>NC_135901.1:10558097-11040097 GCF_964194155.1 Cetorhinus maximus
CCCTTACCTGGCTCACTCACAGTCACAGTCTGCTTTACCTGGCCACCTTCCAAATTAGAACAACCTATCCTACGGGGTGTGACTGTCTTCTGGTACAAAGCGTGCAGGTAATTCTCCCCCTCAATGATGTTCCACAATGTCCGCAACTCATATTCCAGCTCAATTACTGTGTGCCGAAGCTCCTCAAGGCGCAGTCACTTACTGCAGACGTGTTTGCCCTGGATCAGACTGGCATCCAGGAATCCCCACATGATGCAGGCATGACACATCACTTGTCCAGCCATACTCATGTGCTGTAGTTTATTCCTTAAGTATTTTATACAATTATTTATTTTGTCAGAATGGGGCCATCAAGACTCATCGGATCAGTCGGTACCTGAAATAACGGTTGAAGAGGGACGGAATATCACCATAAACTGCACCTTGGAAACAAGCTATCCCAGCCCTTATGTGTCCCGGTACAGTCAGCAGTCCGTGCAGATTCCACGATTTGTGTTTTATATCAACGAAGGATAGGGAAACGGATCCCCGAATTTTCAAGAGTGATTCTCTTCTACGTATGTTAAAGCTGACAAATTTACTGAGTTAACAATTGGAAAACTCCTGATAATCGACATTCCCCTGTGTTTCTGTGCCAAAAACACCACCCTGCTGCAGAGATATAGCGGATCCCGTGCAAAAACCCACACTGAAAGCTCCAGTGAGTGTCACTAGAGTGCGCACCCACACTAATAAAATACAAGCAATAATTCCGTCTCCACTGTGAGAGTCACAGGGACCTTTCAAAACGGTAATAAAACACAACAGTCAGCAAGAACAGGTGAGGTCTTGCAGCATCATACTAGCAACGCGCATTTATGATAGAAAAGAAACTTCAGAAATACACCATCTTAACTGAACTTCTACCCTTCTATCTTTGTTTCCTCTCTATTCCCTCTCATCCACTGGCTCCATTTTTTACGCTGAATTGTTTAACCTTCCGTCTTCCAGTCTTTTAGTTTAATGATATGCAACATTTGTTTCTGTTCGGTGTGTTAATTCAGAACTGTTGAAACTGAGCTTCCTATAAACAGGCACTGTTAAATCAGGTTAGTGACAAAACACAGAATCACTCCGAACCTGCCCAGCGGCAACTGAACATTTCTCAGAATACTCACCAGAGGGCGTCAGATCAGGACATTTCTAATTGTACTGATGCTGAAAGGAGCAAAAGACAAACTGAAAACGGTCGCATTTTATTTCTTTTTCTGCTCGGTTGCTTTTCTTCAATTGAGCTAAAGTTGTAAAAACTGTTTTTCCATGCCCTGCTGATGTCGTGTTAATGAAAACCCGCCCTATACCTCACTCTGGATGCTTTGAATCCGCTCGCTGCCCTCTGTTCCTGATAAATTTAAACCGATGAGTGGTAAACCGCTATAAAAAAAACAACAATGCACCTTATTCCAAATGTTATCTCATTGCAAACTCAAAATCTGCAGATTATGGATGTTTAAATTATTCATTACATACAAAAATAACTCAGAATTTTGCAGAAACATTTAAGTCACTGCTTTAAATGCAATCCGCTGAAGACGACAGTGCTGGTAACACGGTATAAGTTGTGGAGAGGGAGAGGAAGTGACTGAGGCGTCGAGAGGCCCAGGCCCATCTACATATAAGTCATCAGGCTTTTCACCCCTATTAAAACTTTGCCCTCATCTACCTGCATGTGCACATATACATTATATGTTAATATCAGAAAGATACAAATGTCTTAAAATAAACAATTAAATAAAATTAGCACAAGGGCTAATATGAAACCATTGCTTGTCGGACGAGGCTCAGGTATTAGCCCTATCGCATCTAAATCTGAAACTTCAGGGTTCCTATCCCTTCTCAGGGACTTGAGCCCCAGGATCAATCCTGATACCCCAGTGCAGTCCTCAGGGAATGGTGCACCGTCAGCACTGGCTTTCGGGTGAGACGGCAAATCGAGAGAACATTCTGCCCTCTCATGTGGACGTGATAGATCACGTGATTGATGGTGAAGCGCTTTAGAACATACATATAGATATAGAAATACACTATTTTCCCTAAAATGTTTGCATTAATATACTAATATATGTATGTCCAATGAAAGTATAAGCTAAAATTGAAACTACGAGATTTGGCAAATTCAAGAATCAATTCAAATTCACCCCTGAACAAAACGTTATAATGTTTGCATAAGGCTCTGTCATGTTGAGTCTAGCTCTGACAGTTTTTGTACAGGTTCAACCCTATTCTTTGTCTCTGCGGGTCACAGTGCGTAGTCTCTCAGTTCTGTTTTAGACACTTTCAGCGGGATGGTGCGATTCTTATTGCCAAACTTGGATGAAAAGCGGTCTCCTGGAAATCGTTCTGTGTTGCCGTTGTAACTTGTTCTCCGCAGCAGACAGTGCATGAATCCACTGGGATACCGACGGTACCAGAACAGGTTAGGGTTGGTGCTTGTAGCTGTATAATTACAGAACAACTGAACATCGTCTCCTTCACTCTCTGTGACTGCAGCCGATGTCTGTGAAACAGATTCTCCTTCCCAATGTCCTGCAAGAGCCCAGAGAGATATTCAATTCCACAATGTCACTTCACTGTGTCGATACCCCAGAAACGGCCCAACAGTTACCCGAGAAATAAGTCAGAACAGTTAAACATAACTATAATTCCTGCAGCTCAGGGGCTGTATTGGGACGATCGACAGAGTAAAACATGCTTTCAGCACCTTCTAAGATCAATTTCTTCCCTTCTTTTGCTGTGATCTGAAGGGAAAACTGAAAACGGTCTATGGATTTCGAAGCCTTGGGTTTGTCAAAGCCCCTCACTGGCCCCATAGGGGCCTGGGATCCCAGTCCAACTCTTCTGCTCTCATTCCCTCGGGGAAGTTCGCCTACCTCCGTGTTTGACAAGGTGGATCCGGATGATTTTCCTCATTCGGGATCAGGTCATTTCTCCCCTTGTGTTGAGCGAATTGTGCGATTAAATGCAGCGCCTGACAAAGATGTGAAACACAGAGTTGGGCAACTTGTGAACTTACCGGTTAACCGAGCTGCAGCTGTGAGGAATAAATACAAAGTAACAGGAGACATGTTTGCAGAGAGCTCACGGCGGATTTGATCAGAACAGTCTGAAGCTGAAATTGTTTTAGCCAGGAATTGGGAAGAGGTCTATGTCTCTGCTGACTGGTTCATTGTTGACCGCGTCATCAGGTGCCAGCCTATAACTTTAAAACTCCTTTGTACTTCAACTCAACCAATCAGCTCACAGTTCCTTTAATCCCCAATTCATATTATCGGAGCGGGGAACATGGGAACATCGGAGCAGGCCATTCAGTCCATCCATCTGCCCCGCCATTAAATTTGATCATGGATGATCACCCACTTTAATGCCTTTTGCCCAAACTATCCCCATATCCATTTATGTAGTCGGTAATTATAAATCTACCAACCTCTAAAAGGGATAAAGTGAATTTGCTCGCCTCGGAACAGGGAATTGCAGGGATTAAACAGAATGCTGACCCTTTAACAGGTTCAATCTGTAAGGTAGAGGTAGAGAAGAAAAACCATTAATGCTGCTCTAGTATCAGCGCTGGAGCCCCCAATTAAAGGAGCTACTCTCGGAGTATGAGAACTCCCCGCAGCCGAAATGGGCGACCAGTGGGTCCTGGTGGATTTGAATATAAGAATGCGGTAAAAAGAGAAACGCCACATTTCACATGAATTAAATAGCGGAGGGGAGGGGATTGGCTATATGATGGATTTGAGTAGAATGAGAGTGTGCTGACAGCGCACGGCTCAGTGATCTTGGGGTGAGTTGATCAGTCGAAATATTTACAGCATATTTATTTAAAAAACAATCGTGTTCATAGTAACTTACGAGTTAACAATCAGAAACATTGGTTTCCACTGTAAATTTATGCCTGCATTTAAAATTATGTGATCAAATAACCTCGTCAAGCCTCCTTGAACAGCCTCTTCCAAACCCGCAATCGCTTCCACCTAGGACAGCAAGCGCATGAGAATACCACAAGTTCCCCTTCAAGCCCTGCACACAATCCTGACTTTGCCGTTCCTTAAAGTGTCGCTGTGTCAAAATCCTGGAACCTAATTTACGAATTTTCTCATGAAGATTTCGTGTAGGGAACAGAAAATTAGAGTGGTACGGAAGGGCAAATTAAAGAAAATGTGAAATAACGAGTGCGAAATGCAACGCGAGACAGACAGAAAGGAAAAGATTCAGAGATAAAGCAAAATGCATTTTCCGTTCAACTCACTCATATTTCCATTGTGCCTATTTATGTAGGTGAATTATTTGAAACACGCCTCTCAATGTAAGGCCGCCGGAAACAGCCCAATTGATGAACTTATATTTTACTGATGATTCGGACAATGTAAATTTCACTGTGTCACCGCCAGAGGTCAGAGCTGTCACATTTTTCTCGCTGTTCCCAGCTAGAAATGATGGAAACAAGTCGTGTTGCACCATTGCCAGTGGTAGCAACGCCCGCAGGCTCAGTTCACTGATTTCGCTCTGATCCGCCTTACCTGCCCGACATTACTGCAGAAATTTCTGCCGATGTTCCCTGTTCGGAAGCAAAAACAGAATTACCTGGAAAAACTCAGCAGGTCTGGCAGCATCGGCGGAGAAGAAAAGAGTTGACGTTTCGAGTCCTCATGACCCTTCAACAAAACTGAGTAAAATTAGGAGAGGGGTGAAATATAAGCTGGTCTAAGGTGGGGGGGCGGGGGGGTTAGAGAAGTTTCGGGGGGTGGTTGTAGGGACAAGCAAGCAGTGATAGGAGCAGATAATCAAAAGATGTCACAGACAAAGGAGCAAAGAGGTGTTAAAGGTGGTGATACTATCTAAGAGAATTTTCTAATTAAGAATGGATGGCAGGACACTCAAGGTACAGCTCTAGTGGGGGTGGGGTGGAAAGACTGACAGGGCATTACAGGTATAGATTTAAAAATAATGGAAATAGGTGGGAAAAGAAAAATCTATATAAATTATTGGAAAAAATAAAAGGAAGGGGGAAGAAACGGAAAGGGGGTGGGGATGGTGGAGGGAGTTCAAGATCTAAAGTTGTTGAATTCAATATTCAGTCCGGAAGGCTGTAAAGTGCCTAGTCGGAAGATGAGGTGCTTTTCCTTCAGTTTGCGATGGGCTTCACTGCAACAATGCAGCAAGCCAAGGACAGACATGTGGGCAAGAGATCAGGATGCAGTGTTAAACTGGCAAGCGACAGGGAGGTTTGGGTCTTTCTTGCGGACAGACCGCAGCTGTTCTACAAAGCGGTTGCCCAGTTTACGTTTGGTCTCTCCAATGTAGAGCAGGCTGCATTGGGAGCAACGAATGCAGTAGACTAAGTTAGGGGAAATGCAAGTTAAATGCTGCTTTACTTGAAAGGAGTGTTTGGTCCCTTGGACGGTGAGGAGAGAGGAAGTGAAGGGGCAGGTGTTGCATCTTCTGAGGCGGCATGGGGATGTGCCATAGGTGGGGGTTGAGGAGTAGGGGTTGATGGAGGAGTGGACCAGGTTGTCCCGGAGGGAACGATCCCTACAGAATGCCGCCACGGGGGGTGAAGGGAAGATGTGTTTGGTGGTGGCATCATGCTGGAATTGGCGGAAATGGCGGAGGATGATCCTTTGAATGGTAGGGGTGATAAGTGAGGACAAGGGGGACTCTATAATGTTTCTGGGAAGGAGGAGAAGGCGTGAGGGCGGATGCGCGAGAGATGGGCCGGACACGGTTGAGGGCCCTGTCAACGACCATGGGTGAAAAACCTGGGTTAAGGAAGAAGGAGGACATGTCAGAGGAACTATTTTTGAAGATAGCATCATCAGAACAGATGCGACGGAGGCGAAGGAACTGAGAGAATGGGATGGAGTCCTTACAGGAAGCGGGGTGTGAGGAGCTGTAGTCGAGGTAGCTGTGGGAGTCGGTAGGCTTGTAATGGATATTGGTGGACAGTCTATCACCAGAAATTGAGACAGAGAGGTCAATGAAGGGAAGGGAAGTGTCAGAGATGGTCCATGTGAAAATGATGGAGGGGTGGAGATTGGAAGCAAAATTAATAAATTTTTCCAGGTCCCGACGAGAGCATGAAGCAGCACCGAAGTAATCATCGATGTACTGGAGAAAGAGTTGTGGGAGGGAATGTTCCACATACCCCATAACGAGACAGGCATAGCTGGGGCCCATGCGGGTACCCATAGCCACACCTTTTATTTGGAGGAAGTGAGAGGAGTTAAAGGAGAAATTGTTCAGTGTGAGAACAAGTTCAACCAGACGGAGGAGAGTAGTGGTGGATGGGGATTGTTCGGGCCTCTGTTCAAGGAAGAAGCTAAGGGCCCTCAGACCATCCTGGTAGGGGATGGAGGTGTAGAGGGATTGGACGTCCATGGTGAAGAGGAAGCGGTTGGGGCCAGGGAACAGGAAATTGTTGATGTGACGTAAGTTGTCAGAGGAATCACGGATGTAGGTGGGAAGGGACTGGACAAGCGGAGAGAGAAGGGAGTCAAGATAACGAGAAATAAGTTCCGTGGGGCAGGAACAGGCTGACACGATCGGTCTGCCGGTACAGTCCTGTTTGTTGATTTTGGGTAGGAGATGGAGCGGGCCGTCCGAGGTTGGGTGACTATCAGGTTGGAAGCTGTGGGAGGAAGATCTCCAGAGGAGATGAGGTCAGTGGCAGTCCTCAAAACAATGGCTTGATGTTCAGTGGTGGGGTCATGGTCCAGGGACAGCTAGTAGGAAGTTCTTCCTCCCACAGCTTCCAACCTGATAGTCGCCCAACATCGGACGGCCCACTTCTACCTCCTACCCAAAATCCACAAACAGAACTGTCCCGGCAGACCGATCGTGTCAGCCTGTTCCTGCCCCACGGAACTCATTTCTCGTTATCTTGACTCCCTTCTCTCTCCGCTTGTCCAGTCCCTTCCCACCTACATCCGTGATTCCTCTGACAACTTACGTCACATCAACAATTTCCTGTTCCCTGGCCCCAACCGCTTCCACTTCACCATGGACGCCCAATCCCTGTACACCTCCATCCCCTACCAGGATGGTCTGAGGGCCCTTAGCTTCTTCCTTGAACAGAGGCCCGAACAATCCCCATCCACGACTTCTCTCCTCCGTCTGGTTGAACTTGTTTTCACAATGAACAATTTCTCCTTTAACTCCTCCCACTTCCTCCAAATAAAAGGTGTGGCTATGCGTACCCGCATGGGCCCCAGCTATGCCTGTCTCTTTATGGGGTATGTGGAACATTCCTTGTTCCAATTCTACTCCGGCACCCTCCCACAACTCTTTCTCCGGTACATCGATGATTACTTCGGTGCTGCTTCATACTCTCATTGGGACCTGGAAAAATTTATTAATTTTGCTTCCAATCTCCACCCCTCCATCATTTTCACATGGTCCATCTCTGACACTTCCCTTCCCTTCTTTGATCTCTCTGTCTTAATTACTGGTGATGGACTGTCCACCAATATCCATTACAAGCCTACCGACTCCCACAGCTACCTCGACTACAGCTCCTCACACCCCGCTTCCTGTAAGGACTCCATCCCATTCTCTCAGTTCCTTCGCCTCTGTCGCATCTGTTCTGATGATGCTACCTTCAAAAACAGTTCCTCTGACATGTCCTCCTTCTTCCTTAACCCAGGTTTTCCACCCACGGTCATTGACAGGACCCTCAACCATGTCCGGCCCATCTCCCGCGCATCCGCCCTCACGCCTTCTCGTCCCTCCCAGAAACATGATAGGGGCCCCCTTGTCCTCACTTATCACCCCATCAGCCTCCGCATTCAAAGGATCATCCTCCGCCCTTTCCGCCAGTACCAGCATGATGCCACCACCAAACACATCTTCCCTTCACCGCGCCCTGGCGGCATTCTGTGGGGCTCGTTCCCTCCGGGACACCCTGGTCCACTCCTCTATCACCCCCTACTCCTCAACCCCCACCTATGGCACCTCCCCATGCCCACGCAGAAGACGCAACACCTGCCCCTTCACTTCCTCTCTCCTCACCGTCCAAGGGCCCAAACACTCCTTTCAATTGAAGCAGCATTTAACTTGCATTTCCCCTAACTTAGTCTACTGCATTCGTTGCTCCCAATGCGGTCTCCTCTACATTGGAGAGACCAAACGTAAACAGGGCAACGCTTCGCAGAACAGCTGCGGTCTGTCCGCAAGAAAGACCCAAACCTCCCTGTCGCTTGCCATTTTTACACTGCACCCTGCTCTCTTGCCCACATGTCTGTCCTTGGCTTGCTGCATTGTTCAAGTGAAGCCCAATGCAAACTGGAGGAACAACACCTCATCTTCCGACTAGGCACTTTACAGCCTTCCGGACTGAATATTGAATTCAACAACTTTAGATCTTGAACTCCCTCCTCCATCCCCACCTCCTTTCCGTTCCTTCTCCCTCCCTTTTGTTTTTTCCAATAACTTATATAGATTTTTCTTTTCCCACCTATTTCCATTATTTTAAAATCTTTACCTGTAATGCCTGTCAGTCTTTCCACCCCACCCCCACTAGAGCTGTACCTTGAGTGTCCTGCCATCCATTCTTAATTAGCACATTCTCTTACATAATATCACCACCTTTAACACCTCTTTGCTCCTTTGTCTGTGACATCTTCTGATTATCTGCTCCTATCACTGCTTGCTTGTCCCTACAACCACCCCACCCCCAACTTCTTTCCCGCCCCCCCACCCCCCAGCTTAAACCAGCTTATATTTCACCCCTCTCCTAATTTTATTCAGCTCTGTTGAAGGGTCATGAGGACTCGAAACATCAACTCTTTTCTTCTCCGCCGATGCTGCCAGACCTTCTGAGTTCTTCCAGGTAATTCTGTTTTTGTTCTGAATTTCCAGCATCCGCAGTAGTTTTTTGTTTTTTCCCTGTTCGGAATTGGTTGCAGCAGCTCTGCAGTCGGGTGGAAGTCTTTGTTTCTGCTCCAGTAGAAGGTTCCTCGAACTGAAGAGTTAAAGACTGGTGGAGATTGAAGCAGAACCGTAGGTCACTCATCCTCATCATTATATCATTTCCAATTGGCATTTCCTTCCCGATTTAAAAAAACAATATTATTTTCCTGACTGCCGTAACTCAGATCTTTTGTGGGTAAGATAATGATGTCTTTTTAAAATTCTTTATTGGGCATCCGTGGCAAGGCCAGCATTTGTAACCCATTCCTAGTTGCTTTTGATCTGACTGGCTTGCTAGGTCATTGCAGAGGGAAATTAGCAATCAATGAGGTTACCGTGGGTCTGGAGCCACATGTAGGCTGGACCAGGTAAGGATGGCAAGTTTCTTTCCAGGGAGTAAATGGGTGAACCAGATAGATCCCGCAATGGCAGCTTCTTACAACCATTGCTGAGACCAGATTTCAGTTTATGATTTTAATTAAATGAAATTTAACTAGCTATCATGGTAGGATTTGAACCAATTTCTCCGCGGAATTAACCTGGGTCTCCGAATTACTGCCCAGTGAAAGTATCACTGGGCCACCATCTACCTATGCTGGTAATGTTGAAGATGAGGATGTTCTTGATGTTGACTCTTATCATTTAATTTAGAATGGAGCCGCAAGCACAAAGTGCAACTGTTCCTGAATAGACTTTTGAAGAAGAAAGCAATCTCACACTTCTGCACCTTGAATATAAGATATCCTAACCCTACTGTCTTTTTGAATAGTCAGTACTCAGGGCAGCATCCAGGGAACATGGCTTATATGATCGCAGGGACACTGAACAGGAAACTGGAATTCACTGGCTCATTTTCCCCTACCTTTAAAAAACAACCAAGCTTTTGGACAGCACTGCCCTGATCTCCGACAGAGGCATATATTTCTGTGCCTTGCGCCCCACGCGGCTGCAGCGACAAAGTGGATCCTGGATAAAAAAACCGACACTGTCAGTTTCGGTTAAAGCCCACTAGAGGCCTTTCTTACGACCATAAACAGAGCAATAATTCATTCTCATTGCTGAATTTCAGGAGAGATTCTTTAATCGACAAACTGAATGTATAGACTGAACAAGGACACCTGCAGAATTGAATTAGTTTGGTGTTTCAACTTGTATTTATACGAAAAATAATATCTCAATGCAGCTGTGAAAACTTAATGGGCTTCGAGTCCTTCAATGTTATTTCCATGTCTGTCCCGTCTCATCGACTACCTCCATTTTTCTTTGGCAATTTATTTATTTCAGTCTTTAGTTTAATTATGTAAACCCTTTGTTTCTGCGATGCATATTAATTCAGTACTGTACCAGCAGAGATTCATAGAAATAGGAACTGCCAGATCAATTGAATGAATAACAGCAAAATGTCTCAAACTCTGTCCAGAAATATCAGAAGGCAAGAAAATAAGGGATAACGGCAACAGTAAGGTATTCGACCTTGAAGCCTGCCCCGCGATGAAGTCAGGTCATGGCTGATCTGATCACAGAATCACAAAATCACACAGTGCAGAAGAGGACCTTCAGCCCATCGAGTCTGCACCGACGCATAAGAAACACCTGATCTACTTACCTAATCCCATTTACCAGCACTCGGCCCATAGCCTTAAACATTATGACGTGCCAAGTGCTCATCCAGCAACTTTTATAAGGATGTGAGGCAACCCGCCTCCACCACCCTCCCAGGCAGCACATTCCATACTGTCAGCATCCTCTGGGTGCAAAAAGGTTTTTCCTCACATACCCCCTGAAATTCGTGCCCCTCACCTTGACCTTGTGTGCCCTCGTGACTGATCTTTCAACTCAGGAGAACAGCTGTTCCCTATCCACTCTGTCCATGCCCCTCATAATCCTGTACACCTCAGTCGGGTCCGCCACAGTCTTCTCTGCTCCAACGAACACAACCCAAGTCGATCCAACCTCTCTTCATAACTTAAATGTTTCATCCCAGGCAACATCATGGTGAATCTCCTCTGCACCCCCTCCAGTGCAATCATAACCTTCCTATAATGTGGCGACCAGAACTACACACAGTACTCCAGCTGTGGCCTCAGCAAGGTTCCATACAACTCCAACATAACCTCCCTACTTTTGTAATCTATGCCTCGATTGACAAAGGCAAGTGTCCCATATGACTTTTCCACCACCCCACTAACATGCCCCTCCGCCTTCAGAGATCTGTAGACACACACGCCAAGGCATCGTTGTTCCTCACAACTTCTTATTGCCATGCCGTTCACTGAATAGTTCCTTGTCAAATTATTCCTTCCAAAATGTATCACCTCACACTTTTCAGGGTTAAATTCCATCTGCCACTTATCTGCCTATTTGACAATCCCGTCTATATATTCCTGTCGGCCAAGACACTCAACCTCACTGTTAACCACCCGGCCAATCTTTGTGTCATCCGCAAACTTATTAATCATACCACCACATAGTCATCTATGTCCTTTATTTAAATGACGAATAATAGGGGACCCAGCACAGATCCAGTCACGAAAGCATCCTTCTGTCATCACCCTCTGTCCCCTACAACTAAGCCAATTTTGAATCCACCTTATTAAATTACCCTGTATCCCATGTGCATTTGCCTTCTTTATAAATCTCCCATGTGGGACCTAGTCAAGGGCTTTGCTGAAATCCATATAAACTACATCAACTGCACTACCCTCATCTGCACACCTGGTCGCCTCCTCAAAAAATTCAGTCAAATTTGTTAGGCATGACCTCCCTCTGACAAAGCCATGCCGACTATTCCCGATCAAACCTTACCTCTCCAAGGGGAGATAGGTTCTCTCCTTCAGAATTTTCTCCAATCGTTTCCCTACCACTGACGTGAGACTCACTGGCCTGTAGTTCCGTGCCTTATCTCTACAACCCTTCTTAACTAGCGGAACCACATTAGCTGTTCTCCAGTCCTTTGGCACCTCCCCCGCCAGAGAGGATTAAAAAAATCCTGATCTCTGTCTAAATTCCACGTTCCCGCCTTCTCCCCATGTCCCTTGACACAACGTAAGTTCAAAAAATCTGCCCAATTCAGCATTGAAAATATTCAATAACCGAGCTTCCTCCTTCTGGGGAAGAGAATTCCAAACGCTGATGACCTTCCGGGAAAATTAGTCCCTCCCGTTTCCGCCTTAAATGGGAGACCTCTTACTTTGAAACTGTCCCCGCTTAGCTGTAGGATTCCCTCACGACGGGAAATCATCCCAGCATCCACCCTGTCAAAGCCCCTCAGAATCTACTTTGTTTCACTAAGATCACTTCTCATTTGCCTGAACAACAATGTGTACAATCAACTTGCTCAATCTTTTGTCATAAGAAAACCCCTTCATCCCAGGAATCAGCCTGGTGAACCTTCCCTGAATTGCCATGTTTCCATATATCCTCCATGTCTAAATGGCTCCCAGCACTTGTGCCAGCACGGGCCCCTCCTCCAACCCATTCACCGATCCCTCTCTTCTCTCTACCCGTCTAACTGGGTGTAACCCACACGGGAGTGATCACAATGCTTTCTATTAACAGCGGGTGTTTGGCTTATGGGTGGTCAGCTGAACGCGCGAGAAACGTCCCTGGAGTCACGATTACCAGTGTCTGGTATTATACAAAGCCCTGTCTCAATTTTTACTGCACTCGACACTGTCTCACTTTTTATTCCACAAGATCATGTCTCTGTATATATTACACTGGATCATGCCTCTACTTATATCCCAGTAGCACCCACCTCAGTTTATATTACACTAGAGCCTGTCTCAGTGAAAATTACACTAGACATTGCCTCTCTTTGCATTAGATTACACCCTGCCTTTGATATTACTGTGTAGATCATGTCACTCTTGCATTACACAAGACCGCGTCAGTTTTTTATGCACTAGACCCTCTCTCATTAGGTCCTGAACCAGACCCAGGCTCTATTTATAATACTGTAGGTGCTGTATGAATAATTGATGCACTCGGCCCTGTCTCTGTATTACAGCACAATACCCTGGCCCTATTTATATTAAAATAGATGCTGCCCGTGATAATATCACACCAGTTCCCGCCTCAGTAATTTTGAGTACTTATTAATTTTAAATCTCCTATTTTCGAATACCCTCTTCAGAGAAAATTCATTTTCTTTTAATAATTTCCCCCATTTCTCCTGGTAATCACCTTCAGTCCATCTCTGCCTTCTGCGAATGTAATAAAGCCTGAAACAGCTGATTTCTTTCTGTTGAAAATTATTTAATACTGTGACTATTTATTGATAAACACTCTAATGTATGCTCTTGTTTATGAAGTGATTTCACACTGACTATTTCGTTCCCAGGGTAAGCTGATCTGTCTCCGGTGATTAGTTGGAAAGTGGATTAAATCACGTCGAGGATAACGAGCAGCTTATTGACAAATGAACACATCAGCATCTCACAGACGCTCCTGATATAAACTACGAGGGTGTGATGATTTTGTGCAAGTGGCGGCAAAAATGAAACTGTACCTATACCTGACATGAAATGAATGCACCTGTAATTCTCCGATTTATTATTCCTAATGATGGGAAGGATTGAAACGCTTGCTGCTTTCCAGAGAACTTTCATTATTTCTGTTCCTACTGTTTTTAACTGTTATCTTCACAAATTCAACCACAGCCGCTCGAATCATGTTTGGACTGATTGGTCTGTCTGTAGGTCATATATTCCATGTAATCTGATCTAAAATGAACCAGGACCTGGTGCATCATAAACAGAGACCTGGCCCGGGGTAATGAAAACAGAGATATGGGCTAGTGCGGTAATAACAGAGACAAGACCTGGTGTAATATTAACAGAAATATGGGCTAGTGCATTTAAAATAGAGATTATGGCCTTCTGTAATATAATCAGAGATAGGGTTCGTGCAGTGATAACAGAGACAATACCTGGTCTCATATAAACAGTGATACGTGCTAGTGCTTTGTGAACACAAACTGGCCCTGGGAGTAATATAAGCAGAGGTATGGGCTAATTCAGGAATGGGAGTCAGGACCTGAAATAACTTTAGAATGAACAGGTCTTTGTGAAATCGTAATAGCAAAGATGCTGTGTACAATAATAACTGAAAGGGGTCATAGTGGAACACTAACAGAAACAGGGTCAACTTTATCAATAAAGGAAACATGTTTTTATTCAAAACTGACAGGGAAAAAGTGTCGAGAAATAAATATAGAGGTTTTCAAGTGGATTTGAATGACAGGTAGGGTCTGAATGCAACCATTACTGAAACAGCGTCTTATACAAAAAGAGTTGACACAGGCACAATAAAGATAGCAAGGCCATGGTTTATTTTGAATGTAACAAATACAATCTTTGATGCAACTTTAACAGAGGCAGTCTGCAGTGTATTACTATACACATCACTGGATCCAGTGTGATTATGACGCAGTCAATATCTAGTGCACCCGAATCGAGGTTATGTCTGATATAATGATGATGTGTGTCAGCTCCTGTTGATATAACGGAGCGGAAACATCATGACAGAGGCCTGTGTGACTGGCTCCACCTGACTAAGAGCTGTTATACCCAAGGGGATGACAAATCATGGCGGACTCCGGAGATTTCTGATATCTGAGGGGTCAATGCTGCGTCTGTCAGAGGAACAGAAAATAATCGGTTCCTTCTCATTCTTACCGACAGTTCTCCATTTACACAGACAGGCAAGGGCCGGACCCGGCAGCTTGTAGAAACCAATGTTTAAATCTTCAGCTTGAGGCACATGATGACTGAAAAGATTAAACACCAAAACCTTACCATAGGAGATTCAGAGCCACAAATCATGCTTTTCCTAAACAAGATATATCTAGCGATATTTTGTTCAAAGTAGTGGTTTGTAAATAGTAATGAACTTCTGACGGATTCCTGGTAATTATCGGCACACACACATTCAAGTACTGTCAAAACACAGGATTAGCAGAAGACGAAAGCTCTATAATTATTGCATTTTATTCGTGATCAATGAAGGACACAGATCGATACAGAAAAGGTGCTGGGACAATGATATAGGTGAGCCATTCAATTGGTCCGATTCCCCATAATCCTTCAAATTTTACCCCCTTCAAGTATTTATCTGATTCATTTTACAAAGTGACTATTAAATCCGATTCCATCACCCTTTCAAGCTGTGCATTCCAGTTCAGAACAACTCGCCATGTAAAAAAATAAACAGTTATCCTCCTGTTTTCCTTTTCAATGAAGCAAATCTGTGTCCTCTGGTTACGGATCCTCCTGACAGTTGAAATTGTCTCTCCTTATCTACACTATCAAAACTTTCATGATTTTGAACACATGTTTAATAGAAACATAGAGAGGTGGAGAGAGATAAAACTGAGCGTAGGAGAGTTAAAATGAAAAATTGAGACGGAGATAAACAGACGAAACAAGTGCCTAGGGGGAGAGAATGTTTTCAGGGAGTCTGTGTGTTTTGGGGGTTTGTGTGGAGGGGATGTTGGGGTGTGGGGGTATGGGGGGAGTGGAGGTGGTGGAGAATGACAACGAAAAATGAAAGATAGCAAACTTTCACTTCTCCGCTTCAGGTACCCGAGGGATCTCAGTGACTGATCCACTGGCCACCCAGTTATGTCCTGGAACAGATCACAACAGGCTCATTTGTAAATGTCACCGAAATGTGATCTGTGTGACTCTGCCCTATGTGGCCAGATATAGGCCGCCTTGACAGGTGTTCTCATCATATTGTGGCCCCTGGATTTATTTTCTGCTCAGAAATGAGATGTGCGGTTTGGAACCGGCAGCAGAGAAACAGGAAGTTGTGTTACCTGAGAATGAAACAGCAGGCGTCAGTTTCATTTTATCATCGTGAACAGTCTTTCTACCTTTGAGGGTGAACTTACTCTGACAGCATCAAGAGCAACAACACAGATTGCAGCCGGTCTTAGCATTACATTCACCTCCATTCCCAATTTAAAGAATTAAGTAAATTAGATTGTTTTGCTTATAACATCTTAACGAAAGGGGAGATGGGCTGAAGGTTATCACTGGGAGAAAAGAGGGGAAATTAAAACAATTTCCCTCACTGAGGGTAATCCTAAAATAGAAAATTTTAAGTTAGTTAGGTACTGCCTGAGAGAAAGAGGAGAGAGGTTAAGTGAGTGAGCTGGTGTCTTTCTTGCACTGAATTTCCCTCTGATAAAGTTTTGGCCCTAAATCTCTTCAGTGATAATTTGCCTTAAGCAAAAGATTTAAACATTGGTTCCTCATAGCTGCCAGATCCGGCCCTTGTTAGTCTGTGTCAGTGAGTTAACTGAAGTCTGAGAGAGAGAAGAGAGGTTAACTGATTTAGGTGAGCCGGACACCTCATAATTGCAGTCCATCTGCACCTATTATCCGCTCTGGACTGTTTTCGAAGCGGGAGATTGGAGCACAGGTTCCGAGAGATATTGACCTAGAAAAGTATTCAGGGTATGAAACACTGGAACAGCGAGATTAATAATGAAAAACTCACTCTGGGTCATTGGGTACCTGTCCTGTACCTACCTGTTCGCATCGCCAGGATGACGGATAATAGCTTTAACTGTGCAACACAACACATATTTGCTATGAGAATGTCAATACAAAAACGGGACACAGCTCACAACAGAAGAACATGAATCGTGTGAAGGGATTAAAATGTTGGCTGATTAAAGTCAATGATGGTTATTCAGTGTCTCTGTCACGTGTTTATTTTTCCTGCTCCTCTCAGTCTGCAAGTTGATTTTGTTCACCGGATATAAGGAGGTGGTTTGTTGGTCTGCTGCTGATTAGCCCCGCGGTTCAGGTCAGAACCTATCAGTTTGTCTGAAGACCAGCAGCGCCTTTTGCTCCGGGTGGAGGGAAGTGAGGAGAAACACATCTCTTTATGAGAGTCAGTCTCGTAAGCCACCAACCTGACACTGGGTGTTCGAATCCAGTGCAAAACGTCCCTTACAAAATGAATGAGCTCCCGGGGGACTTTACCTCAGTAAGCATTTAACGCCATCATGACAGCCCAATGAGCCATTTTCTTGCAGAATGTGTGGCGCCTGTGGGCTTGTGCCTCACAAAGCAATTGACACACTCACCATGGTCCATGAACCCCTTTCCCGAGAGGATGGGCGGGATCGATTATACTCTGCCTGCCAAGGGAGTCATCACATTCAGGAGAATCTGGTTACCATTTCCTTATAGGATGGGAGAAGTCTGTGGAAAGGAACCCCCATAATAGTACCTGTGTAGGACTGGCTGAGGGGAGCTCGCAGCGGGTATTGTATGAGCGCGCTCGGTCTCGGCCGCACCATGTCTGATGTCGCGATGCTCTCAATACTGAGAATATCATAACTTCTCCTTCGGTGAAGATAGAGTCTTGGCGGCCCCGTCAGGGTTGCAGTCACAGGTATGACGAATTCTGGGCCACGGTTTTGTACTTGTCTGTACCAGTGGTAGCCTCGGTACCGACGGTGTTTACACTGCACTGAGTTTCAATCAGTTAGGATAATCCCGATTGCAATCGATGATGGTATTTTCTGCCGGGTCTGAATGCAAGCGTCTCCTACAGATTCCAAGAGGTTCACACCCAACTGTCATGCTGAAGTCCAATTGACACTGACAACCACTCTGGTGGCATTTCGTCTCATTTCAGGACCCAATGCAGTCATGCTTTCTGCGACCTTGCACAGAATTGTGATGCGGTGAGTCAGATCCTTGTTTTAGGATCCTCACGGAACCGGAGTCCGCTATGCCACAGCCGAGTACGCAGAGGACATCCTGTCTCTGACGAGGCATTAAGTTGGGCGTTGAGGCAGAGACTGAAATTTCACCCTGGGGCGTTTCCCTTGAAACCCAGGAGTCTGAAGGAGCGAGATACACTTTCGGAGATAAAACAGAAGCACGCGATATGTTTTCACGCTGCCATTCCTCTCCATTCAAATAGAGCCACAAAATGAGAAAGAAGCACAGTTGCGTCAGATGGGAAGGCGGGGGAGGAGGGGTTTGAGGGTTGTTGTTGTAGCAGAGGTGTGGTGGAGATTGTGCGGGCTCCGCAACATTAATCACTCTCTCATTGATCCCACTTAGAACGGATTGTGGAAGCATTGACAGAATGGATGTGAGGTCAGCAAAAGTCACCGAACTCTCCACTTCTTTTCCTTGGGACCGGCGAATGGGACAGCGACTGTCATTTCCCTACAGACGGATGAATGGCACCTGTTGAGTCCGAGTGGATTCCAGGAGCGAAATGGGATTTGGAAGCACAGATTGAATGATAAGCAAGTCCAAGTTTGGTCAGTGTGTGAGACCGGCTCCAGGCAGGGAGCAGGGCGATTTCTAGGCTTCGTCTGCCACCTGGTGGACGAAATCAAAATTTCACCCCAGCAATTTCCCCTTCCATTCAGCGGGCGAGATTTACTCTTCAAAGCCGCTCAGCTGGGCACTGCCCCTAAAAGGCTGTGGTGGCAATTCAGCAGTCACATGTAATACAAGGGAAAGTGCAGTGAACAGGACATATTTCCAGGAGATCTCCAGCTAAAAGAATAGATACAGTATAAGTGAAGGAATTGCTGCTACTGGGAGCAGCGTTCAATTCTTGTCCCTGCATATTCCAGATAGTATTTTCCACGAATTTTAATCTTATATCTAATGCATCAATTATTGTCTTCTTTGCATCTTACTAAGGTGATAGTATTAAATGAACTAAGTCACTAAAGCAATCGGTCATTATGCCATTTCCATGAGCGAGTCTGCCTTCTGTGACCTAGTTTATTTTAGGGGAACTGTGCTTTATTCATAAAATATCTCAAAGAACATTACAATGAGTTTCAAAATGGTCATCACAAAAAGTGAAATCATATTCCAGTTTTGCACATAGATCATGAGGTGCTTCAATACAATCAATGAGCATTACAGGCATTTAAACCTGGCCTTTACAGACAGTCAGACAGCGCAATTGTGTTTACGTTATCTACATAACTTTTGCACTTTAATGTGCTTCAATGCAATTTTGATACATATAGTATTCACTGCATGCAGTTCCATCCCTGTCGCTGGGTCAAAATCCTGGAGATCCATTCTCAACAGCACTGTGGCTGAACCTGCACCACATGTACTGCAGCGATTCAAGAAGAGAGCTCACCACCAACTTCTCAAGTGGCAATTAGGCATGGGCAATAAATTCGGGCCCAGCCAGCAAAGCCCACATCCCATGAATGAATAACAAATAAACAGTGAACATGCCTTCCAGGAGCCTGTAGAAAACGTCACACAGAGAGTTGTAGCCTGTGCCCACTAGAGGGCACCCTCACACCAATGGGGAGGATGGAGATTTCAGGCTCCACAGTGAGTTTCAAGGAGAGCTTCCTGATATATCAGAAAGCAGCGCGACACTGAGTTGTGAGATGCTGAAGGTTTTTCACGCATATTAGGACTTGGAGTGCCTTCTGTTAGATACAGCCTTCTCTCCTTTATCCATATTTTCCCCTTTGAATGCAGGTGACAATCAGTTCCGGGTTTATAGTAGTTTATCTCAACTCGTAATATAAACCAAAGTTGAATTCATAAATGCATCCATATAATCTTTTCCTATTTTGCTGTCCTATTTTTGCTGGTGTTCCCATGTATCTGCTGCCCTTGCCCTTCCAAAAGGTAGAGGCCGCGGGTTTGGAAGATTCTGTCTAAGGAGCCTAGGTGAATTCCTGCAGTGCATTGTGTAGATGGTACACACTGCTGTTGCTGTGCGTCGGTGATGGAGAGAATCAATATTTGTGTATGTGGTGCTACTCAAGCGGTCTGCGTTGTCCTGGATGGTGTGGAGCTTCTTGAGTGTTGTGGGAACTGCACTCATCCAGGCAAGTGGGGAATATTCCATCAGGCTCTTGACTTGTGCCTTATAGATGGTGGAACGGCTTTGGGGAGTGCGGTGGAAGGGTTGAGTTGCTTTTCGCAGGATTTCTAGCCTCTCGCCTGCACTTATGGCCACAGTATTAATATAACTAGTCCAGCCCTGCCCTGTGATTATTAAACCAAGCATACAGCGCCTCCAGTGTGTATTCTGTTTGTGGTTGCATCCCTCATTCTATAATGTATCCCTTCTCCGTTAACCTTAATTTACTGGCAATGTTCTACAACCAGTGAGAGTTGGACAGGGTGTCTTCACATATGGTTCCCTTCAATGTCTGTCTGACCGATCGGATTCTGCAGTTCTTTTGATTTTCCAGGCCGCTCCTGGGAACAGTTGAGTGACAGTTTGATCCGAGGTTAATGTGGTGTGTTTCGCTGTGTTTCTAAGCGGCTGGCAGCGCCGCTGCGCATTGCAGCTTCATCTACCCGCGATTCTACACAAACCCCAACAAACAGGAGCTCCCGCTAACAATGCAAAGGCAGTTTTTGTACAAGGGTGAGACTGATCTTCATCACTCTGAGTCTGAAAGCGCAGTAATAGACGGCAGCGTCAGTCAGCTGTAGACCCGAGATGGTTAAACTGGTGAATTTAGTGGAGATCTGGAGCTCTACAGAGAAGCGACTTTTTGCAAATTCTGCCTTTTCTTCGTTGCTATTAGTATCCTTCAACAGTACAAACTGGGGCTCTGTGTCTGGGTATTGCCGGTACCAGTATAACGCATAGCTGCTCCATCTAGTATCATAGTTACAGTTTAAAGTCACCTCTTCTCCTTCGGTCTTAACATCTGATGAGGGTGGCTGAGTGATAGAATCTCCATGAGCCCCGTCTGGAAAAAAGATTAAGGCAGAAAAGTTAAGACCGACAGTTGATTGAAATCTGATTGAAACCATGCCTAGGAAATTTGATAAAAGATGAATTGTATTCCCTTCACGATTACCTGTTAGAATTGCTGCCCACACAACCCAGATGCCGAGTAGCCGCATTGCGCTGTCCGCCCTGTCAAAGTGCTGCTTGATATTTGAAGACGCCCTTTCTAATCCCCGCCCTTAATAACCTGTTGTCGTGTCTCAGGATATTTACACCTCACTTCCTGTGTCCTCTGTGGTGCGGCGAGACCGGCAGGTTTTGAGAGAGCAGAGAGTAACTCGAGCGCCCTGACCTCGGTTGCACTCAGTACGCTTGAAGCGGGAATGGTCCCGCATTTACAGATCGGATTTGGGGAAGGCACCCTCCCTGAACCGCTAGGGCCCAAACGGACGTTATCAAGGAGAAGGTATAATGTTTCCAAGCTTTCCCATAATGCAGTGTTATGCTGTACTTTAAGCTATCAAGATGCTGCAAAGGGTATGAGGCGGACGACAGGAATATATTTCCAAAAAAAAGTTTATTCTCCTCGCCAAGAAGAACAGGAAAAATGAAGCACTGCTTCTATTTTATTGAAATTATGAAATCTATTACATGTTGGCGTTCCATATTTTAACTCAATTCTCAGTGTTTCCCTCTCTCTCTTATTCCACAAGAGTTCCCTTCAAATTGTCCATGTGATATTCCCCCCTCAGTCACTCTGAACTTAATTAGTACATATTCATTATTCCCCGTGTGTCCGAAAGATATCTCGATGTTGCGTTGTGAGCTCTTATATGTTGTATCAACGTTCTCCAGTTATATTTCAACACTTCCATTTAAAATAATGTTCTTTTCACACAGACACTGCCTGACACGACTGCAATGAGTCACTCGGATGGGGTGGTGATTGAAACAATTCTTCACTCGTTCCTTAGAATTGAACACAGCCGGTATGGTCAAGATTTAGCGCGCATTGCGAAATATCATTGAGAAGGTGATGGTGAGCTGCCTTGTTGAGCGATTGCAGTCCATGTTCTGTAGATACACACACAGTCCTATTCTTCTGTCGCGGTTTGATTCATTTGAGTGGCGTGCGAGGAAATTTCCGGGCGCAGTCAAGAATCAAGCTCATTGTCGTGAATTTGCAGTCACATGTCGGCCGGGCCGGGCAAAAGTGGCGGATTTCCTTTCCCGAAGCAGGTTAGTGAACCAGGTGCGGTTTCATAACAATGTGATACTTCCATCATCCTTGTTTCGCTTTGAACTCATGTCTCCAGGGTATTGATCCTCTGGATTACTCTCAACAGCAGCATTACCACTATTCTATCGCCTGGTCTTTTGCTCAGCCGACTGTGAGAGGCACAAGGATTGGGGTCTGTATCCTGGGACTAGATTCTTCCAAATAAATTAGCATCCGAACGCTTTGATATAAGCCAAGGATGTCGCGAGAAATCCTGGCAGGTTGCACATGTTTTACATGTGTCTCGACTCGGCCCAGCAACAGCTTCTGTTGCTCGGTTCCTCTGCCTGTCCCGCCTTGGCCGGTGCCGGTGCTCCCTGTTTGTCATGGTTTGCATGAACAGTCCAGTAGGACGGGTAACTGAATCACTTCTCCGGCCGAGGGCATACCGGCGTGTTACAGAGTCACGAATTATCTATTGGAACTCTCTAGCGCCGCTCTTCATTATTATTTCCCTTCTCACTACCTTTTGCTGCCGAACTGAAATCCACTCTCCCACCGAATGAAGTAATGAGGATATTATAGTTTGTGATCGGGCGCTGATGGTGGTGGGTCTAACTCATTGCCTATTCACCCTCGTTCTCAACGTGTTTTGAATCTGATTTTCTTTAACACGCGCGCATTTGATCTGCTCGTTTTGAGCTTGATTTCAGGATCGGGGTCAGGAAGCCGCTGCCTCCAGGAATTTAGTCCGAAGAGCGACAGTGACATTATCTTGCAATTATAGTAATGCTCACTTCAGCAAGTGTGGTTTCTCTTTGTATCGGCTACAAACCGAAACTCATCCCAAGTTTACCCTGTTGAAATTTGCAGGTGGTAATGAAAAGGGAAGCAGGTTTTGAGGGGGAAGATGTTTTTCTGAGGAACTCAACAGCTTGGAGAAATTCACTTCGCCCATCCCGAGTGTGCAGCTGACCGACACTGCAGATTGGCAGTGTTCACTGAGACTCTCAGCAACATCCTCGTCACGAAACTGCCCCCGCCTTGTAAACCAGAAGCTCTGTCAGTTCACGTCAATTACAAAAGTGCTTAAGTGTGAAAACTACGGCAACGTGGTTACTTCGAAAATCTGCCTCCTTCTTAAATTCAATTTCAATTCTCAGCCACTTCTTGTCTTTGAACAGCGAACAATAAAGTCTCATCGCCAGAACTTTCCAACAAGCACCAAGATGTAGCTTGGCTGATGGTGAGAAAGGCCCTCCCCGTCAGACCTTTCCTACACACTAGGAGTCTCACCTCCTCTGCACGTTGCCCTCGAGGTGGCTGTGCTGGGGACGAGACCGTTGTTCACTTCTTTGTGGAATGTGCCTTTGCAAAGAAGGCCTGGAGAGGAATGTCCAGTTTCTGTCCAGGTTCATCCCGAGCAGCTCCATGACGCAGGCCTATGCGCTCTACGGCTTGTTCCCAGGGACACACACCGAGACTAGCATCAACTGCAGCTGGAGGGTCATCAGCTCGGTGAAAGACGCTCTTTGGTCTGCCCGAAACTTGTTGGTCTTCGAGTGCAAAGAGTTGTCCCTGACCAAGTGTTGCAGACTGGCACATTCCAAGGTCCAGAACTACGTGCTGAGGGCCGCACTAAAGCTTGCGGCAGCAACCGCGAAGACGCAATGGGGAAAGGTCACTGTCTAAGGCCTTTCAGCCATAGTGTACAGCGGGTCTGGGAATTGTACAGACTGTATGGTTCAAACTGAATGTATGCAGTGAATATTAAAGCTATCACAATTGGACTGAAGCACATCAAAGTGCAACATGATCTATGTCGATAACTTGAATACCATTGCACTGCCTGACTGTCTGTTATGACCATATTCAAATGTCTGTAATGTTCATGGATTGTATTGAAGCATCTCGTGATCTCCTGTACCTACCTGTTCGCATCGCCAGAATGACGGATAATAGCTTTAACTGTCCAACACAACACATGTTTGCTATGGGAATGTGAATACGAAAACGGGACACCGTTCACAACAGAAGAAAAGGAACCGGGTGAAGAGAGTAAAATGTTGGCTGATTGATGGATAGCCAATGTCTCGGTCACGTGTTTATTGTTCCCGCTCCTCACTGGCTGGAAATTGATATTGTTCGCCGGATACAAGGAGGCGGGTTGTTGGTCGGCTGCTCATTTCCCACGCGCTTCACATCTGAACTATCGGTTGTCTGAAGACCAGCAGCTTCTTCTGCTCCGGATGGAGGGAAGTGAGGGGAAGCATATCTCTTTATCAGAGTCGCTCTCGCAAGCGACCAACCTGACGCTGGGTGTTCAAATCCAGTGAAAAACGTCCCTTACAGAATGAGTGAGCTCCCGAGGGACTGTACCTCAGTAAACAGTTAACACCATCAGGATGGCCCAAGGAGCCATTTCCTTGCAGAATGTGTGGCGTTTGTGGACTTGCGTCTCACAAAGCAATTAACAGACTCACCATTTTCTATGAACCCCTTTCCCGAGAGAATGGGCGGGGTCGATGATAGTCCAAATACCTAGCGAATCAACACATTCAGGAAAATCTGGTTATACTTTTTCCATTTCGGATTGATGAAGCATGTGGAAGGTAGCCCCCATAATCGTACCTGTGTAGGGCCTGTCTGATGGGAACCCGCAGCGGGTATTGTATGGGCCCGCTCGGTCTCGGCCCCACCATGGTCTCACTGCACACCAAACGCCCCATCGTCTGATGCCCCGATGCTCTCAACACTAAGAATGTCATAACTTCTCCTTCGGTGAAGATAGAGGCTGGACGGCCCCGTCAGTGTTGCAGTCGCTAATGTCATGAATTCCGGGACGCGTACTTGTCTGTACCAGTGGTAGCACCCGTACCGATGGTGTTTGCACTGCACTGAGTTTCAATCGGTTGGGATCATCCCGATTGCAGTCGCTGATGCCTTTTTCTGCCGGGTCTGAATGCAAGTGTCTCTGATATATTTCCGAAAATTCAGGTCACACTGCCATGCTGACGTCGAATTGACGCTGACGCGCACTCTGGTGGCATTTCAACTCATTTCAGGACCCATTGCTCTCATTCTTTCTGCGGCCTTGCGCAGACCTGTGATTTGGGTGAGTCAGATCCTAGTTCCAGGATCCTCACGGAGCCGGAGTCCGCTCGGCCTCAGCCGAGTTCGCAGAGGACCTTCTGTCTCTGACGAGCCATTAAGTTGGCCAGTGGGACAGAGGCTGACCTTTCACCCTGTGGGGTTTGCCTTGAAACCCAGGAGTCTGAAGAAGCGAGATCCATTTTCGGAGATGACCCACGAGCACATCAGAT
Organism: Cetorhinus maximus; assembly: GCF_964194155.1. Lineage (NCBI taxonomy): Eukaryota > Metazoa > Chordata > Chondrichthyes > Lamniformes > Cetorhinidae > Cetorhinus > Cetorhinus maximus. The sequence continues at coordinate 10,583,304 of NC_135901.1, forward strand.
AGGTTCACCTTACCATTCCTCTCCATTCAAATAAAGCCACAAAATGAGAAAAAACACATTTGCTTCATTTAGGAAGGTGGGGGGCGGAGGGGTTTGAGGGTTGTTGTTTAACAGAGGTGTTGTGGAGATTGTACGGACACCGCAGCATTAATTACTCTCCCATTGACCTCACTTAGAATGGACTGAGGAAGCATTGACAGAATGGATGTGAGATCATTAAAAGTGACTGAACTCTCCACTGCTTTTCACAGGGACCGGCGAGTGGGACAGCGACTGCCGTTACACTGTAGACGGGTGAATGCCACACGCTGAGTTCGAGTGTATTCCAGGAGCGAAATGGGATTTGGAAGCACAGATTGGATGATAGACAATTCCGCGGCTGGCCAGCGGCTAAGGCCTGCTCCAGGCAGGAAGCAGGACGATATCTAGGCTTCTACTGCCACCTAGTGGAGGATATCAAAATTTCACCCCGGCAATTTCTCCTTCCGTTCAGCGGGCCAGAGTACTCTTCAAAGCCGCTCAGATGGGCACTGACCCGAAACGGTTGTGGTGGCAATTCGGCCGTGGCATGTAGCACAAGAGAAAGTGCAGTGAACAGGTCAGATGTCGAGGAGACATCCCAGCTAAAAGAATAGATACAGTATCAGTGACAGTACCCGCCCCCAGTGTGAGCAGCGTTGGATTCTTGCCCCTGCACATTCCAGATAGTATTCTCCACCATTTATAAGCTTTTCTCTCTTGTATCAATTATTGTCTTCCACGCATCTTTCCAAGGTGTTAGTAATAAATGAACTAAGTCACTAAATCAATCATGTATTTTGCCACTCCCATTAGTGAGTCTGTCTCCTGTGATCCAGTTCATTTAGGTAAAATATTCTTTATTCATAAAATATCTGAAAGAACATTACAAAGTGTTTCAAAATGGCCATCACAAAAAGTGAAATCATATTACAGTTTTCCAAATAGATCATGAAGTGCTTCAGTGCAGTCAATTAATAATACAAACATGTCAACAAGACCTTTACAGACAGTCAGGCAGCGCAACTGTACTTAAGTTCTCTACATAACGGTTGCAATCTGAGATGCTTCAATGCAATTGTGGCATATGTATTATTCATTGCATGCAATTTCTTCCCTGTCGCTGGGTTAAAATCCTGGAACTCCCTCCCTAACAGCACTGTGGCCGAACCTGCACCACATGGACTGCAGCGGTTCAAGAAGATAGCTTACCACCAACTTCTCATGCAATTAGGCATAGGCAATAAATGCTGGCCCAGCCAGCGAAGCCCATATCCCATGAATGAGTAACAATCGAAGATGTCTTCCAGGAGCCTGTAGAAAGCCTTACACCGAGAATTCCAGTCAGTGCCCACTAGAGGGCTCCCTCACACCAATGAGGAGGAGGAAGAATTCTCACTCCACGGTGAATTTCAAGGAGACCTGCCTGATATATCAGAAAGCAGCGCAATACTGAGTTGTGAGATGCTGAAGGTTTTTCATGCTTGTTAGTTCTCAGAATGCCTTCCCTTGAAACCAGTCTCCACTCCTTTATCCATATTTTTCCCTTTCAATGCAGGTGACAATCAGTACCAGATTTATAATAGTTCAATTCAACTCACAATATAAACCAAAGTTGAATTTCAGAAATATATCTGTATCTTTTTTTTTACCTTTTGCTCTCCTACTTTTGCTGGTATTCCCATTTATCTGCTGCCCTTATCCTACGAGATGATAGAGGTCGTGTGTTAGGAAGGTGCTGTCGAATGAGCCTCGGTGAATTCCTGCAGTGCATCTTGTAGATTGTACACACTGCTGCACTGTGCGTCGGTGGTGGAGGGAGTGAATGTTTGTGAATGTGGTGCCAATTAAGCGGGCTGCTTTGTCCTGGACGGTGTACAGCTTCTTGAGTGTTTTGGGAGCTGCACTCATCCAGGCGAGTGAGGAGTATTTCATCACACTCCTGATTTGTGCCTTGCAGATGGTGGATAGGCTTTAGTGAGTAGGGGAGTGAGTTACTCGTCTCAGGATTCCTAGCCACTGACCTGCTCTTGTAGCCACAGTATTTATATGGCTAGTGCAGTCCAGCCCTGTGATGATTGAACCAAGCATAGATCGCCCTCGGTTTGTATCCTGTTTGCGGATGTCTCCCTCATTCTCCATTAACCTTGATTTACTGGTGATATTGAACAACGAGTGAGGATTGGACTTCAGATCAAATTCCCTTCCATGTCTGTCTGCCCGATCGGATTCTGCAGTTTGTTTGATTTTCTGGTTTGCTCCTGGGAACGGTTGGGCGGCAGTTTGATCCGAGGTTAATGTGGTTTCCCCTCGCTATGTGTCTGAGCGGCTGAGAGCGCCACTGCGCATTGTCGCTCCATCAACCCGAGATTTGACACAAACCCCAACAGACAGGAGCTCCCACTAACAGTGCATAGGCAGTTTTTGTACAGGGGTGAGACTGATTTTCATCACTGTGAGTCCCAGAAAGCGCAGTAATAGACGGCAGCGTCTGTCAGCTGCAGACCCGAGATGGTTAAACTAGTGAATTTAGTGGAGATCTGGAGCTTTAAAGAGAAACGACTTCTCGCAAATTCTGCTTTATCCTCATTGCCATAAGTATCCTTGTACAAGACAAACTGGGGCTGTGTGTCTGGGTGTTGCCGGTACCAGTATAACGTATAGCTGCTCCCTGTCGTATCATAGTTACAGTTTAAAGTCACCTCTTCTCCTTCGGCCTTCACATCTGATGAGAGTGGTTGAGTGACAGAATCTGCATGAGTCCCGCCTGTAAAAATATATATTAAAACAGAAAAGTTAAAACGGCAGCTGATTGAAATCTGATTGAAACCATGCCTGGGAAATTAGATAAAAGGTGAAATGTATTCCCTTCAGGATCACCTGTTAGAATTGCTGCCAACACAGCCCAGATGCTGAGTAGCCGCATTGTCGCTGTCCGCCCTGCCAAACGGCTGCTCGATATTTGAAGACAACCTTTCTAATTCCCGCCCTCAATAATCTGTTGTTCTGTCTCAGGATGTTTACACCTCACTTCCTGTGTCCCCTGTGGTGAGCCGAGACCGCCAGGGTTTGAGAGAGCAGAGAGTAACTCGAAGCGCCTTGACCTGGATTACACTCACTATTCTTACAGAGGGAATCGATCCGGATTTACAGTGCAGAATGGAGGAAGAAATCCTTCCTGATCCGCTGGAGTCCAACTGGACGTTATCAAGATGGAGAAGGAGCAGGTATAATGTTTCCAGGCTTTCCGATGATGCAGAGCTATGCTGGAAATTAAGCTATCGAAATGCTGCAAAGGGTATGGGGCCGTTGGTTGTCATTGCACGAAAGTGGTAAACAGGAAAACATTTCGAAAAAAAAGGTTATTCTCCTCGACAAGAAGAATGTAGAAAATGAAGGCCTGCTTCTTCTTTTGAAATGGTAAAATCTATTTCATGTCGGTTTTTCATGTTTTAACTCAATTCTCCGGGGCTCTCTCTCTGTCTTCTTTCCCAAGAATTCCCTTAAACTTGTCCAGGGATACTCCTCCCTAACTCTCACTGAACATAATTAGAACATATTCGTTATTCCCTGTGTGTACGAAAGATATCTCGATCTTGCATTTTGAGCTCTTATATGTTTTATCAATGTTCTCCAGTTTTATTTCAACACTTCCATTGAGGATATTGCCGTAGGGTACGTTTTCACACAGACACTGCCTGATACGACTGCATTGAGGCACTCGGATGGGGTGGTGATTGAAATAATTTTAAATTCGTTCTTCAGAATTGAACACAGCCAGCATGGCCAAAAGTAAGCGCGCATTGCGACATGTCATTGAGAAGGCGATGGTGAGCCGTCTTGTCTGTGATGTAGATGCACACACAGTCCTATTCTTCTGTGGTGGCTTGATTCAAATGAGTGGCCTGCGAGGAAATTTCAGGGCTTAGTGAAGAAGCAAGCTCATTGCTGTGAATTTGCAGTCACATGTGTAAAAGTGACGGATTTCCTTACCTGAGGCAGATTAGTGAACCAGGTGCGGTTTTATAACAATGTGACACTTCCATCATCTTTGTTTCGCTTTGAACTCATATCTCCAGAGTATTAGTGCTCTGTATTACTCTCAACAGCAGCATTACCACTATTCTATCGCCTGGTCTTTTGCTCAGCCGACTGTTACATGACACAAGGACTGTAGTCTGTCTCCTGGAACTGGATTCTTTCAAATAAATTAGCATCCGAACGCTTTGATATAAACCAAGGATGTCGCGAGAAATCCTTACAGATTGTACATGTATTAAATCTGTCTCGCCTCGGCCCAACAACAGCTTATGTTGTTTGTTCTCTCTGCCTGTCCCGCCTTGCCCGCTCTGATATCAGGAATATTTCTGTCGGTGTTCCCTGTTTGGCATGGTCTGGATGAGGAATCCAGTAGGACGGGTAAATGCATCCCTTCTCCGACCCAGGGCATCCCGGAGAGTTACAGAGTCATGAATCAATCCGTGGAACTCTCTAGCGCCGGTCTTCATTATTATTTCACTTCTCACTATGTTTTGCTGCCGAATATAATTCCACTCTCCCACTGTCTGAAGTAAGGTGGATATTACAGTTTGTACTCGGGTGCTGATGGTGGTGGGTCTAACTCATTGCCTATTCACCCTCCTTCCCAACGTCTTTTGAATCTAATGTATTTTTTTAACGCCTGCGCATATAATCTGCTCGTTCTCAGCCTGTTTTCGGGATCCGGGTCATGGAGATTCGCTCACACAGTCGCTGCCTTCAGAAATTAAGACGGAAGGAGCGGGAGAAGCTTTAGCTTGGACCCATAGTAACGCTCACGTTGGCAGGTATTGTTTCCCTTGGTATCGGCCACAAACCGAAACTCATCCCAAGTTTGCCCTGTTGGAATTGCCTGAGGGTATGAAGGAAGATTTTGAGCGAAAATAGATTGTTTTTCTGCAGAGCTCGACAGCTTGGAGAAATTGATCACTTCGCCCATCCTGAGTGTGCAGCTGACCGACACTGCAGATTGTAAATACTCACTGAGAGTCTTAGCAACATCCCTGACATGAAACTGCACCCGCCTTGTAGAGCAGAAACTCTGTCAGTTCACGTCAATTACAACAGTGCGTAGGTATGAAAACCATGGCAACAGTCGTCATGCTCCTGGATAATCTAAGTAGGACAATTGGGCAGGGTCTAATCCATTATCAACGGAGACCTGGTCTCCAATGGAAATAAAATGAGGGGCTATGTTGAAGCAGCAGTGAGGGTGGGAGGGGAGGCTTTGAAGAATGGCTAGTTCTTTCAGTCCTGGGTGCCGAGTGGCTTCGCCCACAGCTTGGATTTAGGGTCAGTCTGGAAACCTGTGGCTCATTGGCTCAATCCGACACTTTTTATTTTGCGCATACAAATCAAAACAAAAATATAAGCATGAAAATAGTGCCTTTCATGATCACCGGACGCCACCTAATGGTCGCACACCTGCTGCACATTGACCAAGTGTAAATCTTTCCTGTTTATAAAGGTGCATGGCTGTCCATGTAATTCCCAGCCCTTCAGAACATTGCATCTGTGAACACTTTGATGCAATGTATGGAGCAGGCGGCGTTATCCCTCTGAGGTCTCCACAGGCTGCCTGGAATGAGCCTTTTGCGAAGAGTTAAACTACCACGATCACCGCCAATGTAAAAGGCATTGCTGGCTCCCAGGGCAGCTGGATTAGATCTCCCCTGAGAGCTTCTCACATCATGATGCCACTTGTGGTTCAGACCTAGCTGCGCCCCTAGCAAAGCTGTTCCAGTACAGCCACAAAACTGGCACCTACCCGCCAATATGGAAAAGTGCCCAGGCATGTCCTGTACACGAAAAGCAAGGCAAATCGAATCCTGTCAGGTACCGCCGCATCAGCCTACTCTCCATCATCAGTAAAGTAATGAAAGTGGTTATCAACATTGCTATCATGCGGCACTTGCTTAGCAATAACCTGTTTCATCAATAACCCCCCTTCTACCATAAAGCCAGAAGTAGGGATGTTCGTTGAAGATTGCACAATTTTCAGCACCATTCGTGACTCTGCAGATACTGAGGCAGCCCATGTACAAATGCAGCAAGACCTGGGCAATACTTAAGCTTGGGCTGACAAATAGCAAGTAACATTCACGACCAAGTGCCAGGCAATGACCATATCCAACAAGAGACAATCCAAGCATCACCCCTTGATGTTCAATGGCATTACCATCACTGAATCCCACACTGTCAACATCCTGGGTGTTACCATTGACCAGAAATTAAACTGGACTAGCCATATAAATACTATAGCTACGAAAGCAGGTCAGAGGGTAAAAATCATGCAACGGTTGACTCACCTCCTGACTCCCCAAAGCCTGTCCACCATGTACAAAGCACAAGTCAAGAGTGTGATGGAATACTTTCCACTGGCCTGGATAAGTACAGCTCCAACAACGCTCAAAATGCTTGAAACCGCCCAGGACAAAGCAGTCCGCTTGATTGGCACCCCGTCCACAAATATTCACTCCTTCCACCACCGACGCACAGCAGCAGCAAAATTCACTGTAGGGATTCACAAAGGCCCATTAGACAGCACTTTCCAAACCCACGGCCATAACTACCTAGAAGGGAAAGGGCAGCAGATAGATGGGAACACCAACAGCTGGAAGTTCCCTCCAAACCACTCACCATCCTGACTTGGAAATATATCGTCGTTCCTTCACTGTCGCTGGGTCAAAATCCTGGAACTTCCTTCCTAACAGCATTGTGGGTGTACCTACATGACATGAACCGCAACGGTTCAAGTAGGCAGCCTCACCACCACCTTATCAAGGGCAATTAGGGATGGGCAATAAATGCTGGCCTAGCAGCGACGCCCACATCCCGTGCATGAATCGAAAAAGAATAAAATCATTGAATGATGTCAAACGTCTTTAACATTGCGGGATACTTAATCAGGCTCATAATTATTACGATCGTCTCCAGCTAGCGGACTCCTGCTTCCCCTGCACGCTGGTATATAAAACCAATTATTACGGCTTTGTCTGAAGGAGCCGGAAACCGACAGAACTCGTTCCAGGAAAGCGGGCGGGAGTTTGTTTTTATTAACGGGAATGAGGAGCAGCCAATTCTGCCCTCACTCCCTTAATGCAATCATTAGAGAGAGAGAGCCAGTGTTCAACGTGAACGTAATTGGATGGTGCTTATGTTTATTGCCCCCGGGGTCTGTGTAGTCTTTCGATTGTCTTCGGAGCATAATTCGGAAACAACGGCTCTCTGAACTGAAGGAAACAATGACAGGAACAATTCTGATTTCTCCCGCCAGATGGCAGCAAACCCTCAGGGGCGGCTTATATTGTACATGATTTGTATTAATATGTTCAAATGTCTTTAACATTTCAGAACATTTAATGAGTTCGTATAATTATCACGACCTTCTCCACTTAGCGTACTTCTGTTTACGCTGCAGACTAATGTTTTAGAACAATGATTCCTTGTCCCCTTGCCACGAGCTGCCCCTGAAGCAGCGCTAAACTGGTAGAACTGGTTTCAGGAAAGGGGCTGGAGATTGTTCTGGGGAAATGGGAACTGGCGAGCAGCCAATTCAGCCTCCACAACGTTACTGCAATCATCAGGAAGAGGATCAGCATTCAAACGGATCGATTTCAGGTGCTGTTTATGTGGACTGTGCTTATTCTTTTTGCCCGCAGGAATGATTTTACGTGTCAGTGTCTGTGATAAACAACACTCAGCAGACAGCAGCTGTGACCTAGAAAGCTGCAGCAGTCATTGTACGAGGTTTTCACTTGTTCCCATCACTGTGAGACTCTGTGCACAGTAATAGACCGCGGTGTCAGACAGCCGCAGCTCCGAGATGGTCAATCGGTACAACTTGTCTGCTGGGCTGTATCAGAAAACCGGCTCTGAGCGAAATCCGCCTTATATTCCTCACTGCCGTCCGTTTTTCTCTGGACTGCAAACTCGGGCTATTTTCCGGGTTACTGACGGTATCAGAATAAGTAATAACCAGCGCCGGTATAGGTGCAGGTTAAAGTGACACCTTCTCCCTCTGTCTGTGTGAGTGAAGATTCCTGCTGAGTAACAGAATCCCAATCGCTCGGATCTGGAACACACGGTTAAAGAAAGCGGAAATCAGCGATTAAAACTTCAACTGAACTGAACTGACGGCAATATTTCACAGAGAGTTTTACACAGACGGAGATATCATTGGGGCGATAGAAAAGGTTATTGGGCGCAACTGGTGCCTGCGGGTGTTTACAATCTCCAGGATCACCTTCCATCACTCCTCATTCACTCTACCATCATATCCTCCTCTTCATTCCCCCATCACCTGTCCAATTATATCAGGGACACTGTTCACCCGAAATCCTCTTTGTGAAGCTGAAGTGAACATTCTAACTTTTCCTTGGGTACAAACCCTCTCCTGAAAACTCCATTGGATATTTTTTCACACTCTTGTATTTGTGCTGCGTAGCTTTATAATCCGTGACATGTGGAAAGTTTTCCATTTCAACCCTATCAACCTCTTTCATCCATTTACAGATCTCTGTCAGCTTGTCCCTCAGTCCTGACTTAACTGTGGAGAACAACCCTACCATCTCCAATTATTCCTCATCGATGTTGTCTCTCAATTCTGATCTCGTCCTGGTAAATATTTTCCCCCCAAATTTCTCCTGATCTTCTTTCTGCTTTTGGTGAAACTGCAAATGTGGTCCAGCAGCGGGCCGTTGAAAGGATAACACCAACTCTCTGCTTTTCACATTGAGTCATCCTGAAATTGTCACTTTCTAAAAATGTTTCATCATCTTACCGACAATGAATGCCCCCCAGATCACAGCGATAAGAGAGAGCCGCATTGCTGCTGCTCTAGAATCCCAGGGACTTCTCTGTGTCTCAGGGAGCTGCACAATATCCAATCAGAAAGCACTGATGTCACTTTCCTATGGGAAAGAGTTGGGATTGGTCCGATGTCACTTCCTGCGGAACATCAGATATAAGGAGCTGAGAGGGTTGACTCCGCACGTGGCTTATCCGTTTGTGACAATGTCAGATCATCAGGGAAAAGGAGGGATTGCTCCAATTGCTGTCTGTGTAGCAACATCTGAAATGGTTTAATGAAGGTTCTTCAGGCCATTAATTCCTGGAAAAATATAAGATCCTTACTTTCTTGGAACATTTTATCACAAAGAACACATTAATGTCAGCTTAGAGGGGGCGAGAGGAAATCTTAGTGGAGGATGCACTGTAACCAGTGAACGGTGCAGTTATCCATCTCTCTTAGTTATATAGTTAACTGCATATAGCAGTGCATTTATCATAGACAGTTCTGATCTTTATTGAACGTACCACACTAAGAGGAAATAATCTTTCTCATCGCCAATAAGGGCAGAAATTGAGCAGAGAGTGAATAATGCCCGCTCTTCAGAATAAGTGCGGCCCCTGGTTTCTTTTTAACATTCCTTCTGCGCTTATGTCGTATACTTCTGCCACAATGGAACATATTATGACCATTCAAACACGCATTTTGTCAGTTTGTGGTATCCAGGTGCCAATTCTTTGACAGTGTTGGGTAACATCCCGGTTGGAATATGGGCGCGTCCTCCAAATATTCGCTTGATTGTGATGGAACATTCTCCATTTGCCTGGATGAGTGCAGCTCCCACAGCTCCCACAACACTCAAGAAGCTCAACACCATCCAGGACAAAGCAGCCCGCTTGACTGGCACCGCACGCACAAACATTCATTACCTCCACCACCGACGCACAGCAGCAGCAGTGTGTACCATCTATAAGATGCACTGCAGGGATTCGCCAAGGCTCCTTCGACAGGACCATCCAAAACCACGACCACTACCATCTAGAAGGACAAGGGCAGCAGATAGATGGGAACACCACCACCTGGAAGTTCCCCTCCAAATACCTCACCATCCTGACTTGGAAATATATCGTCGTTGATTTACTGTCGCTGGGTCAAAATCCTGGAACTCCCTCGCTAACAGCATTGTGGTGTACTTACAACACATGGGCTACAGCGTTTAAGAATGCAGCTCAGCGCCACCTCCTCAATGTCACCTAGGGATGGGCAATAAATGTTGGCCCAGCCAATGAAGCCCGCATCTGGTAAATCAATAAGAAAAACTCTTCCTGTAGATGAGCAACAAGATCGCTGTCAAGTGATCAGCGAACGCCCTCCACTGGAGAGCATCGGAACACCGCACAGGTATAGACAGATAAACACACAGTGGCACACACGAATATATATTCAAATAGCCACGTTCAGTGGCCACAAATAGATGTTGCTGATTTTTTTCTTTGATTGCAGAAGCTGCGAGAGCGCCATTTACCTCACATCGCCACCAGAGACTCATTCATCAATTTGATGTTTTTATTACAGCAGTGTACACCCACGGCGCTGTTAGGGAGAGAGATCCAGTATTTTGAGACAGCGGCAATGAAGGAACGGGGCAGTGAAGGAAGAGCGCCCCCAATGTGTATTCTGTTTGCGGATGTGTCCCTCATTCTAGAATGTCTTTCTCCCCCATTAACCCTGATCTACTGGTGATGTTGAACAACCAATGTGGATTGGACAGGATGTCTTCAGGTATGATTCCCTTCCATGTCGTTCTGTCCAATCGGATTCTGCAGTCTGTTTGATTTTCTCGGCCGCTGCGGGAAACAGTTGGCTGACCGTTTGATCCGAGGTTAATTTGATTTCCTATCACTTTGTGTCTCAGCGGCTGACAGCGCGCATGCACAAACACACGCACACACACACACACACACACACATCTTTAGCAATCTACCCTCTGCTGGACGCTGCCGGAATCACACACACACACGCAGACACAGACAGACGCACACAGATACACACACACAGGACCATGCACACACACGTACACACAGACATACCCAGCCTCACACGGACGCGCACACCGCACACACAAGCGCACACACTCGAAACACCCACTGAAACGTTCACATTTCAAATCGAGCTTATCTTCCAATACATCAAAGCCTTCAGACCATCTGCCTTTAATTGAATTAAGTCCCGCACAGACCCCAGACCCCACAGTTGCTCCACTTAACAATAATTTCTAATAACATTATGAAAATTATTTTATCTTCTTGACAATGGATCAGAGTACTTTGTACACAGCCAGAAGATCTTGCAAGTTAGTGACTATGGTCGTTAAAACAAACCGAAGCAACTCTTCCTAACGTTGGAACAGTTTTCTTCTCCATTAAACTGTTGATCAGCAATGGGCCTGGCGTTCCCAATTCCATCCGGGTCTCGAACAGCGAAACCATTACTTCGATCAGGGCATTGAGAGTAGCCGAGCTTGGGGTGTTCCCGTTCACTGACATGCAGATCACCATCAACCTTTCTCACACGGCAGCAGGTTTGTGAGGGTGGGGATCTAAACGGCTCCCTTCCAATAGGATTCTCTTCTGTGTCTCTCTGCCCGATGAGAAGCTGTAGGTTTATTTTCTCAGCCTCTCTTAGAAAACTGTTTGAATCGAGGTTCATTTGGTTTCCTTCCGGTGTGTGTTTGAGAGGCTATAGTTGCCTCAGGTTCCCCACAATGCGCAGCAGTCAGGAAATCCCCCTCCGCAGTTCATTCGCAGTTTTTGTACAGGGATGTGGCTGTATTCAGTCACTGTGAGTTCCAGAAAGCGCAGTAATACACGGCAGCGTCAGTCCGCTGCAAACCCGAGATGGATAAGCGGATGACTTTCTTGGAGGTCTGGAGATCCGAAGAGAAGCGAGTTTCAGCAAAATCTGCTTTAAATTCGTCACCGTCACTATCCTTCCTGAGCGTATACTCGGGTTGTGTGTCTGGGTGTTGTCGGTACCAGAATAGACTAAAACTGCTCGCTGTAGAATCGTAGTTACAGCTCAGTGTCACCCCTTCTCCCTCTGCCTTAACACGCGAGGACAGCGGCTGAGTGACTGAATCTCCATCGCTTAGATCTGGAAACAAAATAAGAGCGGGCAAGATATGAACGGTGGCTGATTAAAACATGAATTGAACCATGGCTAGGAAACGGAAGAAAAGTTGACTTGATGTTAATTTCGCAGTTACCTGTGATAAATATTCCCCACACAACCAAGGTGCCGAGTAGCTGCATTGTCGCTGTCCGCTCAGTAAAAGGGCACTCGGATATTTGAAGACACCTATTCTAAACCCCGCCCTCAATAATCTGATGACGTATCTCAAGTGAACACACCCATTCTTAAGCCCGCATTGGAACGTTCCGCTCTGTAAAAGGGCAGTCATATATTTGAGGGCACCCGTTCTATTCCCTGGTTCTTGTGACTCCGGAAAGATATCTGTTGCTTTGCTGAAGGAAATCACAAGGATTGCTCTAAATATCGCTGGGAACTACCCTCCGCCACAGGTGGGCCTTTGCACCATGAACCCCACACTGCTACAAAGATTAACCGGATCCCGTAGAATGAAACCTTGTCCCACCAAACGATTGATCAGAACTTATTTCACTTCCAGATTTTCCAGTTCGGATAAAATGTCACCCGATCAGAAACCTTAGTTCTGATTCTCTCTCCACTGAGAGGCATCCTATCCGGCTAACCTTTATTTTTCCAGAATGTTCTGTTCTTTTATTTCTGATTTGCAACATTTGTGGTTCTCAGCGTTTCATGAGCGATGTGAACTGTTATGTTTAACTTGTCTCTGAGCTGTGGCGATCACCTTTTATCGATTCGAACGCCTACTGTTTATTGGGCACTGTACATGGAAAATCTTCGTACCGAGAGACTGGAAGAACATGGACCTTCTAAACATTTGTTTTGATTCATTCATGGGGTGTGGGAGTCGCTGGTAGGCCAGCATTTATTGTCCTGCTCCAATTGCCCTTGTTCAAGGGCGTTTAAGAGTCAATCGCATTGTTGTGGGCCTGGAGTCACATGTAGGCCAGAACAGGTAAGGACGGCAGATCTACGCCGCCAAAGGACATTAGTGAACGATCTGAGTTTATTAACGACAATCGGCAATGGTTCCGTGGCCATAATTAGATTTTTATTTCCAAATTATTTAGAGAACTCAAATTGCACAGTGAATCAAGGTCTGAAGAGTCAGCGTGTTTTCCAGGGTTACTCTCTTACGTTTGAAATATTCTACCTTTGCCTTTCAGGAAGACATGGCGAAGATTCAGGTTCGGAACCTCTTTCAGAATGAAGGGGCTGTATGTTGCCCAGGATATCACTGCACTGCAGTTACTCGGCAACCTCCGCCAGTTGTGTTTTGCCACCTCCAATATCGGTGGAAGCTCTGAGGCGTTCACTGAGTAATGGAGCTCGGTGACGGTGTAAATGTTTCACTATGTCCCCGTTATAGCATCTGCTGTTTTACACAAATAAAACGAAACGGTTCCCTTAATATTGATGAGGCCCTTCAATTCGACATCGCCGTTTGCTGCTCTGCTGGAAACTTTCAGAATCACACGCACACATACACACACACACACACACTCACACACCTCTTTAGCAACCTACCCTCTGCTGGACACTGTCTCAATCACACACACACAAACACACACACACACACACACACACACCTTTGGCACCTTACCCTCTGCTGGACACCGTCATAACCTCACACACACAGACACAAACACACACAAACACCTCTGCAGCAAGCTACCCTCCGCTGGACACTGCCATAATCACGCACATATACATATACACAAACAAATACACACCGCAAACACACAGGAAGACCTTTAGCAAGCTACCCTCTGCTGGATACTGTCATAATCACACAAACACACAACACCTCCTAGAAGTTCCCCTCCAAGCATCACACCATCCTGTCTTGGAAATATATCGCCGTTTCATCACTGTCGCTGGGTCAAAAGCCTGGTACCCCCTCCCTAACAGGGTATAGGCGTGTGTGTAGTAACCGTTTCCCACAATGTGTATTCTCCCGCAGTCATACACCCTTGTGTGTGAAGCCACCATTTCCTTCCCACAAATAGTGTTATAACCTTTTTCCTGTCAAGACACTTTCCAAAACGTCCGATCTCTTTGGTTGCTCTGCCCTGATAGAGGGAGATTATAAATTCTGCTGTCGGGAGTGATAATTTCCGTTACCACCGAATCCAAACATTGCGTCTGGTAGCCGAATTTGAACCTCTAGCTCCACCAGCTCTTGTTCCCCTGCTCGCTTAGGGATATTCCACCCTACCACAGGGCCCAGTAAATGCAAGCTAAATATGCAAAACAAGCGTTATTTTCCAACCTAGTTTCCTTAAGTCAGAACAGCCCTGTGGAAAGAAAACGGTGAATATCCCAATTGGATGCATCATATTTCAGAATATTGGTTCTAAAATTCCAGCCGGTTCGTTTGTCTGGAAAACCATCTGGATCGGTGATAGATTCACATTTCAATGTTTTAAATTGCCAGCGACTGGCAAACGCGGAGCCTCTTATGACCGTTTGTCGCCTGTGCCGTTATCAGCAAGCTGGGTGTTCATTAACATTCTCCCTCGGCATCTCAATAAGTGACTTCTGCCCCTGATCTGTGATCACTCTTTAATATCAGGGCAAAAATATCAACAAACTTTCTAAGTTCAGTTATTTTCTGTCGAAATCGAAATCAGAAACTCTCCACGTCCCTTTCTGATAACAATGGTCTTGTTATACTGTGAGTCTATGTTTAAATAGTTGTAAACTGTATGTGTTACAACCAGCCCCAGACTTGGACAAATTCTGCATTTTGTTACAGGAGTAACGAAGAATGTCCTCCGGTCTGTCTGAGTTAACGGTCTGGAAGAACAGTCCGTAATATTAGGCTTTAGTTACTGTTCATCCGAGAGATTTCTCTACCTCTGCTCACATATCATTATTCCGGGTGAACTTCGAGGCATTTACTGAGGAGATAGAGCTCTGGGCATGAAGATAAAGCTCAAGATTTCCCGGATCGGTACCCTGTTGATGTGGAGTAGGACAAAAACAGCAATACAATTGTTTAAAAAACAAACCTGCCAATCTTTGTTCTCCACGGGCTTTGGGTCAGGATTCCCACAGATAAAAGCGCCAAAGAGAAATTAATGGATCTGTGAACACTCACTGAGGGATTTGTGCACGGTCCTGGATTTTATCTGACGCTGTGCCTCACTGCACAGTAATAGACCGCCCTGCTCATGACTCTCAGGCCGCTTACCATGAGGTATCCGGGCTGTTCAGTCTGGTCAGCAGCCGCCAGATATCATCCTGAGATTTCGAATCGAAACAGTGCTGCTGCTTTACTAATGATCCAGCTTGGAGGCAGTGCCTGTTTCTGCCGATACCATTGCATGATGTGTTTATCCAGGGTTTTATATTCGCAATCTAACATCACCAAACCCCCTTCTGACACGGTTATTGTCACTGGAGACTGTGTTACTTGATCTGCACATGGTCCGCCTGTGAAATTAGAGGAACGAAATGCGGGAGATTAAACAGGATCGATCTAAGCCTGTGTCTATCTGTATGAGTCTGTGTAAATTCCCACCTATCAAGCTGTCCATAATATACGATCGCTAACAGCATTAAATTCCTGTAGAAGCTGCAATTGCATCAATCTGCTAACTTTTCTTGATGAACATAATCCAGCGCTCACTGTCCCAGATAGCCGCCAGTGTTATCAGAAACATGTCTGACTGAATCTCTCTCAGTGAATGGGAAGGGAATGAGGCAGAGATTGAGAAGGAGAGAGGGAACCCGGGCACTGTTCAGCTCATTGTTCCACCCACATGCTGCAGGGGACCAGGCCCATTATGACTTCACTCAGGATAGCATTCCTATTGGCTTTGGCGTTGGTCTCACGTGACTTAGTGATGTCCTTGGCGCCCTCTGCTGGCGAATTCTGATAGGTCCCGTTTAGAATGTGGTCATCGATAGGGTCTAGGTCTTATTGATTTACATATTAAAGGACGAATGTTAGACAACCCCTCAAAGAAATCTAATTTGGGCTTGATTAGTCGTTGTCTGTGTTGCATTTGAGGTTTATGCCAGAATCCAGGCCAATTCTTTGGGGGACACGGGTTCAAATTCCACCACGGCAGCTGATGGAACTTAAATTCAATTAAAAAATCTAGAATATAAAACTAATCTCGATAATGGTGACAATGAAGCTATCATCGATTGTCATAAAGACCCACCTGTTTCACTAATGCCTTTAAGGAAGGAAATCTGGCATCCATGCCTTTCCTGGCCTACATGTGACTGCAGACCCACAGCAATGTGGGTCTCAACTGTCCTCTGGATGGGCAACAAATGCTGGCTTTGGCAGAAACGCCCTCAGCCCAGTGTCCAATCCTGGGCACCACGAATTTTAAAAAAGCAGGACTTTGGGGAAAGTGCAAAGGCGGTACATCGGAGTGGTACCAGAGTGGGTGAGGGGCTTTTATGTAAATAGAGAAACTTGGATCACCCTTCGTAAATCTTCTTCTTCAGTTCTCTAGCTGAAAGCAGGTCCGACCTCATGACAGCCCCCCATCAGCCGTGGAGCCAACCGTGCCCTCTAAGGGTGCCAAGTTGCTGTGGCAACGTTTACTTTGGAGCTATGAACAGTGGTGGTAGCGGCTCCAATGTCATTCCATCACGTAGTTGGCCAGGAATTATTCCCTTCCCACTCTACTT
Organism: Cetorhinus maximus; assembly: GCF_964194155.1. Taxonomy (NCBI): domain Eukaryota; kingdom Metazoa; phylum Chordata; class Chondrichthyes; order Lamniformes; family Cetorhinidae; genus Cetorhinus; species Cetorhinus maximus. Next base: position 10,599,976 of record NC_135901.1, read on the forward strand.
ACAGAATCATAGAATCACAAAGTACAGAAGAGGCCCTTCGGCCCATCGAGTCTGCACCGACACATGAAAAACACCTGACCTACCTAATCCCATTTACCAGCACTTGGCCCATAGCCTTGAATGTTATGACGTGCCAAGTGGTCATCCAGGTACTTTTTAAAGGATGTGAGGCAACCCGCCTCCACTACTCTCCCAGGCAGTGCACTCCCGACCGTCACCACCCTCTGGGTAAAAAAGTTTTTCCTCACACCCCCCTTAAACCTCCTGCCCCTCACTTTAAACTTTTGCCCCCTTGTGACTGACCCTGCAACTAAGGGGAACAGCTACTCCCTATCCACCCTGTCCATGCCACGCATAATCTTGTTGACCTCGATCAGGTTATCCCTCAGTCTTCTCTGCTACAACGAAAACAACCCAAGTCTATCCAACATCTCTTCTTAACTTAAATATTTCATCCCAGGCAAATTCTGGTGAATCTACTCAGCACCCACTCCAGTGCAATCACATCCTTCCTGTAATGTGGCGACCAGAACTGCACACAGTACTCCAGATATGGCCTCACCAAGTTTCTATACAACATCAATTTGACCTCTTTACTTTTGTAAACTATGCCTCGATTGATAAAGTCCCATATGGCTTTTTCACCACCCCACTAACGTGCCCTTCCATCTTCAGAGATCTATGGACACACACGCCAAGGTCCCTTTGTTCCTCAGAACTTCCTAGTATCATGCATTTCATTGAATACTTCCTTGTCAAATTACTCCTTCCAAAGTGTATTACCTCACACTTTTCAGGGTTAAATTCCATCTGCCACTTGTCTGCCCATTTGACTACCCCGTCTATATCTTCCTGTAGCCCAAGAAACTCAACCTCACTGTTAACCACACGGCCAATCTTTGTGCCATCCGAAAGTTTACTAATGCTACACCCCACATAGTCATCTCTGTAGTTTATATAAATGACAAATAATAGGGGGCCGAGCACAGATCCCTGTGTTATGTCACTGGACACCGGCTTCCATCACTAAAACATTCTTCTGTCATCACCCTCTGCCTCCAACAACTAAGCCAATTTTGAATCCACCTTATCAAATTACCCTGTATCCCACGTGCCTTTGCCTTCTTTCCAGGTCTCCCATGTGGGACCTTGTCAAAGGCTTTGCTGAAATTTATATAAACTACATCAACTGCACTACCCTCATCTACACACCTGGTCACATCCTCAAAAAATTCAATCAAATTTTTAGGCATGACCTCCCTCTGAGAAAGCCATGCTGACTATCCCTGATCAACCATTGCCTCTCCAAGTGCAGATAGATACTCTCCTTCAGAAAGTTCTCCAATAGTTTCCCTACTACTGACGTGAGGCTCACTGGCCTGTTGTTCCCTGGCTTATCACTAAAAACCTTCTTAAATAGCTGAACCACATTAGCTGTTCTCCAGTCCTCTGGTACCTACCCCGTGGCCAGAGAGGAATTAAAAATTCGGGTCAGAGCCCCTGTGATCTCCTCCCTTGCCTCCCTCAACACAAATCATCCGGACCTGGAGATTTGTCCACTTTTAAGCCTGCCATCACCTCCAATACCTTGTCACTCCTTATGTCAATTTGCTTAAGAACCTCGCAGTCTCCCTCCCCGAGTTCGATACCTTCATCCTCATTCTCCTGGGTGAAGATGGACGTGAACTATTCATTCAACACACTAGCGATGTCCTCTGGCTCCATCCATAGATTGCCCTCTTGGTCCCTTATGGACCCTACTCTTTCCCTGGTTATCCTCTTCCCATTGATTTACATATAGAATACCTTGGGATTTTCCCTACTTTTTCCAGCCAGAGCTTTCTCATATCCCCTCTTTGCTCTCCTAATTGCTTTCTTAAGCTCCACCCTGCACTGTCTGTCCTCCACTAACCCCTCTGCTGATTTGCTTCCCTTGCACCTTCTAAAAGCCTCTCTTTTCCTTCTCATTGTAACCTCAGACACTTGAACCATGAGCAGGCGGAGGGTGGTCAGAGACTTCTGAAGATTCAACCGTCGCTACTTCCGCTGCATCAGTTCCTAATGCAGCTGAGAGTCTCCGCACACTTCATTCAATACTGAGCCTGCGTATCCCCGCCCACAGCTTCTGTTTGTTGTTGTGTTATTGGAGAAATTGCTGCCGCTGCTCCATTCCTATCACTGGTTGGATCAGCAGTGCAGTGGGACGGGGAACTGTATTTCTGCTCCGACAGAGGATTTCTCACACTGCAGTTACAGACTCAGGAAGTATCAAGGGGAACCGTCTCGCTCCTCTCCTCATCTTTATATCTCTTCTCAGTAAGTATTCCGTTCCCAGTAAAATTCCATTCTCCTTCTGACTGCTGTAACCCAGATGTTATTGTAGGTAAAATAATAGTGATGGCGGTGATGATGATTATGTTGATCAATAGGAGGCTGGCGCTGATTGTCTGTTACTATTATTTTTGTTTGAATGGAGCTACCAAGACACAGTGGAACAACGGGTTCCTAAAATAACGGCAAAAGCATAAAGTAATGTCACACTGACCTGCACCTTGAAAACAAGTGATTCAAACCCTAATGTGTACTGGTACAGTCAGCGGCCCGGGAAACCTCCAATGTACATGTTTCGTCTTATTAGCCGGAATGTGCAAACGAACACCGACCTCAATGATCGGTTTCCTTCCACGTTTGATAAAAATAACAAGATTACCGAGCTAACGATCAACGACGTACTGATCCCCGATACCGCCGTGCACTTCTGTGCCATGGACCCCACACTGCTGCAGTGATATAGCGGGTTCCGTACAAAAACCCTCACGGCAGTTCCAGCCAGTGCTCACCAGAGGGTGCGCACACACCGGTAATTCAGTTTCCACAGTGAGAGTGACATAAAGATTCTGAAAATTGCAACGAAACACAACACTTGATAACAGCAAATGGTGTGGTCCACTTATACAGTCTCATTAGTTTGCGATTGCACTTTGTATTTTTCATAGATATGAGATTGACAAATCTTCTTATGTGTTCCGGTGGAGTCAGCAGCCCGGGCAGACTTCGCAGTTTGTGTTTTATCTCTACGGAGGGCTAATAAAGCGGAACCCAGACTTTATAGAACAATTCTCTTAGACGCTTTAGCAAGACTGTCTGAACTACTGAGGTAATGATTAGCAGAATCCTGTTCTCCGACACTGCCGTGTTTTTCTGTGCCCTGGAGCCCCACAATGCTGCAGAGATATGGAGGATCACGGACAAAAACCCACGCTGGTTCCAGCTTTAGTCCCTAGAGGGCGCTGAGGCACCAATAAAACGGAAAGCAATTGTTCAATATATTCAATAAAAACGGAAGCAATAATTCAGCCATTTACATAGCCTTTTAAAACTGTAATGAAACACAACATTCTACAAGAACAGGTGAGATCCACTTGTAAAATCATACCAACAACTCACGTTTATATAAAAATAAAATTTACAGATACACCTGTGGAACCTTAACTGTCCTTCTGCCTTTCCCTATATTTTCTCGGTCTGTTTCCTCTCATCGCCTGTCTTTATTATTTAATCATCGCCCTTTTTATTTTCTTGTTACAGCCTTTAGTTCAGTAATATAAGACGTTTGTTTTTGCTCAGAATATTAAGTCAGGACCGCTGAAACTGAACATCCTACAAATATGAACTGTCACATCAAATCGGTGATTAAATAAAGAATCTCTCACAATCTGACCAGCGGCGTCTGAACATTTCTCAGAATATCCACTAGAGGGCGTCAGACCGCAATAATTCTAACTGCACCTATGGTGAAAATGGATGTTAAAGGAGCGGAAGACAAAGTAAAAATGTCTTGGTTTATTTATTTTTCTGCTTGATAGCCCTTTTCTAACCCCAGCTAAGGTTATAAAAACAGTCCTGTTGGTGCTGAATTCTTGTTAATAAAAACCCGCTCTACAGCTCATCCTGGAGGCTTTGAACCCGCTCTCGCTCTCTGTTCCCGCCCACTTTAAAGTGACAGGAGACAAATTGCTTAAAAAGCGCCGGACCCCAAATTCTCTCTCAGCACAAATTCCAAACCCGTATATGATGGATGGTTAGATTAATCATCACAAACACGGAAAATGTCAGAATTCACCGAACAAATTGAAACAGAAATTTAAATGCAAACCACAGAAAAGGTCAGTGCTGGTAACGCTGATTAAATTACAGCGCGAGTTTATTATTTATTTTTACTCAGTGTATGCTCAGTGTCAGCAAATAGCATCATTTTAATATGACGGATCCAAGAACTACTCTGGCAAAATGGCAAAATTATTGTTAGTTCACTACTTCACTGATTGAGGAGGGAAATCCTATTGATTCCATAGTTACCTGTATTCTGTTGATAAAGCTACTGGAACTTCAGATGAAGAATTGACGCCAGAATAAACAAACCAAATCAGCAATCCCATGCTTCCGGTTACAACAACTTAATAAGGGTTTTAGTCTAACTGTGAAACTATTCCCCCTATAAGAACACTGACTGTACCCCAGCTCGGGATGTTTCAGCTCATTCGGAGCCAGCTCATCAGCTGACGTCCTCACATCACCACTCGGGACACAGGAAGTGAGGTGAGAAAATCATGAGACACGACAGCGGATTATTGAGGGTGGGGTTTAGAACGGATGTCTTCAAATATCCAACTCCCCTTTTACAGAGCGGACAGCGACAATGCGGCTACTCAGCATCTGGGTTGTGTGGGAAGCATTTCTGACAGGTAAATATGGGCCAGACACATTTAATACTTTCCCCTATTTTTCAAAAAATGCCGAAAATGTGAATTTTAAATAGTTCTCGGTCTGACCATTTTCTGTTTGAAAATGTTTTTTTCAGCTCTGAGTCATGGAGATTCTGTCACTCAGCCTCTGTCCTCAGATGTAAAGGCAGAAGGAGAAGCGGTAACTTTAAGCTGTACCTATGAGACTACAATGAGCAACTACTATTTGTTCTGGTACCAGCAACACCCAACCTCACAGCCTGAGTTTATATTGTGGAAAGGCACGAGCGGTAATGAAGATAAAGCAGATTTTGCTAAAGGCCGTTACTCTGCAGAGCTCCAGCCCTCGAATAAATTCACCAGTTTAACGATCTCGGGTCTGCAGCTGACTGACGCTGCCGTGTATTACTGCGCTCTCAGACTCACAGAGATGGAAAACGGTCTCATCATTGTACAAAAACTGCCTTTGCACAGTGAATAAGAGCTCCTGTCTGTTGGGGCTTGGAGAGAGTCTTGGGCAGATGCAGCCGCAACGTTCTGTGACTCTCTCAGCCTGTCAAACACAAACGGAGAGAAAACCACATTAACCTCGGATCAAACTGTTACCAACTGTTTCCAGGAGCGACCGACAGATAAACTGCAGAACTCGATCCGACCGAGAGAGCCATCACAGAATCAGATTTGAAGACACCCGTTCTAATCCCCACCCTCAATCCTTTGCTGTCATGTCTCAGGATGCTCTCACTTCACCTCCTTGTGTCTCCGTTGGCCTGGGAGATCCATCGGTGGTGAGCTGTCTGACATTGAATGGAAATACCCGGAGCTGGACTACAGTCAGTGTCCTGATAGAGGAATGGCTGCTCTTTTAGAGGCGGAGTTGGGGGGGGGGAATGAAATCCTGGTCTGTTCATTGTCACCAGCAAACTCGGGATTGTTAATGGTGACGTAAAACATTCCAGCATTAAGGAAACATTCTGAAACTCAATCTGTACTTGGGGTTTGTTTTAAAGATCACACTCACTGTCTTGTGAAATCTGTTCCTTGTGCATAAAGATTTTCTGACCCAGCAACACACTCTGATCTAATAAACCCTGTGAACAGGCCTCGGCCAAAGGCTCCAGAAAACTGACAGGGGAGATGGGGAAAGGGTTGTTCAATATTACAGACAGACACATAAACTGCAGTAAAATACATTGTTAACATTAAAGTTAATAAAACTATGAGGGTCGGTTACAATGCAAATGCGAATTGAAATCATGTAATATAATTCTGCAAGTGTTCCTGACCTCTTTGTGTTGAGTGTTGTGTTTTGTTATGATCTTTCAGGAATGTCCCTTTGACTCTCATGGCGGAGATTGAATTATTGTTTCTCTTTATCGGTGCGAGATCGCCCTCTGGTGGTAGATTAGTTGAACTCCCAGTGAGGGTTTGTGCACGGGATCCGCTGTCTCTCTGCAGCAAGGTGGGCTTCATAGCATAGAAATACACGGCGCTGTAGGCGAGGATCATCCTTGCGGTATTTAGAGGAACGTTTTGTTTCCATTGTGCAAATCAGCAAAGAACCTGTTTGGTAAGTTTGGAGACCTCGCTTCATTCCCTAAGCTTTACATATTCAGTAAATATCTTAGAGCTTCCCTGGGATACTGAATATACTGGAACAGAGTGGGGGCAAGGTAGTTTTTCGAGTACCTAAAGTCCAGAATAATGTTCTGCCTTTCCCGAAGCGTTAACTCAGAAGGATCCTGGAACACTGGATCATCGCTAATTGTTGCTGTAGCACAAATCCAGAATGGTTCAAAACTCAGGGGGTCAATACAACGCCTGGATAACACACTGACTATTTAAACATGGATTCACCAGGCAGTAAGGCCAGTAACATCAGTAAGGAACATAGGGGAATTCATAGTGTCTGGTTTAGAATTCGACAGGAAATAACAGATTATTCTAAATAGTTTCATCCTTCTAGTCGGATATTAAACCCAGATCCGAAACCGGCATCACCCATCACGGAGTGCATCTTTCCTCCACAGTTTAGTATCCATTTCACAATCTCCCAAACCTTTCACTCACTCACCTTGCCCAGTGATTAGTATCAGAATTCAATATTTCAATGTGATTTAGAGGATCGTTCAGGAAGAGTGGCAGTGGATATAGAAACAGAGAGATTGTTGAGAGTGATTAACATGCCACAAGATGCATTTTGTAAAGTAAAGTAGAGAAGAAACATGTACTTTCAGGAGGAGAAAAGAGAACCTACGATAACAATATCGTGCCAGGGATTAATAAACCATCTGATTATCTTTTCTCCTCTACACTCTCGTAGATTTCTCAGACAACATCTGGATTGAAGACAATGAGGAAGAGACCGACAACATCTGAATAAGCGCTTCTAAATTCATCATCCCGTTCCTCTTCATCATTTCCCACATCGCTTCTGTCACTCTGGTGAAAGTGAGGATATTCAATCCACGCACATTTAAATCTAGCTGAAGCGGTTGGAAAAATCCCAAACGTCTCGTGGACAGTAACGCCGAGATAAATTTCCCACGTCATAAAACTTTGATTCATCCCTTTATCATGTGATCCGTTGAAAGGCCAACGCCGTGCATTTCCACGTCCGTTTATTAATATCACTATGTTATGAATATAAAATATGTCCTCTTGACAATTCTCAAAGTAAAATGTCTTCAGTTAACAGAGGAAACTGAAACACACGATTTGGTATTTCTGTTTGAAGTGTGTGAGATAATTGTGGCTGTAATAGAAATGTATCTTAGATTTTCACCATTGTTTGAATATTCCAGATGTCTAGGATTAAAGTGTTCCTTGTTTTGCTCTCAATTGTTCCCTTCTCTCTACACTGAACCCCACTTTTCTCTGTTCCCGTGTGCTTTTTTTTTTCAAGGTGATGTCCAGTTGTTATAAACACTTTCTGTCAATTATTAGAAAAATACTCTAAAATATTCTCTGTGAAATTGCGAACAAATGTTGAATGACGATGAACTAATTTGGACTTTAATGAATTATTTTCTCCAAGGCTTCTCCACACCGCTACATTTTACCAATAACATGTTTTTTTCCCTTTTCCTGGCAGGCTTTCTTAGGCAGTCCTCGCTGGTTTGTGTTTGAACTCAAGGCCACACGGTAAAGGAACCATCACGTCATCCATTGTCACATCAGAATAAAGAGACCTTTACTTCTGCCCCTTTCTGCCATACCACAAAGGCAGAATGAGCGCACAGCGGCCAGGAAACCCTGGCTCGTCTCTCTCATGCTATGGGCTGTTACAGTCACATGTCAGGTTCTTTTAAAAAGCTGAGCTCTGCTCTGCCACTGCCTGAAGTAGTATAGTATAGTGAAGAATAAACCTCCATCTACATTGCTGTTTATTTATTTTTGCCTTTGCTTCCCATTGTTTCCTCCAGCGTCATTCTTATTTTCCTTATTAAAACCCCCAGGTTTCACCAATTCTCATGTTTCCTGGTGTCTCTGAGGTGTTTACAGACTGTGCGCGTGACGCAGAGCTTCAGTCAGTGTTAGTCCCTCTTGTCCATTTGCATTACACAGAGCAGTGATGATCGCTTTACCGCAGTTCACTGCACCAAGTGTCATGTGGGAGAACTGTAATTATCAACTGTTTACTTTCTGTGCATTTATATTTATCAACACATATCCGCATCAATATCATTCCGCTGTTCGCTTTTTATACCACTAACTGTCCTCACCTCAGCATTTTTCAGCCCTCTCTGTTGATGTGACTCTGTACCACTCAATGTTTTCAATCCCATCTTCACCTTTGCCCCCCTGTTAGTGCTTCCCTACATATGCACCGTACTGGGTCTCATTTCTATCAAACTCCCTCGGAATCACCCATCGTTCCTAGTCTCAGTTTCATGTTCCGTATTCTGTACGTGTCTCAAAGCATGCAGACAGACACAGAGCTACTCTATAGACCAGGTGCTATTCGCCTGTCACTGCTCAAGGTTTGAAATCTTTAACTAGTGAGAGCAGACGGCATGGGAGCCTCATTCGCTGATCTGCACAGGTAAATCTCTCAGGTCTTTAACCATTGAGGCTAGAAAGGCACTGAGCCGATGTACGACGGTGATGGTGGAGGCGGCGGCAGAAGGAGGGGGTTTCACTCACCGTCACCGGAACATTGTTCAGGTTTTAAACATTCGGTATAAAGTGTGGGGAGGACCAATTGTGGCGCAGGCGAGGTTGGAGGTCGGTGGGGGGGAGTCTCGTGGACGTCGGTGTGCGTCAAGCTTCTTGAGTGTTGTGGGAGCTGCACTCATCCGGAAAAGTGGAGAATATTCCATCAAACCCTGACTTGTGCATTTTAGACGGTGGACTGGCTTTGGGGAGTTAGGAGGAGAGTTGCTCGCCATAGGATTCCTAACGTCCAACCTGGTCTTGTAGCACAGTATTTATATGCCTAAGCCAGTTCAGTTTCTGGTCAATGATAACTCCCAGGGTGGTGATAGTTGGGGATTCATTGATGGTAATGCCATTGAATGTCAAGGGACGATGGTTAGATTCTCTTTTGTTGGAGATGTTCATTGCCTGGCACTTGGGTGGCTTGAATGTTAGCTGCCCCTTGTGAGCTCAAGCCTGGATGTTGTCCAGGTCTTGCTGCATATGAACGTGGACTGCTCTATATCAGCGGAGTGATGAACGGTGTTGAACATTGTCCAATCATCCACAAAATGTCCCCACTTCTGACCTTATGATGGAAGGAAGGTCATTGATGAAGCAGCTGAAGGTGGTTGGGCAGAGGACACATCCCTGAGGAACCCCTGCAGTGATGTCCTGGAGCGGAGATGATTGACCTTCAACAACCACAACAATTTCTGTGATGGTGTTTGGTGGAGAAATATTGTTCAGGACAATTCCCCTTCTTTTCTTCAAAATAGTGCTCATGTGATCTACCATGTCCACCTGGGAGGGTAGGCGGTGCCCTCGATTTAACATCTCATCCGAAAGCCGGACACTTTGACTATTTGCCTGAGGACTGAACTGCAGTATCGGCATTGATCTTGGCGGCCAAGTTTCCAGAGAGGGACGGGATCCAGAAACGCCTTGTTTAGAGGCGATAGGGCGAATAACTCAGCCTCGGCTGACAAGTAGTGTTTGCAGAATGGCCTTTGTGTCGTTATGCACGTGCACCTTGCTGAAAATGAATCTATAGTTTATATATACACGGTCAGGTAAATGAGTACAAGTCTTTCATACGGGGTGCAGTGGCCTCTCGACGCCTCGATCACTGGCCTTCCCTGATCAGGAAGCCAGTTTCCGTCAGGGGTTCCTCAGTAAATTGCTGGATTGTTGTTTTCGACAGAATACGGGTGTCCCGTTGAGCGGAGAGAGTCTGTGAACAGACAGGAGACAGAATCCTGGTAATCCCAGGACGTGGTGACCCCTCAACAATACAAGCTAGGAAAAAGGAATGAAATAAAGAGAAGGAAATGTACGTAGATAAATTTTACTGGTCCCCCTGGAAACAAGGAGCGTTTAAATTTTACCCCTGGAATCAAGGATCACTCGGAAAGAGAAATCGCCTTTCACAGACTCAAGGTGTCAGTAAGCACTTTCCAACCTAAGGAAGTACGTTTCCAGTGTAGTCCTTGCTGTGATGTTAAAAATATTGTTCACACAGAGGACAGTGGGAATGTTTAATACTCTTCCAGAAAGGGCCGTCACTCTGGCCCTTGTAGTGGATTGAAGGGATTTGAGCGTCCAGGTATTTTTCGGATATTTTGAAGTTGTGGCCAATAGTGACCAAACTATTCGGTCATGAAAAGATGGACTGATCTCTCTCTGTCTCTCTCTCTATGTCTCTGTCTCTCTCTCTCTCTCTGTCTCTCCCTCTCTCTCTCTCTCTCTCTGTGTCTGCCTCTCTCTCATTGTGATAACCTTTTACTTCGGACTACGCAATGAAATTGGACCATGAAACACAATCATTTACAGGGCTCCATCTCTCAGTCTCTTGTGTTACTAATTTATTTATTCTTGCCCTATAAACACTGTTGTTTACAGTAACGTGTCACGGCGCCAAAATATTTTATATGGACGGAATCCTGAAACGTCTTGTTCAGAGGCGATAGGGCGAATAACTGAATCCTGAGCTGAGAAATAGTGTTTGCAGAATGGCCTTTGTGTTGTTATGCATGTGCAGCTTTCTGAAAATGAATACATAGTTTGTATATACACGTTCAGGTAAATGAGCAAAAGTCTTTCATAGTGGTGATCTGGCTGATGACTGACATGATTTATAGGGCTCCATCTCTAAGTCTCTTGTGTAATTAATTTATTGATTCTTGCCCTTTATGCACTATTGTTTACAGTAACTTGTCACAGCGTCAAAATATTTCCTGTAATTCCCCAGCTGTCACCTGTCAGAGCGGTGAACTGACAGTTTGGTATGTTTTCTCCAAAGAGAAGGTCCTGGAGTGCCATCTAGTGGAATCTTGCCTGTCAAACAATGACTCTCAATTTATTCTCGAATATTGCTGCATGATTATTCTGCCACGTTATTATGGTTTTTATGGTTTTGATTTTATTGTTACTTCTCTCTTTCCATTCTTTTGCTTCTGCTACTTTTACTATTTAATATTCAGTGCTAGATTATTTATCTCAGTTTTCTGACGTGCCTACTTCGTTAAGAGAGGACGTGTTCATTTGCATAAGTAGATGAAATTCTCGTTCATAAATTCTTAAATGCGCAACTGATGAGCTTGTGATTGTTGCTTTCGTAAGGCTTTTCGAGCACCTTAATCATCAATCAAATTTCAGGATGCCAAGTATATGCAAACATAGGAAATAGGATCTGTAGTAGGCCTGTCGGCCCTTCGAGCCTGCTCCGCCATTCAATAAGGTCATGGCTGATCTGACTGTAACCTCTCACCTACCCCCTGTTACCTTCCACTCCCTTGTTTATCAAAAACTGATCTACCTCTGCCTTGAAAGCATTCGAAGCCTCTGCTTCCCCTTCCCTGGGAGGAAGGGAGTTCCAAGGACTCCCTACTTTCTGAAAGATAAAAATCTTCTCATCTCTGCCTTCAATGGGCGAACCCTTACTCTAAGTGACCCCTACTTCTAGATTCGCCGACAAGAGGGAAGATCCTTTCCATGTGAGAATTTTTTTTGAACAGAGGGTTAATCTGTATGTTGTTATTTTAAATAAAACTACTTTCGTTCTATTAAATTACTCGGATGATGAGCTGCTTTTTTGCAGAATTGACTCGTGTCGATCTCGTTTCTAAAGCCCATGTCCTGATTGTCTCTCCAGCCCCCATGTCGGGTGATTTCTGGTACAGTTTCCTCACCGCCTTGCCCCCCAGTGTTTCACCGCACTGTACTAAACGGCAGCATCGGAGAACTGAACTGAGTGAACGGTGAGAGTGGTAGAGCCTTTCCCACGGTCCACAAATACTTCAAATCTTCCCCGAACTCTTTCGTCACTGAACATGAGGAAGAGATGCTCGGGAGCTCGATTGGAGAATTGCTGGTTCAAGAATACAAGTTCATTTGCAGCAAAAGTAAGGTGATGTTGACGCGAAATTGTTGTCCTTGCGTTCCCGATAAACCATTATCTGATTTTTTTTTGCAGCGAAAAGGAGCAGCTTCCAAAGCCAGAATAAAATTAATATAATGATATTTACAAGGAAAATTAAATAAAGTGCTTGTGTAAATATGTAGAATATGCTGATCAATCCACCCATCATTACCTTTGTTGGCAAACCGACATTCAGTGTAAGTTCGGAGCTATTTCCCTTATAAATTGAGGCATGGAGATAAGTTTACATATTTCGCAAAGCTGCTTCTCCGTGGATTTGGACAAGCGCAAACTGAACAATAAAACTGCGGTAAATCGACCTGTCTGTTTTGCTTCTCTGCAACCCGGGAGCAAAAACCGCTGAGGTTTTTGTACGGGGTTCTAGCTGTGATCTAACGCTGTGCCTCATTGCACAGTAATAAACGGCCCCGTCCTCCACACTCAGTTCGCTTATGTTGAGATAACCGTTCTTTTGAGACATGTCAGCAGCCGCCAGATATCGTCCTGAAATTTCATCTTTCTTCTGTGCTAAGGCATTGGTAATAATCCATCTTGGTGGCTGTGCAGTTTTCTGCCGGTACCATTGCATGTAGTACATATTCCCATCTGTATATTCACAGTCTAACTGCACCGAACCCCCTTCTGACGCCGTTATTGCGACTGGGGACTGAGTTACTGGATCAGCGCAGAGTCCGCCTGTGAGGTAGAGGAATGAAATATCAAGCGGTTAAACAGCGTTGATCTAAATTTGTTTGTAGCTCCGTGAGTTTGCGAAACCTCCTATCTACCCAGCTGTCCATCATATGGATATTTATGATCGTTAATTGTTTTAAATACTATCGCAATCTCTGTACATTCATCTACTAATCTGCCATGATTAACTTAATCCAGTACTTACTGTCCAACAGCGCCGCCAGTATTATCAGAAACATGTCTGACTGAATCTCTCTCAGTGAATGTGAATGGAATGAACCAGAGGTTGAAGAGGAGAGAGGGAACCCGGGCTCTGTTCAGTTCATTGTTCCACCCACACACTGCAGGGGGCCCGGCCCATTGTGACCTCACTCAGGAAATCTTCCCTATTGGCTTTCGCGTTTCCACCACGTGAGTCAGTGACGCCCATGCTTGAACTAGGCGCCCCCCGCTGGTAAATTCGGCTCAATCCGTGTTCGGATGCGGCCGTTGATTGGATCCAGGGTTCATTGAAATGCATATCAAGGCATCAATGTTCCCCAAAAGTCTGAATTGGAGCTGTTTAGACACAGCCTTTTTTGCTGTTGATGTTTATGTGGGAGCTTGATGTTAAATCTGCAGAAATCATCGCTGGAGCTCTCTGTCCAAATCATGGATATGACGAAGTAGAAGGAATGTCAAGATTTTGAAGAAAGTGCGGACGCGGTACATCAGAATGGTACCAGAAATGAGGAAGGTTTATGCGAACAGGATAGGGAAACTTGGATTCTTGTCCTCGTAACAAAGGAGGAAGAAGAGAGGCTCAATTGACGTGCTAAAAATTATGCCCTTTTGACAGATTAGATCGCAATTGTTTCCATTATCAGAAGATTTAATGACTAACTCATTTCGATTTCATGAAAACAACAGAGAGGGAAAGATCTGTTTTATTTATTACGTTGTGTGTTTTACCGTCTGGAATAAGGTACCTGAAATGATGGGGGAAGAGGATCCAATCGTAAATTTCAATATGGTGTTGTTTATTAGTTGAAAAAGGAAAACAACGTGGAAAATGTGGGTTGCGAAAGACGATTGGGATGGCTCTTTTGAATAGACACAGATACGATAAGCGGAGTTTTCATTCTGCCCTGTATCTTTCTCTGATTCTGGCCCCTCCCTGCCCCTCCCGCATTATCAGTCACATGATGAGTAAACAGGTGCAGGATGCTCACAGTCTCCTGGAGCTTCAACCGTCGCTATTTCCGCTCCATCAGTTCCGGCTGCAGCTGATCATCGCCGCGCACTTTTATCCGATTTCAATCTGCTGCATCCCCGGCCACAGCTTCCGTTTGTCACTCCCCTCTGACTCGATTTTGTTCCTGAAGGTATTGCTTCCGTTGGACTGTTCTTGCCATTGGATAGATCGGCAGTACAGTGAACCAGGGACCTGATCTGAATCGGAGATGAGGGGAATTTGTTTTTTCACTCAGAGGTTTGTGAGTCTTTGGAACTCTCTTCCTGAAAAGGCGGTGGAAGCAGAGTCCCTGAATATTTTTAAGGCAAAGGTGGATTTATTTTTCGAAAGGAAGGGTGTGACAGGTTATCGGGGGTAAGTGGGATGTAGATTTCAGGTTATAATCAGATCATCCATGATCTTATTAAATGGCGGAGCAGACTCGAGGGGCTGAATGGCCTACACCTACTACTTATTCGTATGCTTGTATGACCTGACAGATAATTTCCCGCACTGAAGATCGACAGACTGAAGAATTATGACTGTTAAAATTTCGGTCAGCCGCCACACAGCAAATTCACATGTACACATATTCAGTAAAATGTCCGAATCGACTCAACTGATTATAATCCTACAATTAATCAATGCTGAAGGTTTTATCACAACAAAGGCCGCATTCAGCGAGTGCCTGTTTCTCCTATCGGATACTTAATGCTGTGACTGTTACAATCTCTGATCAAAGCCGCTATCTGAAGTGTTTTATAAAGCCCACGGCAGCCCCGGTCACAGATTCCATTTGCTGCACTCGTACTGAACCGTCTTGCCTCCCCTGTGTTATTGGAGAGGTCGCTGCAGTTGTTCAATGGCTGTGAACAGGAGGGAGGTTTTTGTACAGCGACTGCCGCCTTTCCTCTCAGTGTGAGGCTTTATCGCACAGTAATACACAGCGGTATCCGCGCTCTCCGTCTTCTCAATAACCAATTGGCCCCGTTTGTCCGCAGTGGAAAGTTCCAATTCGAATCGGTTTTGTCTCTCTTTGCCAGCCGAGAACCTACTTATAATAAACTCCAGTCCCTGACCAGATTTCTGTTTGTACCAGTACATTCCGTTAGTGTTGGACATGTCATAGCTGCAGTTTATCTGCACTGAAGCCGCGCTCTGTACGGTTCTCGCAGTGGGAAATTGGGAAACTTGTTCCGAGCGACATCGACCTGTAAAAACATTCAGACAATGAGACATTGGAGCAACGTGAGTATAAATAGACACTCTCTACATGTTACAGAATAAATCCCCTATACTTACAAGTTAGCAGCACTAGAATGACAATGAGTAGATTCATTTGTGTCGCGTAATGCATCCTTGCCATTAACGTGTCAGTAAGAAAAGGAAGCAGAGCTCACATCAGCAGAGCACGGAGAGTCTGAACGAAGTCAATCGTCGGTTAATGTGACAGGCAGGGATAATGTTCCAGTCACGTGGTTTTGCTGCTCTTGGATTGGTTGGAAATAGGCTTTGTTCTCGTGACGTAAGGATGTCGTTTTGGACCCCCTGCTCCTTTCTCCATCGGTTCCCATCGGAACATGCCAACTGTCGAATCGCCAGGAATTTCCTTTACTCCTTGTGGCGGATTCTCCAAAGGGACAAACTTGGGATCCTGGTCTTTGTGAATATTTGAAACTCTACTACGATTGTCTTCAGGAATGAAGGCAGCCCGTTGTTAAAATCCCATCTTATCAGCTCTTGTGCTGGAATTGTACATTCAAACTCCCATAGCTGTAAGATTTCTGAATCTGGATCGGGAAAGAATTGAAGGAGAAATGCATTGGCGCTTTTCAGTAATTAATCATGCACCTGTGTACAGCTGCTGGGAGCATTGACAGTGGAGCTGGTTCAAAGCCCCCTAGGGCCAGGGATAGGGTGTGGTCCAGATAAGAGGAAGGGAGCGAAAGCTGGGTATGAAAGTCTGCCCTCGCAGCTTTTACACAAATTAGCAAAGGATGTGATGCGGGAAAAGAAACCAAATGCAGGATGGTGTCAGTTTATCATTTTCCATTTCCGCTCACTTTCCCATGGAACACTTCTCATAATTTATGACAGCGGTTTTGGCCCTTCTGCACAATAATTCCTCTTGATCTCTCGCCCATCGTGGTTTGCTCTAAGAAACCCCTGTGAGTGAACTTCACTCGATAAGTGGACGTGGTTGCATAAAGAATTCTGAATCATCTTCGAGAAATTCCGGGGCCTGTAGAAGAACGTGTTCGTCAGCAGGTGGCGACAGTGATCTATTGACATCTGAATGATAGAGAAACCAATTTTGTTGAACACATAGCAGAAAGCAACATCCCATTGTTACCAATATTGTTATTACATAGATTGCTGCTCAGCCTAATTTCAGGAGAACATTTATCGCTTGAAATTATCTGAAGGAGAAATAATTAATGAGTTTATTTGAATCCACACCTTCAGAAGCATGTCATCGTCTTGGGGTGAGTCGAGAATAGATTTACGAGAATTATACCAGGGATGAGGGACCTCGGTCATGTGACGAGATTAGAGAAACTGGGATTGGCCTGCTTAGAGAAGAGAATGTGAAAGGGTGATGTAATTGATGCGTTTAAATTTATGAATGCTTTTGACAGAGTTGTTCGTGAGATATTGATACTTCTGGTAGGATGATCAGTAGCCACTGCACCCAGAATTCAGACAATTTGTAAAGAATAAAGGGAAAAATTAGATTTTTTATGCAGCGAGTTGTTATGAGGTGAAGTATGTTTCCTGGTATGGAGAAGGAAACATAATCAGCTGTAACTTTCAAAAGGATATTGTATTTATACAGGAAAATGAAAGATGTTTGGAGCTCTGGAGGAAGTGGAGAGGGGAGCTAATTGAATACCTTTATTCAGAGTGAGGAAATAGTTCTTGTGAGATGAAGATTTTCCATCTTTGCTGTGATCTTTAATAATTGTGAAGTGAAATTTCTATTAATCAAACGTTCTATAATTGTACTTTTGACGTTGTTATTCGCGATATTAGCAAAGGGAAGCTTAACAACAATTGCATTACCGAATGCTATGGCACAATTGTAGGTATAATGTATTACCTTAAACCTTTCAGCAGTTTAGTAGCTGAAGTAACTTGACTCTGACTTCAGAATCAGTAGATTGTGGATTCCACATCAAATTCAGAATCTGAACATAATTGCCAGTATTGCAGTCTTGGCACTAAAAAGGCATTATCTTTTCCGGGACGTCATGAACCTTGGCTGTTGGGGTTGGCATTCTAAGATATCTGCACACTTTTGATAATGAATATATAGTGTGTAGATGAGTGAAAATCTTCTATAGAGGCGATCAGGCTGATGAGTGTCAGGCAGGGGGGCAGCAGCCTCTCGGAGCCTCGGTCATTGCTCCCTCTGAAAGGAGGCGTTCCATCACCCTGGATTAATCTTCATTGAGGCTGAGAAAGGAATCACTTGAAACAGGGGAATATGAGGGGAAAACACAATGACACTCCAGAGCCTTGTAGGAAAAATGAACACGGGCATCCGGCTCTAATTTAACACATATCTGTAGAAGGGGCTGTAATTCCCCTCCGAGGAATTACCAACCGATTTGAAAGTTACTGGTAAGAGATGATATCAAAGCTGACAAAATGTAGCTTTGAATATAGGTGACCCATGTTCGGGGGAGACGGAGGCATAATGGTGTCACTGGACTTGAAATCCAGAGGCCCAGTGTAATGCTGTGGGGACACGCGTTCAAATAGCAACTCTGGGATATAAATCATTAATATTGACCACGGCTACTATCACCGATTGTTGTAAAATCCTATCTGGTTCACTAAAGTCCTTGAGCAAAAGTAAGCTGCCGTCCTTACCTGGCCTGGCCGACATGTGCCTCTAGAAATATCTCAATCACTATAACTCAACAGACTGAGATGATTCATGCGATACACGAGGGGAAATTTCCTTTGGCCTCTCCGGGCAAAACTCAAAGTTGTTTTAGCGTTGTCACAATGTCATCCTTTTCGACAGTTTTTTCTTTGTTTCAGGTGCAGAGGGTAACTGTAGCGCATTGTGAATACTTCAATGTAAACGCAAATGTTGCAATAGAATTATGTTGACGCTTTCAATGAGTCTCCAAACACCGTAATGAAATAGACCAACACTCAGTAAAGTGACCGCGGGATATAATTCCACAATGATAAAGCTTTCCTCACATTAAAGACTGCACTCACTGAGTTACTGTCTTTTCAGTCCGATACTTTATGACGTGACCGAGATTTCTGATCAAAACAGTACTTAACTGGGCGTTAGATAGACGCTTTGCGCTGTCATTGCCCACGGAAGCCCCGCTCACAGCCTCTTTCTGCTGCTCTCGTTCTGTACCTTTTTGCCTGCCCTGTGCTATTGAAGATATTGCTGCAGCTGTTCCAGAACTGCAAACAGGAGCGAGGCTTTTGTAAAGTGACTGCTGCCTTTCCTCTCAGTGTGAGGCCCTTTCGCACAGTAATACACAGCGGTATCCGCGCTCTCGTGTTCTCAATAACCCCGTTTCTCCGCAATGGAAAGACCCAATTGAAATCATCCCCGCTTTTCTCCCTGCCAGCGAATGCTCGCTCTATTTCCCAGTCCAGTCTGTGACCGGATTTCCGTTTGTATCAAAGCAGGGGCGTAAATACTGGACACGTCATAGCTGCAATTTATGTGCACCAAATCCCCGCTGAGGGCTGTTCTAGAAGCGGGAGACTGCAGCACTCGGCCCGAGAGACATCGACCTGTACAAACATCCAAACAATGAGACGCAGGAGCAAGGTGAGTATAAAAAATAAACACTGCGAGTTATTGAGTACAGATCCTGTACCTACATGTTAGCAGAACCAGAATGATGAGCGATAGATTCACTACATCCCTGCAATTGAAATGTCAATAAGAAAACGACACACAACTCACATCAGGAGAACACGAACTGAGGGAAGCACATTGAATGGTCTAATTAATGCCAGGGCCACCCAACTGAATTCTCTGACACGTGGGTTTTCTGCTTTTGTATTGATTGGAAATGGACATTCTTCACTCACGATGCAGTATTATTGATTGTCTGCTCCCTTCACCAGCGGTTTGATGTCTAAAGACCACTTTGTCCTTGTGGAGGGTAGTGAGGGGAACAGAATCTCTTTGGGATGGTGACCGTTGAAATTGATTTGTCCGGCGCCCTAAGTTCGAATCCAGTAAAATCCTTTCCTACAGAGTAGGTGGAGCATGTTTAACTTTACCGCGCAGAGGAGTAAACTCATTCAGCCCAGCCTGAATAACCATTTTGTTCTAGGGTGAATAGAGTTGCAAAACCACATGCCATAAAGGAGTAAGCATATTCAGGACAGTCTGCACAACATATTCTGTTTAGGATGGATGTGGAACTGTACATCATATGTGAGGCAAAACATTTTGGGTGAACAAGTAGACGTGTAGAGGTTGGCTAATAGGAGCCTGCGGTAGATATGTATTGGAGCACTCAGTCTTTGCCTCACAGTGCCTCGTTGCACAGTGATACACTCCAGCATCTGACACCATGGTGCTGCCAGTACCGAGAATGTTATAACTCCTTGTTGGGTCAATAAAGAGCGTGAACCGACCGTCAGTGGTGTTGCCGCTGAAAGCATATAGGATAAATTTCAGGACACGCTTCTCCAGTTGCCTGTACCAGTTGGTGCTGTCCATAGCTCTGGTCGTTGCATTGCACCGGATTTCAATCGATTGTCCCTCTTGTGAAAACATCTGCTGTGGTTGGTGAATCGCTGCCTAACTATTGAGAATGAAGGACAAGGAAATGAGAAACAAAAAAAGAACAAAAAAAAATCTAACACCGAATTTAGCACAAAACACTCACCTAAAATCAACAATTTTAAAGTCACTATTTCATTCATTGCGTTTTCCTGGATTTTACGCCGGCTGGATCTGGAATATTATAGGAAAATCGATTTAGTTTGGGATGATTTTGATGCGCAATCGATTATATTATTTCCTGCTTGGTATGAAGGTAAGTGCCTCTTATACGTTCACCGAGGGACAGGGAACAATCCAATGATGAGATCTGTATCTCTTAGTCTCACTGACACGCCCTCTGGTGGCCTTATTTCTCATTACTTGGCTTCAAACAGCAGTGCTCTCTCAGAACCAGCAGAAAATTGTGACGTGGTGAGTCAGACCTTTGCCCTTTGAAAATATTGGGCCTAGATTGAAATCTAGCCTAGGCTGAGTGTGATGGAAGCCTCTGATGGGAACCGATTAGGTCAACGGGACAAACAATGGCCTTTCGCCAGCACCGATTTGGTTCAAAACCGAATGGAAACACCAATTACGGGCATAAGCTTTCTGATGGGGAATGGTCACATCAGTGCTGTTGACTCTAGTAAACTCCTCCATTCAAATAGAAGCCATGAATCGAGTGAAGCAGCATATGGCTTTGGGTGGGAAAGGTCTAAACTTCAACAGTGCGGATTTGAGGCTTGTTGTTGTGGCAGAGCCCTGTACACGTGTAGTGCAGATTGCACTGGCTACAAAGGCGCAACATTAACGGTCACCCAACCCAGGCAAAGGTATGCAATGGAAACATTTTCAACGCATCACTAACCATCGATACGCCAGCTGGTTGCCCAAAGAGGTAACTACTTGTTCTTGAAGCATTTCACCGTCACTGCAGGACTTGAGTGCAACGTCAATGCTGAAAATCCACTCTATTACTGAAAGCGTCCTTCACTGTCCGAGATACCATCTTTCGGGCGAAGCTACAAACTGAGGCCCCATCTGCAATTTCTGGTGGATGTAATTTGACTCCTGGCAGCATTTTGAAGACGGCAAGTTATCCCCAATGCCCTGGACAATGTTTATTCCTCAATAAACATCATAATTACAGATTATCTGGTCATTATCACATTGCTGCTTGTGGGATCTTGCTGTGCGCATTTTGGCTTCCTGCAGTGCAACAGTGAATATAGTTCAAAAGCACTACATTGGCCGAAAAAGCGCTTTGAGACATCCGTTTGCCTTGAAACAGGGAGAGACATTGGGGAAGTGATGGAGGGCGAGATAGACAAAGCAACACAGAAATGGATGCCGGGAGAAAGACTGAGGGAGAGGCAGGGAGGGAAACAGAGACATTGGAAGGAAATGAAGGAAGGTAGTGGAGAAGAAAGAGATAGAGCAACAAGGATAGAGGGAGAAGCAGGAGACTAAAGGGGCAGAAGTACAGGGAAAAGGGCCGAGGTGGAGACAGAGAAAGAAGAAAAGAGAAATAAAGGAAATCAGAAAATGTTGGAGAGACAATGAGATAAAAAGAGGGAGAGGTAGTGATAGGCGACAGATCAAGGAGGGAAATAGACGAAGATACAGTGAGGGCGGAAACCTTAGATTCTGAGAAACGTAAAGGAACGGATGAAGAGTCAACGGGAGAAATAGAGGGAGAGACAATGAGAGAGACAGTGATTCAGATGGAAGCAGGAAGTCCAGGAAAGGGAATTAGATCAGTAATATAGGGAGATAAAAATAGCACATCATCTGGAAAGAGTTTAGCTCGAAGGATATTTTAAGTTAAACTGCGACCGCAAGGCAAGTTGACACGGATTCAATCCAGTAAAATATAACTTTAGGACTAAGATCAAGAGATAGACGGTCGCTCAGAGACCCGCCAGAGATTCACTTGTAATGGCTTCTTCCCCTGCTCCTGCACCTCTGTTGTCCCCCAAAGATCTATCCTTGGTGCCCTCCGATTTCTAATCTACCTACTGCTCCTTGGCGGCATCATCTGAAAACACAAGGTTCGTTTTTACATGTACGCTGACAACATGTACTATGCTCCACCTCACCACCACATCCCCCGAATCCTCCCCTGCTGCTAAATTATCAAACTGCTCATCCAACTTACAGTGAGGCATAGCCATGATAGTCCGAATGGCCTCATTTCCTTGCTCTAAGATTCTATGATTCTAGTTCTTTCGTGTCCCTCTCACCCTATTTTTTCTCAGTCCCTTGAAGAGTGAGCAGGTGCAGGATGGTCACTGAAGGTAAAGGTCAACCGTTGCTATTTCCACTCCATCTGTTCCGAGTGCCGCACACTTCGCTCAACTTTGAGCCTGCTGTCTCCCCGCCCACAGCTTCCGTTTGCTGCTTTCACTCTGACCGGATTGTCTTCTTGGAGAGATTGCAGCTGCTGGTCTATTCTTGACATTTGTTGGATCGGCAGTGCAGTGGCACGGGGATCTGTATTTCCGCTCCGACAGACAGTTTCTCGCACTGCAGAGTTACTCGCTCAGAAATTATCATGGGCAACCGTCTCGCTCCGCTCCTCATCGTTATGTCACTTCTCCTAAAGTTTTTCCTTCCCAGTAAAAAAAAAATCCCCTAATTAATGTAACACATATTATTGTTGGTACAATAATGATGATGGTTTTGATTCCGATTATGTTGATCAATATGAGGCTGACCCTGATTTTTGTTCATGCTATTGTTTTATATTAGAATGGAGCCACCAATGGAACTGTTGCTGAAATAACAGTTGAAGGGGAAACTAAGGCCACATTAGCCTGCACCTTGAAAACAAGCGATTCTATCCCTTATGTGTACTGGTACAGTCAGAACCCCGGGCAGCCTCCACAGTACATGCTTCGTGTCCGGGGATGGAAACTATGCAGACACACCGACATCACTAATCGCTTTTCAGCAACGTTCAATAAAACTGCCAGCATTGCCGAGCTAATGATCGGCAACACTTTAATCTCTGACAGTGCGATATATTTCTGTGCCATTCAGCCCAAACTGCAGCAGAGAGAGAGCGGATCCCGTACAAAACCCCCACAATGAGAGTTCCAGTTAGTGCTCAGCAGAGGGCGCTCTCACACCGATCAACAGAAACAATGATCCCGCCTCCACAGTCAGAGGGGCCGTCGTAACATTGCAACAAAACACAACCCTCTACAAGAACAGACAATGACTACTTCAGCAGCAATATCAATGTGCGATTTTAGCTCGCACATCTAATAAAAATGTACATTACGAATCGACCTATGGCACTTGAACTCACCTTTATTTTCCTTGGATGCCTTTCCCTATCGACTTGTTCTTTCTCAACCTCTGACTCCATCTGTCACCTATAATTTCAGACATTTCCTTCTGCCAGTCTTTGGTTTAAACGTTTCAGACCATTGACATTTGTTTATAATTCATATCAGGACTATTCTAGCCGATCTGCCCATAGATTATCCGATGTTGCTAATGAAGATTTCCTTCGTTATTGAGCAATTTACTAAGCCTGGTACGCCAGTATCCACCCTGCCCTCACCCAATATGGAATGAATGTGAAAGTACCGCAACTCTTATCGACAGGCAGAATGATATGATTTTCGAACGGGACATTGTTGTTGAATTCAGATCCTTACAGATGGATTCCATTTGTGTCGTCACTGCCTGCTCCAATCCCGCACACATTTTCCGCTTGCTGCCGTCTCTCTGGCCCGCCTTGCCTGCCCTGTGTTATTGGACAGATTACTGCCACTGTTCTCAGTTTGGCATTGTTTGGGGCAGCATTTCAGTGGAGCGGGACTCGGTATTTCTGCTCTGGCAGAGGATTTCCCGGACTGAAGAATTACAGAGAGAAGGATCATCATGCGGAAACAGACTCGATCGTTCCTCATTATTATATCACTTCTCAATAAGTATTTCTTTCCCAGTTAAACTCTATTCTCCCCCCCAGCGCTGTAACCCACATTTTATTGTTAATGCACTAATGATGATGTTGTTGATGATGAGACCGTGACTGTTAATAATGAACATGTCAGAATTGAGCCACCAACACACAGTAGAATAGTCGGCTGCTGAAATGACGGCTGAAGAGGGAAGTAATATCCCCCTGAACTGCACCTCCACACCAAGCTATTCTAAGACTTATGTGCTGTGATGTAATCAACATCCCAGGCACCCTCCACTGTCTACCCTCTCCATAGATGGATAGAAAACTGGAAATTCTACTTTGCGGACCGATTCTGTTCTAGGCTTAGTAAAATTGCTAAGATCACCGAGTTAAGGATTAGTAAAGCTCGGACCTCCGACCGCGATGCATTTCTGCATCTTGATCCTCCACTGCTGTAGAGATACAGCAGATGTCGGACAAAAACCTACAGTGACAGTTCCCGTTACTGCTCAGCAGAGGGCGTTCTCACAATGGCAAGCGGAAGCAATAATTCAACCTCCGGTGCGAGCGTCCGAGGTATCTTTCCAAAACAGCAATAGAACAGAAAACGCAACAAGAACTGGTGAGCTCCAATTGCAGGACGCTATTACTTTATGGTTTCAATTCGCAATTGAACTAAAAATAAACCTCAGAAATGCAGCTATGGAGCTTTAACTGACAAAACCAAAACTACTGGGGAAACTCAGTACCTCCGGCAGCACCTGTGCAGAGAGAAGTGGAGTTAACGTTTGGAGTCCAAAATTACTCCTGGTCAGGGCTGAGGAGGGGTAGGAATCTGATGGGTTTTATGCTGTTGCAAAAGACCTTTAACTGACCGTGCCTCTTTCAATTTATTTGCCCTCTCTATCTCTTTTTGCCGCCTGTTTCCGGAGTTCACACAGAATCGTTGAACACTCCTTCTTCCAGTCTTTATTTTAATGATATTAAACCTTTGTTTCTATTCGGAAAATGAATTGAGAACTTCCACACAGCAGCTTCCCACAAATAGGGGATGTCTGATCAATCTTTCAAACTCGATCCATTGACATCTGAACACGTGCAGAATATCCAGCACAGGGCGGCAGATCACAGCATCCTTCTTGCTGATCACAGCACAAGCAGTGATCTAAAAACACTCGAATAAATGGAATTTTAAGAAATGAAATCAACTTGTCTTAACAGGTTGGAGAAGGTATGATCATCACAAAATAATTTGCATATAGAAGGTTTGGAAGCTGTTATTATGCAGAGGGCAGAGTAAGTGAGTAGAAGGTGCAGCTAATGGGGAAATAATGTGAAAATATGAATGGGAAACCCGCCCTGAGGCCTGGTTTCTGAAATCTTTGACTGGAACGATTTCAACGCCATATCTATTTCCACTATGAGTGAAAATTATATGGAAAGGCTTTCCTGGGGACTGGCATTGAGTTCTAGTTAAGAGGTCTCGCTCTACACGTCCCCTGGGAGTTGTGAACCTGCTCTCTGAGCTTAGACCCCGTGCATTTGAACAGATGAGTGTCAAATTGCTGAAAAGCGCAAACCCGGCTCTCCCGCCATTCTCACTCACAGCAAATCTAAAATCCGAGAGTCATTGCTGATTAAATGAATGAGTAATGATACAACGAGGACTACAACAAACCAAATAGAATTTAATCGTTCCAAACTGAAGGGGGCAGTGAGCAAATGTCTGTTTACATTAGGAGAGTATTTTGCCTGTTCAATTATTTGCACCGTAACAATAGGTATCGGTATTCTAATATTAGAACTCCATAAAGCACTCCACAAAACATTTAATCATAGCCAGATTACTGGTTAAGTGGTTCACCAGGGAAATCTCACTGGAGTCACGGTTCCCAGTGTCCTGACAGTAAGACTGAAAGAATTATAGTGAACGAACTGACCTGGAAAAAAAAAGCAAATCTATGAAAAATGCTGTGTTTGACAGTTAAATTATCGAGACATTGCTTTAATTGTCACCGTCTCTCCTGTAAAACCGAAACAGTCCCCCTATGAGGCCAGTAACGGAATCCCAGCTCAGGGCGTTTCCATTCACTGGCAGCTAGCTCACCATCTACCGGTTTTACAGCACCACCGGGGACATAAGGAAGTGAGGTGAGAACATCCAGAGACATGACATCAGGTTATTGAGGGTGGAGTTTAGAACGGGTGTCTTCAAATATTCAACTCCCCCTTTACAGAGCGGACAGCCACAATGCGGCTGCTCAGCATCTGGGTGGTGTGGGGATCATTTCTGACAGGTAATTGTGGATTAAACACCTTTTATCTTTTCTCTCATTTTTAAAACATGCCTTAAAATTGTACTTTAAACAGTTTTCTATCTGATCTTTTTCTGTTTGAACAATGTATTTTCAGATGTGATTCATGGAGATTCTGTCACTCAGCCGCTGTCCTTAGATGTTAAGACAGAAGGAGAAGCGGTGAATTTAAACTGTACCTATGATACTACAATGAGCAGCTATTATTTATCCTGGTACCGGCAACACCCAGACTCCCAGCCTGAGTTTATATTGCGGAAATACACACGCGGTGCTGAAGATAAAGCTGATTTTGCTAAAAGCCGTTTCTCTGTAGAGCTCCAGACCTCGACTAAATTCACCAGTTTGAGCATCTCGGATCTACAGCTGACTGACACTGCCGTATATTACTGCGCTCTCAGACTCACAGTGATGGAAAGCAGCCTCACGCCTGTACAAAAACTGCCTTTAGACAGTGGATAGGAGCTCCTGTCGATTGGGGTTTGCATCGAATCTCGGGCAGGTGCAGCCACAATGTTCAGCGGCGCTGTCAGCCGCTCAAACACAAACCGAGAGGAAACCACATTCACCTCGGGTAAAACTGTCACCAATTATTTCCAGGAGCGGTCGAGAAAACAAACTTCAGAATCCGATCCGATCAACAGATCATCACAGAATCAGGTTTCAAAGCGCCCGTTCTAATCCCCACCCTCAACAATTTGCTGCCATGTCTCAGGATGTTCTCACCTCACTTCCTTGTCTCTCTGGTTCTGTGAGATCTGTCGGTGGTGAGCTGCCTGACATGGAATGGAAACACCCCGAGCTGGACTACAGTCAGTGTCCTGATAGGGTGTTGGCTGCACTTTTGGAGACGGGGGTGGGTGGGTGGGTGGATGTAATCCTGGCCTGTTCATTATCGCCAGAAAACTCGGGATTATTAATGGTGACAGGAAACATTCCAGAAGTAAGGAAACATTCTGAATCTCAATAGTCACTGGGGGAACTTTGTACTTGGAGTTTGTCCTACCTAGTGTCAGTCACTCCCTGGTGAACCCTGTTCATTGCGTATAAACTGTCTCTGGCCCAGCAACACACTCTGATCAAATCAACCCTGTGAACAGACCGCAGTCAAAGACTGCAGGGAATTGGCAGAAGAAATGGGGAAGAGTTAATCAATAATACAGGAAGGCACAGAAACTGCACCCAAAGCCAATAATTAAATAAAAGTGATCAAAAAGATTAATGAAGGTCGCTTTGAGTAAAAATGCGAGTTGAAATCAACTAATATAACTCCGCAAGTGATTCTCCCCTCTTTTTGTTGAGTGTTGTGTTTTGTTATGTTGTTTCAGGAAGGTCCCAATGACTCACATTTTGGAGGCTTTCTCTAATTGGTTCTCTTTCTCTAATTGGTTCTCTTTCGCTGATTGGTTCTCTTTCACTCTCTGACTTCCTCAGTGTCTCTTTGTGTCTCTGCCACTCTGGTGAGTCAATCAATCCTTGATATAGGGTTCCACAGCGCTGTAAAACACATAGAAATAAATACAAGTAACTCAGGGAGTGAATGCAGAGTTTGACAAATTCCACATACACACAGTTACCCGAAACCAGCACAAGCGGTGTGACCGTCAGTGTAGAGTTTTCACATTGATATTTGACAATCAATAAATGTCGTTTCTGTTTGTCCCATTCAATTAAACCATACTGACCAGAGACCATAAGGATGGTGAATATAAACTGGACGAATATGGAAAGGAAATAGGAAGTAAATATAGATTTAAAGGTAAAGGAGCAAAAGTGTTTAGGGGTTCCTGTACCGCGAATGAGGAACAAGCAAATATTGTTGTTAAATTCTATGATTCTAAATCGGCGATGACCATTTGAGTTAGAAATACGACAGATCAAACCTTCTGCTTCACAGCAAGAGAATGAGGGAGAAATTCCTTCCCAGTGACTGTTCAAGAGTATTTTATTTTGAGTCGGCCTTGAGTGGACTTTTAAGGACGTCTGGTGACAACACCCCATAATAAGCCAATTAGTGAGAATGTCACCCTTCACTATCCGCCATTCAACGTACGACGAGAATGTGATGCTCTCCCGTCCCCTTCCCCTCGCCACCATTGAGAGACCTGGAGTCGGCAGCAAGTCCCAGTCTGGAAATCAGACCCTGACTGATCTGCCTATTGTCCATATTCATCGTCCTGAACAGAAACCCCCGCAAAGACTTGTTTCCAGTTGGAGCAATATTGCTGTTGATATTGTGTGAGTTTATTTCTCTGAACAAATACGTTGTTTTGCAAATCTCCTGATCTCCTGTCGTGGTTTAAGTGATTTTTTCTTCATTCACAGCCGTTCAGTGTGAGGATCAGAGCTCCCACCGTTAGCAGGTGGTGTCTGGGAAGAGCAACGGGTTGAACTGGACTGCCGGATCTCTGTTGGTACTGGTTATTCCGTAGCCTGGTAAGGACAAACACTGACGGGGAACACGGCAGTTATTGGCTTCATTTAGCAGGGGAATGTGACCAAAGGACGCTACACATTGTCCTTTTACCGAGCAAAGGATTCCAATACCGCCTCTATAGATGGCACCGCGTCCCAGGCCGCCGGAATGTGTCACTGTGCGATGGGCACACAGCGAGACAAAGAGCGGATCCGGCTGTACAGTATCCTGTTTGCTGCCGTGTCTCCCGCTGATCCTTTAAGCTTTCCCCAAACCAGGACCTTTTGAAATGCCGATGATATTCAGAAATGTTACTTTCTCATGTTTCAAATTCCATCTGGATGAAGTTACAACATCCTATAGCTGGTACTACAGATACAGAGTATCGAAACATATTAAGTAAGATTTTCTGTTTTGTTGTTCAACACAAAAAGTAAAGAGGCGGTTAGAAAAACAGCTCTGACTCTCACATACCTCGAAACATAGATATAGTGGGAGAAAGGTAGAAAAAGGCGGAGGTATATAGATGGATGCATAGATCGACAGACAGATAGATAGATAGATAGATAGATAGATAGATAGATAGATAGATAGATAGATAGATAGATAGATAGATAGATAGATAGATAGATAGATAGATAGATAGATAGATAGATAGATAGATAGATAGATAGATAGATAGATAGATAGATAGATAGATAGATAGATAGATAGATAGATAGATAGATAGATAGATAGATAGATAGATAGATAGATAGATAGATAGATAGATAGATAGATAGATAGATCAGTTTTATCCGAAAGCATAATTATATATTTATATAATTATATGAATTTGTGTTCATTGTATTTTTGATTATTTTCATTTTTTTCTTCTTTTGGCAGCTGTTCTTTGACAGTATGAGACATTTCGGATATCGATATATCGGGGATCGCAAGGGCAAAGGCTCTCGTGCAATACAAATAGAGACATGGTCTCGTGGAGCAATAGCTGAGGCAACATAAAACATGAAACACAGCTTGGCAATATGTAGATTTTGTGATGCGAATGGTCTTCAACTTCTCACGAGATTAGCTCAAACCTGATTGTGAAGTTATTGACAGAATGAGCATTAAATTCGATTGACGTGAGAGAAATTTGTATTTTCTTACCTGTAGATCATCAAGTGCGATGGAGACAGGTTAACTCAGCAATTTAATCTGAGTGGGTTCTACGAGCAGCCGAATATTTGAAAGCATAGAGCTTCTGATATGCATGTCCCAGAGCAGCTGATGGATGTAATTACATCCAGGAACTTTAGCTTAACAGTAAACGCCTGACTCGACCTGTTACGTTTATACTACCGGCAGCGGCTGTAGGCTGCAGGGTGCGTTGCTGCCACCTGGCGGACAAAATCAAAAGTTCGCCTTACAACATTTGCATCAATTAGGAGAAATATTGCTTATGAGTTCTTTTTAAAAGATGTTCAGAAGGAAACTACACCTAAACGGCTGTGGCAATGAAATGCTTGCGTTTAGAACAACACAAAGCGCAGTTAAAAAAGTCAAATTGCAAAGAATATTTTTTTTTAAATTCATTCACGGAATGTGGGCTTTGCTGGCTGGACCAACATTTATTGCTCATCCCTTGCCAATTGTAGCAATAAATTAAGATAGAAGTGATGGTACTCGTATCCACCAGGAGCAACGTGGATCTGAAAAACTAGCCAAGGCTGAGACAGACAGATTTTTAATTAGGAAGGGAATCAAGGACCATGGGGAAAGGCAGGAAAGTGTATTTGAGGATGATCAGATCAGCCACGATCTCATTGAAGGGCAGAACAGAATTTATGGGCCGAATCCTGCTCCTATGTCTTATGGTCAATGTGAAAACCTTCAGCTGCAATGAGCAGCTCAGCCCTTTTTTTAACCTGTAAGGATCACTGAACATCACCTTTTTGGCCTGAGTCGTGATTTATACCCTTGAAAATATCCTTAATGTTTCTTTGCTGTCTCAAGCTCGCATCTTTCACAGTTTTGAGATTATATGTGTTTTATCTTATATGCTGTATGTTTTCGTAACATCTTGCGAAAGTGATACCATGCCATTGTCTCGTTACGTGGAATTAACTAAACATGGTGAACCATTAACTCATCCAGGAATTATACCATTCTCTTGTGAGAGGGTGTCGCACTGTTACCTAGTCTTTGTGCACTGCCCTTTCCATGGTTTGTAGCTCAATATAGCAAACCTTTTGACACTTGTACAATCAGACCTTTGTTTTCAGTCTGTTTTCTGACCATTTATCCCGGTGTCTAGAATACATCAGGCCTGTCCTTATAGAGTAATACTCCATTACACATTGTTCTTCAGCATCTCATCCTTTTCTGAAAATGACCTCTAAAACCTGCCAATATTACTGATTCTTAGTCTTTTAATATGTGTAAGTGACTCTGACATTGATAAGTGTTTAAACAGGTTTTAAAATTACTGGGATCTCCCTCACCTGACGTCCTTCTTTCTACATTGTAGACTGATATTTCAAACCAAAAAAAATCTTCGCGTTCATTGTGTAACAGCGGTGCACGGATCTAACTAGATCCAGGCCATCTGCAAACGTTTCTATTCTCAATGGGAGTGGCGGGTTGCCATACGTCCCCAAATAAACAGCAACCAATTGTGTCCTCACGCAAATAATGTAATAATCAGAGTGAGTCAGGAATCGATGTGGATGATTTTAGATGGTGTTGATGTGGATTGTGTTCGGGTCTGCGCGCACAGGAGTTAATTCACGTGTCAGTGCCTGAATCGCTATTATAAACAGCCCTCGACAAAGAGCAGCTGTGACCCAGAAGCCTGCCGTTGTTATGGTACGAGGCTTTCACTCGTTCCCATCGCTGTGAGACTCTGTGCACAGTAATAGACCGCGGTGTCAGACAGCCAAAGCCCCGACATGGTCAATCGGTACCACTTGTCTGACTGCTGGACTGTATCAGAAAACCGGCCCTGAGCGAAATCGGCCTTAAATTCAGAACCGCCGGTCGTGTCCCTCTGGACTGCAAACTCGGGCTGTCTGCCTGGGTATTGTCGGTACAAGAATAAGTCATAAGAATCGTCGGTATAGGTGCAGTTTAAAGCGACATCTTCTGCCTCTGCCTGTGTGAGTGAGGATTGCCGCTGAGTAACAGAATCTCCATCGCTCAGATCTGGAACACACGGTTCAGGAAAGTGGGAATCAGCGACTAAACGTTCAACTGGACTGGACTGGATCTTTTTGTGACGCTCGGATTTATGTCACATGGATTTGACATCCTCCACAAGTGGAACTATCCTCTCCACGTCCACGATATAAAAATTCTTCATCATTGTAACGACAACAATCAACTTACCCATTCGCCTTGTCGTTAGTAGAGACTGAAACCCCAGCCTTTAAGTTGTTTTCTGATCGATATTATTTCCCAACTTGTGCATCATCTCTGTAAATCGCCTTTCCATCGTGTTGTGTGTCCCTTCTTGTAAGGAAGAGACCAGAACTGTTGATAATCACTCAAGTATGCTCTAGCCCAGGTCCTATACTTGTTTAACGTGAATTCCCTATTTTTCAAATGTAATCCAGCAGAAATTAATCCCTTTAAAAGTGTGAAGTTTCTTAGCGAGAATTGATGTCACCCAGACCACAGCGAGAACGGGGAGCCGCATTGTTACTGCTCCGGGATTCACGGGACAAAAAGTGTGTCAGAAACCGACAGAATATTGAACAATATACGGCTGAGGGCATTGGATGAGGCTGTATTACGTCACTTTCTGATGAACATACGAGAGGAGGAGCTGTGATCGCTAGATCTGATTGGCCTGATGTCACTTCCGCAAGCCCAATCTGTTCCTCACAGAGAAATGAGGCATTTTCACTGAGCATCCTGTTGACCTGAGATATTCATCCAGAAATCCACAGATCTGTGCTAACGCTGGGGGGAGAAATATCTGCTTTTGGCTCTAATTTTAAATGGTCCAGAAATTTTAGCTTTTAACTCGCACACCTAATAAAAATGAGCATTAGGAGCTTTAACTCACCTTTCTTTCCCTTGGATGCCTTACCCTTTCGATTTGTTGTTTCTCCCCCGCTGACTCCACCCGTCACCCATAATTTCAGACATATCCTTCAGCCAGTCTTTAGTTTAAACGTTTCAGATCATTGACACCTGTTCATATTTCAGCTCAGAACTATTCTAACCCAGCTGTCCATCGATTTAGCTCCAGTTTTATCCGAGGTTGCAAAGGAAGATTCCCTTCATTATTGACTAATCCTAACACGTCTGTGGTCACCCTGATCTCTCCCTATATGGAATAAATGTGAAAGTACAGCAGCTCTTATCGTGAGGCAGAATTATATGATTTTCGAAGGGAACATTATTAATGAATTCAGATACTTAGAGATGGATTGGGTTTGTGACGACACTTCCTGCTCTAACCACGCCCACAGCTTCCGTTTGCTGCCGTCCCTCTGACCCGCCTTGCCTGCCCTGTGTGATTGGACAGATTGCTGCCGCTGTTCTCTGTTTGGCATTGTTTGGATCAGCAGTTCAGCGGGGCGGAGCTCGGTATTTCTGCTCTGGCAGAGGATTTCCCGGACTGCAGAGTGACAGAGAGAAAGATCGTCATGCGGAAACATACCGTACCGTTGCTCATCATTATATCACTTCTCAATAAGGATTTCTTTCCCAGTTAAACTCTATTTCCCCCCCTCGCTGCTGTAACCCAGATTTTATTGTTAATGCACTGATGATGATGTTGTTGACGATGAGACCGTGACTATTAATAATATTAATGTCAGAATTGAGCCATCAACACACAGTAGAATAGTCGGCTACTGAAATGAAGGCGGAAGAGGGAAATAATGGACCGGGTGGATAGGTAGCAGCTGTTCCCCTTAGTTGACGGGTCAGTCACGAGGGGGCATACGTTCAAGGTGAGGGGCAGGAGGTTTAGGGGGGATGTGAGGGAAAACATTTTTACCCAGAGGGTGGTGACAGTCTGGAATGCACTGCCTGGGAGGGTGATGGAGGCGGGTTGCCTCACACCCCCTAAAAAGTACCTGGATGAGCACTTGGCACGTCATAACATTCAAGGCTATGGGCCAAGTGCTGGTAAATGGGATTAGGTAGGTCGGTCAGTTGTTCCTCAGTGGTCGGGAAACTATTGTATAATATCCTGAAAGAGAGAATCTATCTCCACTTGGAGAGACAACGTTTGATCAGGGACAGTCAGCATAGCTTTGTCAGAGGGAGGTCATGCCTGACAAATTTGATTGAATTTTTTGAGGATTTTACCGGGTGTGTAGATGAGGGTAGTGCAGTAGATGTAGTTTATATGGATTTCAGCAAAGCCTTTTACAAGGTTCAACATGGGAGACTTATAAAGTAGGCAATGCACATGCTATACAGGATAATTTGATAAGATGGATTGAAAATTCGCTTAGCTGTAGGAGACAGAGAGCGAGGACAGAAGGATGCTTTAGTGACGGGAAGTCAGTGTCCAGTGGCGTGCCACAGGGATCTGTGCTGGTACCCTATTATCTGTCATTTATATAAACGACATAAATGACTATGTGTGGTGTAGGATTAGTAAGTTTGCAGATGACACAAAGATGGGCCGGGTGGTTAACAGTGAGGTTGAGTGTCCTGGGCTCCAGGAAGATATAGACAGGATGGTCAAATAGGCAGATAAGTGGCAGATGGAGTTTAACCCTGAAAAGTGTCAGGTGATACACTTTGGAAGGAGTAATATGACAAGGAAGTATTCAATGAATGGCATGACAGTAGGAAGTTCTGAGGAACAAAGGGACCTTGGCTTGTGTGTACATAGATCTCTGAAGGCGGAGGGGTATGTTAGTAGGGTGGTGAAAAAGGCATATGGGACACTTGCCTTTATCAGTCGAGCCATAGATTAAAAAAGCAGGGAAGTTATGTTGGAGTTGTATAGAACCTTGGTGAGGCCACAGCTGGAGTACTGTGTGCAGTCCTGGTCGCCATATTATAATAAGGTTGTGATTGCACTGGCGGCGTGGGGGGTGGGGGGGGTGGGGGGTGGGGGGGGGGGGGGGAATGGGTGGTGGTTGAAGAGGAGATTCACCAGGATGTTGCCTGGGATGAAACATTAAGTTATGAAGAGACGTTCGATAGACTTGGGTTGTTTTCGTTGGAGCAGTGAATACTGAGAGGCGACCTGATCGAGGTGTACAAGATTATGAGGGGCATGGACAGGGTGGATAGGGAGCAGCTGTTCCCCTTAGGGTCAGTCACAAGGGGACATGCGTTCAAGGTGAGGGTAGGAGGTTTAGGGGGGATGTGAGGAAAAACATTTTTACCCAGAGGTTGGTGACTGTCTGGAATGCGCTGCCTGGGATGATGGTGGATGCGAATTGCCTCGCATCTTTTAGAAAGTACCTGGATGATTACTTGACACGTCATAACATTCAAGGTTATTGACCAAGTGGTGATCAATGAGATTAGGTAGGTAGGTCAGGTGGTTCTCACGTGTCGGTGCAGACTCGATGGGCCGAAGGGACGCTTCTGCACTGTGTGATTCTGTGATTAAGGAAACATCCTGAAACTAAATGGTCAGTGGGGGAACTCTGTATTTGGGGTTTGTGTTGCAGATCACAGTCACTACCTGGTGAACTCTGCTCATTGTGTATAAATTGCCTCTGACCCAGCAACACACTCTGATCAAATAAACGCTGTGAACAGGCCGAGGTCAAAGACTACAGAAAACTGACAGGAGAGATGGGGAAGAGTTGTTCAATAATACAGGAAGGCACGGAAACTGCATCAAAAGCCAAAAATTAAATAATAGTGATCAAATAGATTTTTGAAGGTCGATTGTTTTGCAAATACGAGTTAAAATTAAATAATATAACTCCGCAAGTGATTCTCACTTCCTTTTGTTGAGTGTTGTGTTTTGTTATGATATTTCAGGAAGGTCCCTATGACTCTCATTGTGGAGGCTTTCTCCGATTGGTTCTCTTTCGCTGATTGGTTCTCTTTCTGTCTCTGACTTTCTCAATGTCTCTTTGTGCCTATCACTGCCTCTCTGATGAGTCAATCAAGCCTTGATATAAGATTCCTCGGCGCTGAAAAACACATGAAAATTAATACAAGTAACTCAGGGAGTGAATACAGAGTTTGAAAAATTCGACAAACACAGGGTTGCACTTCCAGGCAAATGAATGAAAATCTTTCATAGTGGTGATCAGGCTGATGACTGACATCGGCGCCTCGATCACTGGTCCTCCCTGAAAAGGAAGCCAGTTTCCGTCAGGGTCTCCTCAATAAATTCCCGATTGTTGTTTCCGACAAATTACGGGTGTCCCGTTGAGCGGACAGAATCTGTGAGAATACCGGAGACCGAGTCCTTGTAATCCCAAGACGTGGTGACCCTTCATCAACGCAATCCATGAAAAAGGATTGAAATAAAGAGAGGAAGTTTAAATAAATAAATAAACTTTACCGGCCCACCTAGAAACAAGGGGTCAACTAAATTTTACACCTGAAATCGAAGATCACTCGGGAAGAGAATTCGCCTTTTACAGACTGAGGGTGTCAGTAAGCACGTTCCACCCTAAGGAAGCACCTTTCCAGTGCAGTCGCTGCTGTGATGTGAGAAACATGATTTACACAGAGGGCAATGGGAATGTTTAACTCTCTGCCAGAAAGGGTTGTCACTCTGACCCTTGTAGTGGAGTGAAGGGATTTGAATGTACAGGTATTTCCCGGATACTTTGAAGTTGTGGCCAATAGTAACCAAAACATTCGGTCACGAAAAGATGGACTGATCTCTCCCTGTCTCTCTCTCTGTCTATCTCTCTCTCTCATTGTGATAACCTTTTACTTCGGACGACGCAGTGACATTGGGCCATGAATTACAATGATTTACAGGCACCCATCTCTGAGTCCCTTTTGTAATTCATCTATCGATTCTTGCCCTATATATACTCTTGTTTGCAGTAACGTGTCGCGGCGCCAAAATATTTCCTGTAAACCCCAGCTGTCACCTGTCAGAGCGATGAACTGACGCTTGCTAAATTTTCTCCAAAGAGAATGCCCTGGATCGCCATCCAGTGGAATCTCGTGTGTAAGACAACGACTCTCAATTTATTCTCGAATATTGCTGCATGATATTGCTGCATTATTATGGTTTTTATGGCTTTGATTTTATTATTACTGTAAGTTCTCTCCTTTCATTGTTATGCTTCTGCTACATTTACTGATTAGCATTCTTTCCCTGATTATTTGCCTGTTTTCTGACGTGCCTACGTCATTAAGGCAGTACATGTTCATTTGCATAAATAGATTAATTTCTTGTTCATAAATTCATAAAGCCGCAACAGATGATGCTGTGATTGTTTAGTTCGGAAGGATGGAAAGCATGCGAGCACCCTTATCATCAAAGAAGGGTGTCAATCAAATTTCAGGATGCCAAGTAGAGACCAACATGGGAAACAGGAGTTGTAGTCGACCTGTCGGGCCTTCAGGCCTGCTCTGCCATTCAATAAGGTCATGTCCGATCTGACTGCAACCTGGCATCTACCCCGAGTTACCTTTCACTCCCTTTTTTATCAAAAGTCGATCTACCTCTACTCTGAAAACATTCGGAGACTTCACTTCGCCTGCCCTTTGAGGAAGGGACTCCCAAAGACTAACTAATTTCTGAGAGAAAGAAAATCTTCTCATCTCTGCCTTGAATGGGAGACCCTTTATTTTTAAACAGTGACCCCTGGTTCTAGATTCTCCCACAAGAAGAAAGATCCTTTCCAAATGTGATTTATTATTTGTGCAGAGGATTAATCTGTATGTTCTGCTATTGTAAATCATAAAAATACTTTCATTCCATTAAATTACTCGGATGATGAATTACATTTTTTGCTGAATTCACTTGTATTACTCTCGCTTCTAAAGCGCATGTCCTGATTGTCTCCCCAGTCCCCATGGTGAGTGAGTTCTAGTACAATCTCCTCACCGCCTTCCCTCCCCGTGTTTTACCGCACTGCACTACACAGCAGCATCTGAGAACTGAACCGAGTGAACGGTGAGAGTGGCAGTGCCTTTCTCACGGTCCACAGATACTTTAAATATTTTCTGAACTCTTTTCTCACTGAATATGGTGACGAGATGCTCGGGAGCTCGATTGGAGAATTGCCGGTACAAGATTATAAATTCATTTGCAGTGAAAGTAGAGTTATGGTGAAGCAAAATGATTGTCCTTGCGTTCCTGATAAACCGACATCTGATTTTTTTTAACCTAGCGACAAGGAGTAGCTGTCAAAACAAGAATGAAATTAACATAATGATATTTACAAGGAAAATTAAACAACGTGCTTGTGGAAATAGGTAGAATAAACTGATCAATCCACCCATCCACCAATACGCCCTGGGTCCACCTGAGTTAACGGTTCTGTAAGAACAGCCCTAATTATCAGCTATAGGAGCTGCACTTCTGAGAGCTTTCATTACCTCTGTTGGCAAATCGATATTCCGGGTCAGTTCGGAGCTATTTAATCGTACAAATGGCGGTCCGGAGTGAAACTCACCGGTTTGGAGGCGATGGCACAGTTTTATTCGTGCTGGTTTGGTGATGTCGAGAACCCAGGTTAATGGTTTGGGGATCCCAGTTCGAATCTCCACCACGGCAAATGGTGGAATTTGAATTCAATTGAAAGTCTAATGATGACGATGTCCAACAGCGCCACCATGAAAACATTGCCGGTTTTTGTAAAAACTCATCTGGTTCACTAATGTCGTTCAGGGAAAGAAATCTGCCGCCTTTGCCTGGCCTACGCGTGATTCTAGGCCCAGCAATGTGGTTGAGTCTTTAATACCCTCTGAACAAGGGCAGTTTAGGCATGGGTAGCCAATGCTGTCCTAGCCAGTAATGCCCACATCCCACATCCCACGATTTAAAAAAAAAATCCCAATACTTTTCTGTGGGTTTGGGCAAGGAAAAGTGCGATAAATAAACCTGTCCCTTGTGCTTCTTTGCAACCCGGGATCAAACCGTTCCCGCTGGCAAAGGCACAAAAGAAAGCTGTAAATGCTCGTTGAGGTTTTTGTACGGGGTTCTTGCTATGATGTAACGCTGTGCTCCACTGCACAGTAATACACCGCCTCGTCCTCCACACTCGGTTCGCTTATGTTGAGGTAACCGTTCTTCTGAGACTTGTCAGCAGTCGCCAGATATCGTCCTGAAACTACCTCTTTCTTCAGTGCTAAGACATTGGTAATAATCCATCTTGGTGGCTGTGCCGTTTGCTGCCGATACCATTGCATGGAGTCCGTGTTCCGATCTGTATATTCGCAGTCTAACTGCACTGAACCCCCTTCTGACACCGTTATTGCAACCGGGGCCTGAGTTACTGGATCTGCGCATAGTCCGCCTGTGAGGTAGAGGAATGAAATATCAAGCGGTTTAACAGTGTTGATCTAAATTTGTTTGTAGCTGTGTGAGTTTCTGGAACCTCCTATCCACCCAGCTGTCCATCATATGGATATTTCTGATCGTTAGTTGTATTAATTACTAGCGCAATCTCTGTACAACAATCTACTATTCTGCCTTGATTAACTAAATCCAGTACTTACTGTCCAACAGCACCGCCAGTATTAACAGAAACATGTCTGAGTGAATCTCGCTCGATGAATGTGAATGGAATGAGCCAAGGATTGAGAAGGAGAGAGCGAAACCGGGCTCTGTTCAGCTCATTGTTCCACCCACACGCTGCAGGGGGCCAGGCCCATTCTGACCTCACTCAGGAAACCATCCCTATTGGCTTTGGCGTTTCCACCACCTGACTTAGTGACGCACATGCTTGAACTTGGCGCCCTCCGCTGGTGAATTCAGTTCAATCCGTGTTCGGATGCGGCCGTTGAGAGGATTCAGGGCTAATGGAAATGCATATCAAGACACGAATGTTCCCCAGAAATCTTAATTGCAGCTGTTTAGACACAGCCTTTGTTGCTACTGATGTTTATGTTGGGACGTGATGATAAATCTGTAGAAATCATTGCTGGGTTTGGAGAAAGGGCGGACACTGCACATCAGATTGGTACCACAGATGAGCAACATTTACGCGAACAAACGAGGGTAACATGGATTCTTGTCCTCGGAACAAAGAAGGCAGAAGAGAGACTCGATTGATGTGCTAGAAATTGTCCTTTATTGAGAGTAGGTCGCAATTTCTTCCATCAACAGAAGATACAATAACCCAATCATTTAGATTTTCATGCAAACAATAGAGATGGAAAGATCTGTTTTATTTATTACATTGTATGTGTTGCCATTTGGAATTCGCACCGAAATGATGGGGGAAGAATATTCAGTCGTACATTTCAATACGGAATTATTATAAGTTGAAAAATGAAAACAACGTGGAAAATGTGAGGTGTGAAAAGCGATTGGGATGGGTCTTTCAAATAGACACAGATACGGTAAGCGGAGTCCTCATTCAGTCCACTAAATTTCTATGATTCTGCTCCCTTCCTGCCCCTCCCGCACTATTTGTTCTCAATCATTTGATGTGTGAACAGGTGCAGGATGCTCACAGGCCTCTGGAGCTTCAACCGTCGCTATTTCCGCTCCATCAGTTCTGGCTGCAGCTGATCACCGCCGCGCACTTTTATCAGTTTTCAACCTGCTGCATCCCCGGCCACAGCTTCCGTTTGTTCCTCTCCTCTGACCCGAATTTGTCAGAGACAGTTTTATCTTTAATTGATCTGAGTTTTTGATCTTTAATTAACCTGAGAGGCAGTTTGATCTCTAATAGATCCGACGACAGTTTAATTTTTAGTTGATCTGAGATATATTTTGATGAATAATTGATCTAGGGACAGTTTTATCTTTTATTGATCTGAGGGACAGATTGATTTTCAATGGGTCTGAGAGACAGTTTGATCTCTAATTGATCATGGGAGACAGTTTGATCCCTAACTCATCTGAGAGACAGTTTGACCTTTAATTGATCTCTCTATAGACACATATCTCTCTGTGTATGTATGGTTCTCTATGTCCTTGTACACCTGTGCACGTGTGTTTGAGTTTGTGCACTTCAGAGTACGTGTTCGATTTTGTGTGTGCATCTGGAAGTGCTTTTATGTATTTCTCTGTGTGTTCGGCTCTGGGTGTGTCTGTATGTGCGTCTATGCCGTCATTCTTTTTTCCAATGCCGTGTGAGAAGCTTCTGCTGCACACAGCCGGGCTCTATGATCCATTTGCTGAAGAATTGTCACCCCAAACAAAGTTGAATTAGATCAGAAATTTCCATCTTTTTGTGCTAATTCAGGACATGTGATTAATGGGCCACATCACCTCCAGGAATTACTTCACTTTTAAAATTAATGAAAAAAAGGAACGTATAACTCAAGAGAGAGAAGAGAGTGAGATAGGAGGAAAGTGATATCGAGAGAGGAAGGGTGACTCAGAAAGAAACAGGTAGACAAAGCGAGAGGAGAAAGGGGAAGAGAGAGAGAAAAAGAGGTGGTGGTGACGGGAGAGAGAGAAATTAAGTGTAAGACTGAGATGCACGGGGGGAATATTTCCTTTGAGCTCTCTGTGACAGTGACATGCCAAACAGTACTGGAAACTGCATTGCAGTAAATAGCGACATCTTGAAATTTAAAACACAGTATAGGGTGAATTATCCCATTAAACCTTGCCCGGTAATCTCCTGTCCATTCCTCATTTAAGAAACTGAAATCCGACTCTTCTATTCTGAGCTGTTGGGAGATTCCCTGTGGGAATCTCTTCTCCAGAAAATAACAACCCTATTCAGACCATCACCAGGCGGGCATTGCTCTAATTACAGGCAGTGTTGCTGTTTTTGTACGGGGCAGGCAAGGAGCTGTGCAGCTGTGGGTCTCAGAGCGCAGTAATACAGGGCTCCATCTGCCAGCTCCGCCATAGAAACTCTCAGCCAAACCGCGCTCCCCTCTGTGCTCAGCTCTGCAGTGAAACGCTCCTTGGCCAAGTCGGCTGGAGCGGTACTATATTTGGTGATACGCAGCACGTTCACTGGACTCTGACCGGGAAATTGCCGATACCAGTAAAGGTAAGGGTCAGTATCCGCTGTTGTAAAAGTGCAGTTCAGTGTGGCCGGATCAGCTTCCCTCACGGTTCTCAGCGGATTGTCTTGATGCACAGATTCCCCGCTAACGCTGCCGGCTGGAAGAGAAATTGAACAGATGCAAATGTCACTAACCGGACCCATTACTGATTTTTGTGTATTTTGTAATCTGATTCCACGTGTACTTACACAGCACAGAGAGGGCCAAAACCAGACTCACAGACTCGGGTAAATACATCATTGTCTGCGAGTGGCCATTTGGGCCAGAGACCCCCTTCTCCACCAGCCCCGCAGCAGACTGAGCGATTTAAACCTGTCACACACATAGACAGGAAATGACTCCGCAACACGTCATGTCCGTTTGTGACAATGTCACATCATCACGGAAAACGAGGAATTGCTCTGGTTACTGTTTGTGCAGCAAAATCTCAAATGGTTAAATGAAGATTCTTCGGGTCATTAATTACAGGAAAAATATACGATCCTTATTTTCTTCGAACATTTTAAACACAAAGAACATATTAATGTTCGCTTAGAGGGAGCGAGAGGAAATCGTAGTAGAGGATTCACTGTAACCAGTGAACGGTGCAGTTATCCGTCTCTCTTACTGATATAGTTAATTGCATTTAGCAGTGCATTTTGCATAGACAGTTCTGATCTATCCTGAACATCCCACAGTGACGGTGAATGATTGTTCTAATCACCAACAAGGGCGAAAATTGAGCAGAGAGTGAATAATGCCAGTTCTTCTGGATAAATGCCGCCCCTGGTCTCTTTTTAACTTTCCTTCTGAGCTTATGTCATCGACTCCTGCGACAATGGGGAATATTGTGACCATTCAAACACACATTTTGTCAGTTTGTGGTACCTAGGTGCCAATCCTTTGACAGTGTTGGGAAC
The DNA here is from genome assembly GCF_964194155.1 of Cetorhinus maximus. Lineage (NCBI taxonomy): Eukaryota > Metazoa > Chordata > Chondrichthyes > Lamniformes > Cetorhinidae > Cetorhinus > Cetorhinus maximus. The sequence continues at coordinate 10,642,587 of NC_135901.1, forward strand.
ATCCCGGTTGGGGGTGTGGGCGCGTTCTCCCCACTTGTCTGAATGAGTGCAGCCCCCACAACGCTCAAGAAGCTTGACACCATCCAGGAAAAAAACAGCCCGCTTGATTGGCGCCTGATCCTCAAAAATTCACACCCTCCACCACTGACGCACACACGATACGAGATGAAAACCGATCATCAGATTATCAATTGGGTCATCTCCAGCGTCTGTTCATGGGGAAATGCATCAATGCTGAACGTCGAGCCTTGTATAACACTTATCAGGACATCAAGCAGTTGGATTGAAGTTTGGAAATTCACAGTTTCTGCTTGCAGATTTTTCCCTTTATGATCTGCACCATGAAGAGCAAAACACAACTCACATTCGCAAACATTCACTTTCATTTTTTTCCCATTCTACTGGCACCAGTGCCACTGATCTTTGAGCACAGGCTCTCCATATCGTACCCCCTCTGTGTTTCCCTATTAAAATGCTACTTTGTTGTTTATGCCTTTCTGTGAAGGCCTTTCTCATTAGTAACTGTACTCGCATATTTTGTTATTCATAAAAATCATTTTAAAAAGAGTACAATCATGCATTTATTCTAATTACATGTAAGAGATATCATCACGAATGAGGGTCCGAGATGAGACCCCCCACTGTTCACAATATCCCCTAACGCGCTGTTCTGTCGATCGACGTTCTGACAATTTTTGTACAGCTTCAGTCAGCTCTGTATCTCTGTGGGTCTCAGCGCGCAGTAATACACCGCGGAGTCCCTCAGCTGTGCCTTAGAGACTTCCAGCGGGACGGTTCGGCTAGATTCATCGAGCTTGGCTGAAAATCGGTCCTCTGGAAATCCCTCTGTTTTCCCGCTGTATCTGCTCCTCTGCAACAAGTACTCCAAGGAACCGCTGGGATGCTGGCGGTACCAGAACAGGTAATTAACGTCGCTGCTCTTAGCTGTGTAATTGCAGAACAACTGAAGATCATCTCCTTCAATTACTGAGACTTCAGCCGGTGTCTGTGAAACGGAGTTTCCTCCACAATTTCCTGTAAGAGACCCCTGAGATATTAAATTAAACAATCTCACTTCACTCTGTGTCTCATCCATTAACAGTCGGTTAACCCCAAAACACACCTGAGAATTAAATTCTAAGTCTTACAGAGAACTATATTCGCCATAGCGTAGAAGGCAAGGGGAAATTGCTCCGTCTAATGAATAGAATGTCTTTTGATGAACCTTCAGCGCCATCTTCACCAGCACTTGTGCTGTGAAAGACAACCTCCAAATGATTTGCACGCTAATTAGTCATGGATTTTTGAAAGTAAAAATTAGATCCAGGGTAGTGGGTTCCCTCTGCCTAATATTTCTCTTTAAACGTTCCATTTTTATTCACTGGCGCGTGTGTGTGTGGGTATGGGTGTGGGGGATTGGGGCGGGTGTGAGCAGGATTGGGGGAGGGGCTGGGGGATTTAGGAGCACGTCCCGTTTCCAACAGAGTGTCCAGGATTAAGTTTAGGAGCGATCCAAATGCCTTTCTGCACTTCTGATCAATATGTGCATATTTCTGTTCTCCGCGGACTGACCGATTAAATGCAACGTACGAGGCAGGTGTGAAAGGCAGAGTTAAATAACTTCGGAACTCACCTGTGAGGAGAGCCGCAGCTGTAACGATTGAGTAAAATGTAACACTCAACATTTTCACGGAGAGATGATGCCGAAATTGAGGGCTGATTTCACCTAAAAAAAATTCTCGTCAAGGCATAGCGGGAGCCTGTGTAATATCCGGCCTCTTTGCCCATTGGTTCTTTCCTGACGTCTCTGACGGCAGCTGACATCCAATCAATTGTCACATGCTTTACGCTTCAAGTCATCCAATAAGCTCGCAACTCCTTTGTTCTCGGATTAATGACATCAAAGCAGGGAGCGGGAAAGGGAAAGAAAGTGAAATTGAAATTCTCATGCAGCGGAAAGTGCTGCTCCCTTTAATTTCTTGGTATTCTTGGGCCTGTCCCAGTGAGTGCAAGACGAAAAGCAACACCGACGTTATTCTCTCACAACAACTCTAGGTGATGTAGTACTTGTTACTTGCTTTACTCGCCCATGAACAGATTCAGTCCGTGAGACGGGAGAAGAGAAAGGAAATATTTAATTTTGTCAATGCCAGAGGCTCCAATATTATTGCTCACAGAACACGGGGCGCTAGCAACTGTTAGAGGATCCCTGAGCTGTGTGCCTGACAGGCAATGCATATTGCGAAAATCAAGACTGTTGAAATCGAATTGAGGCTGTATTGAGGCATTTTCTGTAATCGTCAATTCCGAATGTTTTGCACTTGGGCTGTATGCCTGACATGGAATGCACATGTTAACTATCGAGAATATTGCAATTGCATTGGGGCACCTCAGAGTGGAGCAGTCTGTTGGCAGAAAGCTTGAATTTTATGGCACTTTCTGTCATATTCTATTCGAAATGCTTCGTCAAGTATTTTTGCAAATTTTATCAAGAAAGAATATTTTTGCAAAGTAAAAAAATGCCGACTCACAGGCTGTATACAGGGTGTGATGGAATTGTTTATAATTACTTATCGTCCAGAGTGCAGAAACCACTCATCCAGCCAGACTGGACTTTAGATGCTGGTTTCGATTACCTCTTGTATTCACAATCAAGTTTCCAGATGTGGATCAGTTAAGTGATGTCAGGGCGCCTTGCCGGTTTTTGCACAGGCTGACTGAGATCATGTAGTAATGTCGGCCGCAGGATAAAGTTATACACGGCTGCGTCAGAGGCAAGGCCCCTTTGAAAAGGGACTTTGAAAGGGGGCGTTACACTTTCTTTGTCCAAGGGAGCAGGAAATATATCCCGGAAATCTGGGAAGGCACCTCACGGCTCCCGTGCCATATCTCTTCAATAAATATCTCAGAGCCTCCCCTGGATGTTGACTGAAGCAGAAGAGAGAGAGCAGAAAATACCGGTTTGTGGAGTAACTGCAGTTCAGTATGATGGCCTGCCCTTCCTGAACCATTAATTCAGGCGGATCCTGGGGGACTGAGCCAAGGTCATTCGTTCCTGTAGCATGAACATGGGAAGTCTCGGAATTCAGGAATTAACATAACATTTGCAGCAAATACTGGCCAAATGTACTTACACTCACCAGGCATCGAGAACAGTAAGGAATGTGGGGAAAACTTGGTATCTGCTTGAGATTTCGGACGGATGTATCATCATCATTTTAGGAATGTTGATCGTTTTAACCTGACATTAAAGAGCACACTTAGATCAGGAGCAAGTTTCACTTCCTGCGAGAGCAGAGGTTGGATTCAGGGACAGGACATGCGGATCTCTCATAACTGACAACCAGTTGATCACCAATCAGTGTTGGTTGTGTCCAATTACTGCAAGATATCCTCAGACTAAGTCTCTCTCTCTCTCTCTCTCTCTCTCTCTGTCTCTCTCCCCATCTCTCTCTCCCCTCTCTCTATATCTCTGTCTTGTTCTCTTCTTTCCAGGCCTCCTTCTCCACGGTTTTACCCTGTCATCACCTTTTCTCTTACTCCCTCTGTCGTTCTGTCATTGAGGTGAAAAGTGAATGTATTAATGCAGCCAATGTGTCCCATTAAGGATTGTCATTTTGATGCAATGGATAACACGAGGCGCACCCAGGACTGCACTGGTTGGCATCTTTGGAGAGTTTTGTTTAATATTCATGTACAAATTAATGGAACTGAAAAATCTTCAACACGTGATTAGAGGGAGTTATCCTCTATGTTGTACGACCCTCAAGCAGCGCATTGGAAACAAAAACATTGCTGAAGGCAGACAGGCAGACACAAACACATTGAAAAACACCGAGGCAGACACACATACACACACACATACACAGACACAGACACACACACACACAGATTCTGACACACACAGAGACTCCGACACACACACACACACAAATACAAACGTGCGCATGCACGCGCACACACACACCCACATGCACATGGACCACCCCCCACCCCCCACCCCCGCCCCCCCCAACACACAAACCCACAGACTCAGACACATACGCACAAGCAACACGGACACAAACAGACTCAGACACACACGCACACAGACACAAACACACACACGCAACATCGACACATACAGACTCAGGCACAGAAAATCACATTGGCACATACACACAGACACCCCCCCCCCTCCCACACACACACACACACACATACACCACACATACACACACACACACACATGCACATGGCCCAACCCTCCCCACCCCACCACGCTCATACACTCAGACACACACACGCAGACTCAAACACACACGCACACACACACACACACACACACACGCACGCACGGAATAGAATACACCCACTCAAACGTTCACACCAACGCACAAAAGCACATTCAGGAACACAAAGTAACGCACGTACAGATACACGAGCATAAACACAAAACGCCACACAATGGTTCATGCATTGTGAAGATCAGCATTGTATTTTCATTTGCAAACTTTTTGGCGCAAATAAGGAACAGACTCCAAATTCCAATTCAAAACTTGCCTTCACCCTATCCGTCAGAACTGTGTAAATCTATTCCCAACAAGGTAGCCAATTCCTGCTGCTCATTTGACAAGCAGCACCCGCTCGTCCTCAGTCACAAGTTGTACATTTGTTTGTTTTCTCACATGTGAGATACAATCAGCAGAGCCGCGCTCCCTCAGTGTGTTCTACCTGATGTTGAGTTGAGCTGAAAGATACGGGCCCTTGAAGAGATACAAACATAAATCTCACATTGTTTAGACAGAATCTCGCCCACACCGTGTTTCTTTGAACAGGTTCGACCTGTTAAATTGAAGCAGAGAAACCTAATAGTTGATGTTGTCCTTATTTCAATGCCACTCACTGATTCTTAGAACTTGGAACAACGATCACAAAGGGGGCCATAAGCTGACTAAATACTACTTTGATCTAAATTAGACAAACACAAGTGACCATGTGCATCGAATGGGGAGTGTTTGACTGATTTGAGCAGAATGGGAGGTTGGGATCATCGAATGGGATGTGATCCTGGAGTGAGCTGCTCGATAATAAATATTTATAAGATGTTATTCAGAAAAAAATAAGAAATAACAATATTAACAATAAATATCGCTTCAACTTGCAATCGATGCCTTTATTTCCACTCTTTCTGTATTAATCGCGTTTTAAAATAAAGCACCTGTGCGGTGTTCTTAGACTGTCAGAAGTTGGAATCAGCAGAGTTCACACGTCACACACTGACTGCCTATCACGACAAGATACCATTCCTGCCTTATTCCCGTTCACATGTCCTTTCGGAACCAGGGACGCAATTCCATGCGTTTTGTCTCATCTATCCTGTAACCTTTCCCAAAATTATGAGAACATAATTCCCTCTTCCACACAATGGGAAGTATATTCCACACTGAAGTGACTCTGTATGTATGTGTGTGTCTGAAAAAACAACTTCCGATACCAATCCTAAAATGACCTATTTTACAACGAAATTGTACCTGTGGCTTTTATTTCCACCTTTCAAGTTTATGTAATATTACGGGTTATGCGTTTAATTCATTACAACCTGACATTCCCCTGGTGCCATTGCACGAAGGCGGAATTGGAACGGAATGTGACCCATTAATATATTTTGCTATTTGACCATCTTCCCCTGTTCTGCAAAACCGCTCACAGATTCCATTTGTTTTTTCCCCCCTCCCCTGTGCTTTTCGATAGATCAGTGTTGTTGTTGCAATTTGGCATTGCTTGAATCAGCAGTACAATGGGACGGGAGTACATATTTTTTAATTGCAAAACTATACTTCATTCCTAAAATATCTGAAATAACATTATAAAACATTTCAAAAGGGCCGTAACAAAAATTGCAATCATATTCCAGTTTTCCACGTAGGTCATGAGGTGCTTCAATGCAATCAATGAACACTACAGACATTTCAACATGGGCATTATACACAGTGCAATGGTATTCAAGTTATCGACATTGATAATGTTGCACTCTGTGATTCAGCACAATTATGATGCATGTAGCTTTCACTACACACATTCATTGTGTGTCATGCAGCCCGAGGGGTCTATACAATTAACAGCCCCTCGGTGCAATATGGCAGAAAGGTCTTAGACAGCGACCTTTCCCCACTGCGCCTTTGCGGCGGCTGTCCCAAGTGCTTCCCTCAGCACATCGTCCTGGACTGTGGAATGTGCCAGGCTGCAATGCTCGGTGGCTCTTTGCAATGAAAGGCCAACCGCTTTCGGGCAGGCCAAAGAGCGGCTTTCACTGAGTTGATGATCCTACAGCTGCAGTTGATGATTGCCTTGGTGTGTGTCCCTGGGAACAGCCCATACAGCACAGAGCTATGTGTCACAGAGCACAGGAGATACATATATATTTTTCTGACAGAGGGTTTCGCGCACTGTAGAATAACAGGCACAGAGAACGTTGTCCCGCACAGCTGCCCATCATTTTATTACTTCTCAGTAAGTATTACTTACCGGGAGGGTGGGGGGTGGGGGGGGGGGGGGGTGGGGGCGGGGGGGGGGAATTCACAATCCTCTTGACTGTACAGCTCTTCATTCTTATGAGTGCTGTGATGTTGAAGAAGGTGCCGGCGGGTGATGATCGCACATCTTTCCCAGATAAGATTCATGGAGATTCTACCGTTTATCCCTTATCCTCGTGAGTTAAGGCAGGAAAGTGAGGAGACAACTTGTTCAATGTTCTATTTTTTTAACCTTCTACGAGGGTCACAGTGCGGGATTTACATTTGTTTCTTGCTGGGAGATATTCCTCTGCTGAGCAAGAACTGGAGAACCCAGTATGGGTTTTTGTACGGGATCCGCTCTATCTCTGAAGCACTGTGGGGTTCATAGTGCAGAAATACACGGCGGAGTCAGAGATCACTGCATTGCCGATTGTTAGCTCGCTAATCGTGGCGCTAGTATCGAACATCGAAGAGAATCGATTAGAGATGTCGGGGTTTCTTTTCACATTCACAATGCGAACAACATACTCCGGAGACTGTCCAAGGTGCTGACTGTACCAGTACACATAAGTTTGACCATCGCTTCCTTTCAAGGTGCAGGTTAGCGTCACATTACTCTCCTCACCCACCGTCATTTCAGGGAGCGACTGTTCCACTGCTGCTTCGTGGCTCCATTCTGAGAGAAAATTATCGATTTAACCATCATTGCCATCACCACCTTCTCAATGAACGTGTCTATTAGTATTTCACCAATACCAATAACTCAATTGCAGCACTCGGGGAGAACTTATATTTGCAGGAAAGGAGATACTTACTGAGAAATGATATAACGATGAGGAGCAGTGCAAGACCTTTATGCATGATACTCCGTGTGTCTGTTCCTCTGATAAATTCCCTGTCAGAGTGAAAATACAGATTGCATCACCACTGCACTGTTAATCCAACCAATAACAAAAAGGTACCCGCCTCAGTAATATGCCACAATCATAGGACAGGCAATGTGGATAATAGAGGGAACAGCAAAGGTTGTCTGGGGGGGGGGCAATCCGTGCTTGTGTCTAAAACTTGCCGTTTGCAACCGTGACAAACGTATAACCACAGCGTCCTCTGGCGGTATCTCAGGTAAACGAGCAGAGTAACGTTGATAGGTGTCCATGGGACAATTTCCAGTGATTGGCATTTGGGGAGACCTGTTTCGGATAATGCAACTATGTAAATACTGTTGAGGCAATTATGGGTGATGTTAAAGGGAATGGCATTTCATTTTATTTCTGAAACTATTTTCGCAGCTTTGCCTTCTCTCTAAAATTCGTGTTTTATACTCATTATTTCCGACTTTCTTCCACGCCTCCTTTCCTAGTTTCTGCATGCTCTGCCCTCGGGGTGCATTATTGTCATAATGTATTCCTTGTTATTCTCTCCCTCATCCTGTCTTGCGTGTTTCTCTCTCCTTTCCTCTGTCCATGTTTCCTAACTCACTTCCTTGCTGAACTCTTTTACACCATTGCCTTCTCAGTTTCACATTTCCTGTTCATGCTCTCCATCATTCGGTCCCTGTAACTTCGACATTTAAAAATCCAGCGTGAGTTTCGTCAGATCCTTTGGGCCTGCTTTTTTCCCTGCAGCCTCACCGCGCAGAGATTGGTGGCAGTATCTGTCACTCGACGTATATCTCTGTGCACTGAGTTTGCTGCCTCCCCGATTGAAACATTGATCCACTCGTGTTGATGGGACTCCACTTGTGGCCATCAGCCGATGGGGCAGGGGACGATTCTGGTGTTGCCCACACAATGAACGGTGGTAAACGCAGTTGTGCAGCTGATGGATGCCATCCCCGCATCACGAGCTAGTCTCCCTCAAGGGAGCTGCATCACCTCACCTTCAACGGTACCACCCCTGTACATCAGAGTGCTTCACAGCAAAGCTATTTCTGCAAATCCGGATCAGGGGCGGCTCAGATGTATTGGTGACTGAAGGATTTATAAACGAAGGCCGGGTTAGAATGAGGACATCGATGTTCCATTCAGGAGAACCGAATTAAAAGAGCCAAACTCCCCTTGGTGCCCAACTGATAAGCTTCATCTTGCAGAAAGGAACTCTCCATGTCCCGGGGTTTATCCACTCCGGGCCGTCGGCACCCAGGTAGTCACAGCTCACACCATCTCTGAGATCATTCCAGGCCGCCCACACTCAGTGTTTTCTCTCTGACTGAAGCTCACGCTGCCTTTGAGCTCCCACTGGGCCTCCCACACTCGGTGCTCCCCATTGAAAGAAGCTCACACTGCCTCTCCAGTCACATTGTCCCCGAGAACCGATGCAATCTTCTTTCCTATTTGATACTGGCCTCTGGCGGCAAGCATGGGTAATTGCGTGATCTAATAATTGATGCCAACTCCTGCTCTGTGTCACTTCACAAGGCAGTTGCAAATGAGAACAACTATTCCGTCTTTCGTGGTAAGGCTCTGTCTCTCACATTGGGGAGGGGCTGGCGTGGTGGTATTGTCATTAGTGCATTAGTCTAAAGATCCAGGGTAATGCTCTGCCCTGTAGTCGCATGGAGAAATATGGGTTGATAAGAAAGAGCCAGCATTGATTTCTTAAGGAGAAGTCGTGTTTAACTAACTTGCTGGAGTTTTTTGAAGGGATAACAGAAAACGTCGATGAGGGTGATACTGTTGATGTTGTGTATATGGACTTTCAAAAGACATTAGACACAGAGCCACACAACCAACTTGTGAGAAAATTTATTGCTCCTAGCTGGAATCCCACCATGGCAGATGGTAAAAGAAATAATTAAAATAGCTGATGATGGCCATGAAACCATTGCCTGTTGTCCAAAAACCCATCTGGTTCAGTTATGTCCTTTAGGGAAGGAAATCTGCCACCCTTACGTGGCCTGGCCTACATGTGACTCCAGGCCCACAGCAATGTGCCGGACTCTCAAACGCCCTCTGACATGGCCATGCAAGCCATTCAGTTCTCAAGAGACATTAGGGATGGGCAGTAAATACTGACCTAGTCAGCGACACGTCCATCCCATGAATGAATAGAAAATAAAAATCCGCAGAGATCATAGAACCCGCATGGATTGTTGTTTACTTTCCTCCACCATTATAAGTAGATGTGCATCCTGTGTGAGAAGAGGAATTTCCTGATATGAGTCCTGAAACCTGCTTTTATCATTTGGAAACATGCCCTTCGCCAGATGGATGGGGCGTGATCTTCACACGTTAAATGTCATATCTCATCCACGTCAGTAATGCAATGGGAAATGCATAATAAAACATATATAACGGACCATAACGCATTGATGGCAGTGGCAAAGTGATGCCTCTTTGTTTATCCCCAAACTCTTTCTTTAATCTCTTGTTTTCAATAAAGTTAGTGAAACATCGTGTTCAGCCTGGAAGATGCCAATTCTGTCGACAGTGAAAACACACTCCTGCTGCCACCAGGTGGCGAAAATATCGAACTACATCCCTCCGAGCACTTTGCAAATTTACGAACTCAACATTGTGCTAAAATTTTAGTTGATGAGAGCTGCTTCCATTTTTCCAGTTTTCTGCTTTTATTAAACATGTTTTTGTTATAATTTTTGGACGGAACTTGCTTCTACTTTTCATATTTGCACCTCCTATTGACTCCGTCTTGTTTTGTTTCTCCCTTTTACCCTCGCTTTGCCTTGCAGCATCAGCCCTCGGGCTTTAAATCGTGCTTGGAAAGATGTCCGCAATCCTTCATCATTGCAGGAATTCCTTCCGATCAGCACTGCATCAGATCAACAACATTTATCAGCACCATATCGTCAAGGACAATTAGGGCTGGTGCAATTAATTATGTCCTGGGCGGGATGCATATATTTCAGAGTCGAATACAGTAAAAGTTAACTTTAGGATTGATGCCAGGGGACTGTTGTTGACATAGAAAACAATCGATATTTGGCAAGGAACCTGGGAATGTTACAGCGTCCAAAACCCTGGAAGCACTTTGTAAACACTTTGAGGAATTGTCGAGTATGGGGTTTTCTTGAATGGTGAAGGAATATGGGCGAAATGACTTCCTCGTTCCTATTATTTTGCTGTCTTGCTCTTGATCTGCTATCGGGAAAGGGCAAAATTAAAGGTGAAGCTCATCCTGTGGTTGCACGTGAGAAATTATCCACTGGATGGGAAATCATTCAACTGTCGACTTACTGGATGCAGTTGCAGGATTCGATTACGTTGACCATGTTATTCTTCAGCGTGAGTATTATTACACAGATTAACGCAATTTAAAGAAAAAAAATAACTGGGTCAGACCCAACTCCAGTTGAACTTCCATCATTATATTTGTTTATTTTAAACTTTCGTGGCATAACTATTGAAGCTGATCGTTTAAAGGCGCACGAAATCTCAGAGATTCAGAGGAGATGTCGAGTAATAACAATCACACCACATAGAAAGGATATTGATTTGCCTCATGTTTCTGATGTGCCAAAGTTCAGTGGGAAATTATTCAAACTCCCGCCATTTGAGCTTCCGTCTAAGCTGCAGTTATAATTTTGAATGATTATAATTTCAAGTTAAAATAACCATCTGAACGATTAGTGGAACACATCTTTTTTTCAATTTCAAGAACAGATCATATCTGTTTCTATCCGAGATAGACAATTGGATAATCAAAGAGAAATATCGTTTGGGAGAGACAGCGACAGACCGAGGGAGAGAGAGAGACAGAGGAAGGAGAGAGAGAGAGAGAGAGATGAAGAAAAGCAGACAGACAATAAAGCAGATTGTTAACGTCAATAATTTGAAGGTAGTTGTATCAATAATGGAACAAAAGTACGGGTATTTTTGTCGCAATAAAAAAAACAAATCAAATAACAAGGACAGAACTAACAGAAACTCTAGTCTCCGTGTTGACCACAGTATCCCCCCATTTAGACAGCACAGTCCACCCAGTTCCGCCTTTTAGTTGGAGATTTCAGACTAAAGTAAAAGTAATAGGGTTGTTGTGGTGGGTGATTTTAACTTTCCCTATATTGACTGGGAATCACTTAGTGCTAGGTGTTTGGATGGTGCAGAATTTATAAGGTACATCCAGGAGGGCCTCCTGAGACAATATGTAGATAGTCCAACTAGGGATGGAGCAATACTGGAACTGGTATTAGGGAATGAACCCGGCCAGGTGGTCGAAGTTTCAGTAGGGGATCATTTCGGTAAAAGTGACCATAATTCAGTAAGTTTCAAGGTGCTGGTGGATAAGGATAACAGGAATACTCGGGTTAAGGTGCTTAATTGGGGGAAGGCTAATTATAACAATAATAGGCAGGAACTGAGGAATCTAGGCTGGAGGCGGATGTTTGAGGGCAAATCAACAACTGACATGTGGGGGGCTTTCAAAAGTCAGTTGATAAGAATTCAGGACCGGCATGTTCCTGCTAGGATGAAGGATAAGTATGGCAAGTTTCAGGAACCTTGGAGAACGAAGGATATTGTGAGATTAGTCAAAAAGAAAAGGGAAGCATTCGTAAGAGCTGGAAGGCTGGGAACAGATGAATCCAGTGGAGAATATAAAGAAAGTAGGAAGAAAACTTAAGCAAGGGGTCAGGAGGGCTAAAAGGGGTCATGAAAAGTCATTGGCAACCAGGATTAAGAAAAATCCCAAGGTCTTTTATACATATGTAAAAAGCAAGAGGGTAGCCAGGGAAAGGGTAGGCACACTCAGGGACAAAGGTGGGAATCTGTGTGTGGAGCCAGAAGAAATGGGAGAGATACTAAATGAGTACTTCTCATCAGTATTCACCAAAGAGAAGGGCTTAGCGGTCGATTTATCTAGAGAAGAGTGTGTAGATAGCCTGGATCATGTTGAGATCAAAAGAGAGGAGATGTTAGGCGTCTTGAAGAATATTAAGGTGGATAAGTCCCCAGGGCCAGATGGGATCTACTCCAGAGTACTGAGGGAGGCAAGGGAGAAGATTGCTGGGGCCTTGACAGAAATCTTTGTATGATCACTCGCGACGGGTGAGGTCCCAGAGGACTGGAGAATGGCCAATGTTGTTCCATTGTTTCAGAAAGGTAGCAGGGATAATCCAGGAAATTACAGGCCGGTGAGCGTTACATCAGTGGACGGAAAATTATTTGAGAAGATTCTTCGTGACAGGATTTATTACCATTTAGAAGCAAATGGGCGTATTCGTGAGAGGCAGCATGGTTTTGTGAAGGGGAGGTCGTGTCTCACTAAATTGATCGAGTTTTTCGAGGAAGTGACAAAGATGATCGACGATGGAACGGCAGTGGATGTTATCTACATGGATGTCAGTGAGGCCTTTGACAAGAACCCTCATGGCAGACTGGTACAGAAGGTAAAGTCGCACGGGATCAGAGGTGAGCTGGCAAGATGGATACAGAATTGGCTTGGTCATAGAAGATAGAGGGTATCAGTGGAAGGGTGTTTTTCTGAATGGAGAGCTGTGACTAGTGGAGTTCCGCAGGGATCCGTGATGGGACCTTTGCTGTTTGTAGTATACGCAAATGATTTGGAGGAAAACATAACTGGGCTAATTAGTAAGTTTGCAGACGACACTAAGGTTGGAGGAGATGCAGATAGTGAAGGGGATTGTCAAAGAATACAACGGGATATAGATCGGTTGGAGACTTGGGCGGAGAAATGGCAGATGGAGTTTAATCCGGACAAATGTGAGGTAATGCATTTTGGAAAGTCTAATACAGGTCGGAATTATACAGTAAAAGGCAGAAACTTTAAGTGCATCGACGGACAGAGGGATCTGGGTGTACAGGTCCACAGGCCACAGGTGGATAAGATAGTCAGGAAGGTATATGGCATGCTTGCCTTCATCAGCAGGGGTATTGAGTATAAAAGCTGGGAAGTCATGCTGCAGCTGTATAGAACCTTGGTTAGGCCACACTTGAAATATTGCATGCAATTTTGGTCGCCACATTACCAGAAGGATATGGAGGCATTGGAGATGGTGCAGAGGAGGTTTACCAGGATGCTGCCTGGTCTGGAGGTTATTAGCTATGAGGAGAGGTTGGAGAAACTCGGATTGTTCTCACTAGAGCGATAGAGATTGAGGGGCGACTTGATAGATGTTTACAAAATTATGAGTGGCATAGACAGAGTAGATAGTCAGAAGCTTTTTCCCAGGGTGGAAGAGTCAATTACTAGGGGACATAGATGTATGGTGAGAGGAGAAAACTTTAGAGGAGATGTGCGGGGCAAGTCTTTTACGCAGAGGTTAGTGAGTGTCTGGAATTCGCTGCCAGAGGAGGTGGTGGAAGCAAGTACGATAGTGGTGCTTAAGAGGCTGCTTGACAAATACATGAATAGGATGGGAATAGAGGGATACGGATCCCGGAAGTGCAAAATGTTTTAGTTTGACAGGCAATATGATCGGCACAGGCTTGGAGGGCCGAAGGGCCTGTTCCTGTGCTCTACTTTTCTTTGTTCTTTGTAAAGGTGAACTTCGAAATGGTACCATCAGTGCACACTCTTCCCTCTTTTCCTGAATCAACAAAATCAGTTCTTTTCAACGAGCTACCAGTGAGCAATGCTGCTGTCTCTCTCCATGATTCCTTCTGGGGTTCAATCAGAGGGGCTGCTCGTCCAGCATTTTGAGAGTCAGGATGTGAGTTAACTCGCCTCAGAATTCAAAGGCTCTGGCCTACTATTCTTGGGAAATTTGTAGGTGTCATGTCAAACAATACCGACAAAGTCATGTGACCTGAACAGTAACTGAAGCAAGGACATAATGGTAAACGGATATCTATACCATTAGCACAGCAGGGAATCTGTCGGAAAGCAGATTACAGCTCTCCTCCCTAATTGTCCTTTTGAAATTCGGGTCATTCATACGAAACGTTGTTTATTCTGTGTTAGAACAGAAACCTCATTTCAACCATCGGCTGCACCAAATGTAGGTGGCGTACAGCGAAATTAATAGTGAGGTAACAGACTTTAAAATCGGCTTAATTACTATTTCCTTTTCAAGACAACAGTTCGCAGCCTCGGGTTGACAAATGGCAGTGACATTCACAGCACACAAGTGCGATGCAATGACCATCTCCAAAAAGAGAGAATCAAACCATCGCCCCTTGACAGAAACTGAACTGGAAAGCCTTATAAATACTATGGTTACGAGAGCAGGTGCGGTATTAGGAATCCTGTGGCAGGCAACTCACCTCCTGACTCCGCGAAGGCTGCCCACCATCTGCAAGGCACAAGTCAGGAGTGTGATGGAATACTCCCCACTTTCGTGAATGAGTGCAGCTTGACACCACCCAGGACAAAGACGCGTGCTTGATTTTCTTCTTATTCACGGGGTGTGGGCTTTGCTGGCTGAGCCATCATTTATTGCCCATCCCTAATTGCCTTTGAGAAGGTGGTGGTCAGCTGCCTTCTTGAACCACTTCAGTCCATGTGGCACCCCATCCACAAACATTCAATTCCTCCACCACCGACGCACTGTGGCAACAGTGTGTACCATCTAGAAGATGCACTGCAGTAATTTACCGAGTCTCCTTAGGCAGCGCCTTCCAAACCCAAGGCCACGGCCACCCAGAAGGACAAGGGCCGCAGATAGATGGGACACCATCACCTGGGATTTCCCCTCCAAGCTACTCACCATCCTGACTTGGAAATATATTGGCCGTTCCTTCACTGTCGTTTGGTCAAAATCCTGGAACTCCCTCCCTAACAGCACTCTGGGTATACCTTCACCACATGGACTGCAGCGATTCAAGAAGTCATCTCACCATCACCAAGTTCTCAAGGGCAACTAGGGATTGGCAGTAAATTCTGTCCGAAGCAGCCGACATCCATAACTGAATAGTAATAAAAAAGAATCGCTCAGGAATGCAGACCTTGGGAGAGGAGCAAGGCTATGCCTGTCTGTCATGTGCCCTTTGGCAAAGCAGAAATATCGAAATATCTGTCAGTTTCACGGGGTATTCCCCGCTCTTGTCACTTGTACTCCCCCATTTCACTCTGCTCCTCCAGCGGTATGGCGTCATGGATACATGATTGAAATATAGCGAATCCAATCACCATGCCTTGTATTGATAGCAGGAAGTGGGAAATACAGATGCTGCCCCTCGGGAACCTGGATAGCCAGGCGCAATAATCTCACCAGTCTGAAATTTCATGAGTTGAATATCCTCATGCCGAGGAGTGGTTCTCGACGCCAGACTCACAGTAACTTCACTCGTGCTGTCCGTGACCAAGAGTGGCTCGGTAGCACCAGCACTGATCGAACTGACCGAGTATGAAAGGCTATGGCTGCTCGACTGGGTCTGCGGCAGGTAGTGAAGGAACCAAAAAGAGGGACAAACCTCATTGTCTCCACGCTCACTAATCTACCGGGAGCAGATGCATAAGTCCATGACCAGTATATGTTGGAGTGACCACCGCACAGTCCATGTGGAGACAATGTCCTGTCTTCACACTGAGGATACGCTCCATCCGATTGTGTGGCACTACCAACGTTCTAAATGGGATGAATTACGAACAGATCCATCAGCTCAAAACTGGGCATCCACGCGCCGCTATTCACAGCAGCAAAATTTTACACAACCTCAATATGTCATTACCAAAAAACGGGAGGATAAACCCTGGTTCAAAGAAGAGTGCAGGAAGGCATGCCAGGAGCAGCACCGGGCATACCTAAAACATCAGGTGGGAACTTGATGAAGATACAACACAGGACTAATTACATGCCAAACTGTGAATGCAGCATGAGATGGATAGAGCTAAGATATCCCCCAGCCAACCGATCAGGTTTAAGTCTGCAGCCCTGACACTTCTAGCCTTGAATGGTGATGGACATTTAAACAAATCACTGGAGGATGAGCTTCCACAAGTATACCCATCCTCAATGATGGGGCATCCCAGAACATCAGCGCTAATGATAAGGCTGAAGAATTTGCAACATTCTTCAGCCAGAAGTTCCGAGTGGATGACCAACTTTGGCCTCCGCCTGAGATCCCCAGCATCACAGATGCCAGTCTCCAGTCAATTAATTTCACTCCACATGATAACAAGAAACGGCTGAAGCTACTGGATACTGCAAAATGCTATGGACCCTTACAGCACTACAGCAGTATCACTGAAGACTTGTGCTCCAGAACTAACAACGTCTTTAACCAAGCTGTTCCAGCACAGTTACAACACTGGCATCTACTCAGCCATGCCGAATAAATCCCAGTTATGCCCTGTCCACGAGAAACAGGAGAAATCTAACGCAGGCGACTACCGCCTCATCAGTCTGCTCTTGATAATCAGCAAAGTGATGGAAGGGGTCGTCAACAGTGCTACCAAGTGGCATGTAGTCAGCAATAACCTGCTCACTGACTTTCAGTTTGGGTTACGCCAGGGCAACTCAGTTCGTAGCCACAGTGCTGCCTTGGTTCACTCATGGGCAAAGGGTCAGCCTTCCAGAGCTGAGGTGAGAGTGACCTCCTTTGACATTAAGGCAGCATTTGACCGAATGTGGCATCAAGAGTCCTTAACAAAACTGGAGTCAATTGGAATCAGGGGAAATCCCTCCACTGATTGGAGTCATACCTAGTGCAAAGGAAGATTGTGGTGGTTGTTGGACATCGATCATCTCATTCCCAGGACATCGCTGAAGGAGTTTCTCTGGGGAGTGTCTTCGGCCCAACCATCTTCACCTGCTTCATCAATGACCTTCCTTCCATCATAATGTTGGAAATGGGGATCTTTGCTGATAATTGCACGATGTTCAACAGCATTCGCAACTCCTCAGGTACTGAGCAGTTCGTGCCCATGTGCAGCAAGACCTGGGCAATACTTTGATTGTCCATCACCACAGGTGATAAGTATCATTTGCACCACACTAGTGCCAGGCAGTGACCATTTCCACCATGAAATAAACAAGCCATCTACCCTTGACATTCAATGTTAATTCCATCCCCACTATCAACATCCTGGGGGTTACAATTGAAAAGAAAAAGAGTGTTCCAGCCATATAAATACTGTGGCTACCAAGAGCAGGGTCAGAGGCTGAGAATTCTGCAGAGAGCAACTGACTTCCTGATTCCCCAAAGCCTGTCCACCATCCACAAGGCACAAGTCAGGAATGTGATGAAATGCTCTCCACCTGCGTGGATGAGTGCAGGTCCAACAACACTCCAGAATGTCGGCAGTATCAAGGACAAACAACCCGCTTGATTGGCACGACATCCACTACTCGCAACGTCACTCCCTCCACCACTGACACACAGTGGAAGCAGTGTGTACCATCTACAAGATGGGCTTCAGCAACTCCCAAATGTTCCTTTCACAGCACATTCCAAACTTGAGACCTACAACACCTCGAAGGAGAATCGCAGCAGATCCATGGGAACACACCCAACTGCACGTTTCCCGAAACGGTGCCCATCCTTACTTGGAACAATATTGCCATTCCTTCACTGTTGCTCGGTGAAAATCCTGGAAATCCTATCCTAACACTGCGGTGGGTGTATCTATGCAGCGGTTCAAGTTGGCACTGCTATGATACAGCAGATGTTATTTGCCAGGTTGACCTAATCCACAAGGGAAACTTGGCCACACCATCACAACGATTTTGCAATTTGCATTTATTATGACAAGGCTTGTTCACTGAAGTCAGAAGCAATGCGTACAATGCCACCTTTAGAGATTTTAAAGATTAAACTCAAACATTTATTTACAAAATAATAAAAACAAGGCTAAAGACGTAAGAGATTACAGTTACACATTTATAGCAGTTCCCAAAATGTATGCTTAACCAGATTCAAAAGAGAACAACATATTTAAGACAACAGTCCAAATGCATTCACCCAGCAATGTTACCACAAGCACCCACTGAACAATGGACGTCCAAAGGGTTTTAACACAACTTTGGTTACTGGAAGAACACCTTTTCAGGATGGCTAGAGGATTTATCCCCCAAGTCTGCTTCACACAGTCACCTTTCAAGTTCTTACACGGCCACACCACACACAGCCTTCCATCCACGATAAATATATTTTATCCCTTGTGATTTGTAAATCCCACTCTTTCCACTTGTCTTTAGAAGTTACTTTTCCCAGTATATAAAAAAGCTCTTACGTTCTCATTATAGCCAGGGCTTTTCAGATGAATCAACGTCATAGTCTTGCGTTATTTACCTTGCCAGTTGTAAACATTTTCCAGGCACCTTTGAAGGTCAAACACTTCTCCACTTGTCCTAAATGCTAATTTAATTCACACTGTATCTGCTGACCTCACCCTCGTTCTACTCATTTCCATTCCAAATGCCTGATTTGTACCTTTTTTTTCTAATTTAAACCATGCAGTCTACCTTTCTGTAGTTTAATTAAATTATCCACTGACACAGAATCACACACACACACACACACACACACACACACACACACACACACACACACACAAACAAGACTGCTTTAAAGTATCCCACAAAAATATGTTTTAAATTGATAGTTCCTTGACACCACGGTCTTCTCAAAGGAAATTATGGATGGGCAACAAAACTTCTTGCCATCCAGCGACGCCCAGGTCCCGTGAATGAATAATAAAGTGGCTTGTGACGCCTCGGAAGTTTTCACCAGAGAGGCTCGGGACATTTAGTTGTGGAGTATATTCATACCAGATGTCGATAACTTGTTGGATAAAAGGGAAATTAAGGGTCATTTAAATAAGATGGAACGTGGAGCTGAGGTAAATGATAATTCATGATATCACTCAATGACGTGGCTGCCTCTAAGGGTTGAATGGCCGAATTCAGCTCACACGACTTATGCTCTTAATTCTACCTATTTCTCACTCACCGTGTCCCTTCTCTTACACTGATTCCTTCTCTCAATCTGTCCACCTTTTACTCGCTGTGGCGCACCCTGATCGTCTTTGTGTCTCTCATCCTCTCCATCCCTCTTTCTGCCCAAATGTCTGTCACAGTCACAGTCCTCGTCTCCCTCTTTCTATCTCTCTCTCTATATACCTCACTTTCTCTCCCTTTTCCACGCTCTTTTATGCCACTTCGTGTTCATATGTAACTGATTCACTCGGCTGAGTGACATTCCCCTCTTTCTGTGTAAGTGGTTCTAGAGGGTCAATCGCCTTTTCCAGTTTCTTCCCAACTATCTCAAGCGGCTGAATTTCCTTCACCGTTCCCTGTGCGATTGGTTCGAGAGACTGGCCCTCACTTTTGTGCATCCCTCTCTTTCGCTCTTTCCCTTTGTGTGTGATTTCTCTCTCTTTCCCTCTCCATTTCTCTTTTTCTGCACATATGAATTTCTTTCTCCATCTCATTGAATCTCTCACCCTCTCCCTCATCCTCCGCTGTTTCTCTCTTTCTCCATGTAGTACTGTCCATCACCATCTTCAAAATCCTTTCTCGGCTTCTCCCATTCTCCCCAGAGACTCTCTGTCTCCCGTTTTGTTTTCTGTCAGTCGATCTATCCCTGCCACACTCTCGCACATACAACCTCCGTCTCTTTCTCTCCTCTCTCTCCATTTTTATGTTTGCTTTACTCCCTGTCTTCCTCTAACAATCCATTCCTCCTTCACTGGTGGCGCTCTCTCCCTCTGTTTCTTTCTGCCCGTCTCTTGGTATCGATTATCACAGGCCCTGTGGGCTCTTTGTAAGTAAGTATAGAGTCCGTGGGCAAATGCATTGGTTGACCACGAGGTTCCAAAAATTTTGTGCTGAGATTAAGAGTCTAATTCCCCATCTTTGTAAAAAAAATGCTTTTGGCTTCAAACGGGTTAACAGAACATGTTTGTTCAGTGACTGTAAGTAACGTCGGTCTCCATGGGCCACAGTTGTATCACCGGAAGGTTTACCTCCTCCATTAATAAGAGAAAACTTGCGATGTGTCATCCCAAAATGTGGAAGAGAGGACTAGCTCTGGCACGAGCAGGAATCGGCCACTGAACAGAGGCGGTGAAAATGGATAAGAGGCTTTCATTAAACAGACAAATAACAAATTTTCTCATTGAAGTTCAGGAGATTTTGTATCCCACACTGGCTGCTATTGGAGTTCCTGGTGAGTCTCTGTAACCACCTATGAATTCGAGAAGCCATGTTTACCTGTATTAATAATCTCGTCATTTACCATTTCCTCTTCTGGCAGCTGTTCGTGTATCTCGTACGCTTACAGATACAACTATTAATTTCATAAACCGTGTTTCAACGCATTACTGCTCTTGTCGTTTTATGGTAGCCAGTTCGCATATTACCGTTATTTGGTGGATTTGTTTCGATCTTGGTGTGAAGTTTCAATGACCCTTAATTTTATATTTACCCCATGGCCCATTTATTGTCATGAGCTTAATGAATAGCACCATGTGTCCCACCTGAGGTATTATTATTATTATTAATAATAATAATAAGTTCAAAAGGTGCGACGAATCTCAACAACATTTATAAATCAGGAATTCGCACTCTGCGAGATGCAAGTATTTTTTTCTTCCCGAATTTTAGATCACAATTGGGCAGATAGATCTCATGTAGTTGTTGAAATGAATCACTCGAATGGATAAGAATCCATTTCCGCCTTCCAGAAAAATTTCCAATATCCCCGGCTTCTAGTCAAGATTTAAATTTTCAAATGTTTTAATTGTCTAATAATTTTATAATAAGCGTGATTTATCAGCCCATAATTAATTTAATTATTTTCTTTGAATTTCAACATTCGCATTTGCAATTTTACATTTGAAATAATTGAATTCCCTGTGGCCCGTCGCAGTTGAAGGAGACTCTAAATCAATCCGTCACCTCACTTTGTGTCATGCCCTTTTCCCTTTCCCTGTAAATGTTTCTGTATGATTCTGACTGCCGAACTGTGACTTGTGGGAGGCTCTGGTATTTTGTCTGCGCATGACCCCTGAGGAAACATAAAAAATTATCACTGGACGCTCTGAAAATCGCATTAGCATTCTTATTATCATTGAGATAGCTCCGAGACTTTCAGGGAAATGTGTCCTTGACATCGGCAATATTGATGGATTACATATGGTGATAGCACGCTGTTATGGAAAGTATTTGTAATCACTTGGCAATATTAGCTTTCACAGCAGGTTACAAATTAATAATTGGTTCCTGTTTGCATTTCCAGTAAGCAATGGAATTGATAGCTGTTTGAGAAAGAACAAAGTTACCAGTGCTCCATAAGTCTACAATGTTATCCATGATTTATAAGCCTGCTCTATCATTAAAGAGTTTCCTCTCCTACATTGGGATTGCAGTCCACTCGCTGGACTCCGCTTCCACAGCGACACTCCCAAACTCAGTGGAAGATTTGCAGCCAAGCTTGCTTCTTTTCACACTCTCCAAAGGCCACTGCAGTGCACAGCCTGGCTCTCGGTTTCTGGGGTAGATATTTGTCATAGGCGGAGGTGGCAGTAACTCGATCTTGACTCTTTTGCATACACTAATATCGAGTGAGTAAGAACTAATCAGGAACAGGAGTCCAGCTGGTTCCTCCCACCTTTAACCAAAGCACACTGGGTACCAATCAGAAGAAGGGACCATGGCTGCTCCTTGACACTGGCCCAGAGTGACTGGGAAATGATCATGACCAATACTTCGGCTGAGTTGTCCCTCCACCATACACCTCCCCACACCCCAGCCCCACCCTCGCTGACCAATGTTCACTGGCAATGGCCCGGAGCAGGGTCATGAGCTGATTCCCGCTCCAAACACTGATTCACTGGGTACTGGTCAGGAGGAGAAATTTGAGCTGATTCAATCTCAATAATCCAGGGTCACCGAGCTCGGTTCTACTCCCTCAATGGAAACTTAGATCCGGTGGTCTTCACCTCTTGTGCCAACACTCCAATCTTTGTTTAACTGGCGAATGAAAGTCAGTTTCAGCTCGGCATCGGACGTTACTTGATTCCTGATAAACTGTACTTCCTCAATTGTTCGTTCATCGCAACTATTAATTTTCATTTAACGATTTTTTAAAGAAAATTATATACTATATATTCAGCAGACAAAAGTGGTCTGGGTGTATTCGTTTCCATGCATCACTAGATACAATTGCACATTTAAGAAATTTCAGTAACTATTCAGTCAAACTGATAACAATGCTTACTGTACCTCCTTAACAACCCTGTGTGTATGATTACAGTACAAGAACTGCGGCAGTTTAAGAAGTGGCTCACCACCCACCTTCTAAGGGTAATTAGGGATAGACAAGAAATGCTTACCTCGTCAACGAAGCGTACATCATGTGAAATAATAAAAAAAACCTGATATATACTCTCCTGTTTTCTTTTCCACTTTCTTACAGTTAACTTATTGACGATTGTGATCCTCTGTCGGGGAAAATGTGGTCTCTCGAAATGTGTCACTTGCTACCTGGTGGCCATGGCAACGGCGGATCTCCTTGTCGTTATCATTGACCTGATATTGAGGCACGTTCCAATTCTTTATTGGAAACAGTTCTTTTTTGTGTATTCCATCCGTCTGTGTAATGTCCATGCAGTCCTACTCTATGCAGCCACAGATTGCTCTGTCTGGTTCACTGTCACTTTCACTTTCGATAGACTTGTGGCCATTTGTTGCCAGAAGTTGAAGAGTAAATATTGTAATGTCAAAATCGCGATGGTTGTGCTGGGAACAGTTATGGTGCTGAGTTGTTTGAAGAATATTTTCTGGTATCATTTGCTAACAGATAGATACTGGCTTGTCAATTTCCCTTGGTTTTGTGAAGTAAGAAGCGGTGTTATGGAATCTCAGGCCTCGGCAACAATCGAATTCCTTCATAATATCCTTACTCCGTGTGTCCCATTTATCCTGATTTTGCTGCTCAACAGTTTAACCATCAGGCACATTTTAGTGAGCAGCAGAGCCCGCAGGCGACTCCGGTGTTACAGCCGTGCGGAGAGTCCCAGGGACCCAGAGATGGAAAGTCGCAGGAAATCCATAATTTTTCTATTTGTTATCTCTGCGAATTTCATATTGTTATGGTCAATATTAATGCTGTATTCTGTGTGGTGGCGAATGTTGGTTTTGGGATATGAATCTGTATGGCTTCCTGAGTTTGTACTGGAAATGGGCTTCATGCTCCAGCTCCTGAGTTGCTGCACAAACACTTGTATTTATGCTGTCACCCAGACTAAGTTCAGAGAGCAGTTGAAGAGTGTTGTGATATCTCCAATTACAGTGTTTGTAAACTTAATTAAAAGATAAAAAGAACAGTAGATGTGTTTCCGGCAGTGCGATTCAATTCCATTTAGCATTCGGTACAACTCACAATCTCCTGCAGTGCCAGGGATACGGGTTAAATTTAATTCACCATTGTCACACACTGTCCATCATAACCTCCCAGCAGAGACACATTGCAAATTGTAAAACACTCCCACTAAGCTTAGGAGCATTTACACTCTGAAAGAGAAAGCAGATTAGTAGTAGCCCAATGTGAGAGGCTGCCTTTCATGCTATTCTGCTGCCGATGACTGACTGCAATCAATAAAACACTTCACAAAGCCTTCAGTTAAATTTACAATGAAAGGGATATGAGCTATGTGTCAATATCAAGCCTGCCTTCTTGTACAAGTAAATGAAGCACAGAACCAACTGAGCACATTATAACAGTGCCAGAGAAAAACGTTAATTAGAAGAAAAATAGCATTTTCCCACAAATACTCAATAAATACTAACAATATTATAGAGACACACCATTCGTAGTAACACCATATCATGGGACACCGCTCGGGTAACCTCGCTGAACTCTAACCTTTCCTAGCCCACAAACCCGACCCCTCTCTTCCTCATTCACACACACACATCTCCTCACACCTGCACACACACACCTGCTCACACACACACACATAAACACACACACACACACACACACACACATCTGCGCACACCCGCACACACACACGCTCGCACACAAGCACTCACGCACAGGCTCACCGCCTACCCCCCACACACACACATCTGCTCACACACGCACACACACACAGACACACACATCTGTTCACACCCACACACACACACATCTGCTGACACACACACACAAATCTGCACACGCCCACACACAAACTCATCTGCTCACGCCCACACACATATGTTCACAATACCACCACCCTCAAACAGACGCCCACACACTCACACACACAAATACACATACGCACAGACACAAACACATACACACACACACACACACACACACAGACACACACAGAGACACACACACACACAAACGCACACGCAGGCTCACTGCCTCCCCCCACACAAACACACACACAGGCTCAAACCCAAACACATACAGACACTACTAACACACAGCCACACACACAGGTCCACACCCACACACACAGGCCTACACTCACCAACACACACACACACACGCACACACACACGCACACACACCCACACACACACAAATTCACACAGACTCACTCCCTCGCCTGACTTGCCTCATCCACCTCTCTTTCTCTTACACACAAACGGACACATACACAGACTCAATCTCTCCCCTGACTTTCCTCGCCCATCTCTCTCTTTCTCTCTCTCTTCCTCTCTCTCTCTCTCACTTTCCCCCTCCCTCTCTCGCTCTCTGCCTCTCTTTCTCCTATAAACACACACACACTCACACTTGTTCTCTCCTCTGGTTTGCTTCACCCACAACAGTCTGTCTCTGTATTCCTCGACCCCTCGTTTTCCGTTGTGTGTGCATGTGTGTGTGTGTGTGTGTGTGTGTGTGCGCGCGCTTCCGTGTCTGTCTGTGTTTGTATGAGTCTGTGTTTGTGTGTGTTTGAGTGTGCGTTTGTGTGTTTGTATGTGTGCGTGCCTGTGTGTGTGCTTGCTTTTCTGTTTGTGTGTCTGTGTCTCTCTCTCAACAGGCGTCTCTTTCACCCTCAACCAATACACCTTTAACGCCCTTTAAGTATTCACAATATATGTCAACATTCGGCACATATACAGTGCCAGCGAGGAATGAATTATTTCCATTAACCCGCTATGTGCCTCACTGATGCATGAGCTGACACTGAAACTCGCATGCTGTTTACTACAAATCAAGAGTAAATCTACAGGAATGAATCTCCGAGGCATCAAGAGCAGGTTTGAGGCTGGAAATTCTGAGGCGACTAACTGGAATCCTGACTCCACAAGGCCTATCCACCATCCACCGGATACACGTCAGAGAAGCGATAGAATCATGTCCATTACTTGCTTGAGTGCAGCTTCAAGCAAGAAGCTTGAGACCATCGCAAAGCATGTCGCTTGATTTGCACTCCGTCCACCATCTTATCGATTCACTCACTCCGCCACGGACGTACAGCCGCAAGGGTTTTCTTTTTGCACTATTAACTTTAGCAACTCACTAAGGCTACTTCGAAAATACCTTCCCAACCTGCGACCTCTACTACCTGGAGGACTGGCAGTGGACGCATGCAAAAACCACCGCCTGCTAATTGCCCTCCCAGTCACTCAAAATCCTGACTTGTACCCTTATTTGCTTTCTTCCACTGTTGCGAGATGAAAATCCTGGAACTCCTATCTTAACACCTCAGCGGGTGTTCCTGCTCCAGATGTACAGCAGCATTTTATGGTTGTGGCTCATCAACACCTTCCCAAGAACAATCAGGGATCAGCATCAAATTCCAGCCTTGCCATTGACGCCCATTTCACATAAAAGATTATAAAAAGAAGAATGGCTATTCTTGTAGCTGCTGATACTCTTTATGTGCAGCAGCTGGCAGCATGGCATGCATCTGCATACAGTAGCAGAGCAGAGTTAATCGATCACTTTTATGCTCAAACTTACCCAGGTGTGCCTTCACGATGAGGTTATCAATTGATTCCATCTCGTTGCACAGTACCATGTGTCGTATGGCTTTCCCTTTTTTTGGCTGTAGAACGTGCTGTTGCAAGAAACTATCCTGAAAACATTTCATGAACTCATTATCGTGACTACCTTTGTCCATCTGATTTTTCCAGTCTGCCTGTAGATTAAAATCTTCTATGTTTATCGCTGTAGCTTTCTGACAAGATCCTATTATGTCTTCCTATATACTCTGCCCCACAGTTTAACTACAACAAAGGGGCCTGTACACCACTCCCATAAGTGCCTTTTTGTGCTTATCGCTTCTCATCTCAACCCAAAGCGATTCTAAATTCTGGTTTTCTGAATTCAGGTCATCCCTCTCTAATGTGCGAATACCATTATTAGTTAACAGAGCCACCCATCCAGATTTTTCTATCACCCCATGCGTCCTAAATGTCACATACCATTCAACGTTCAGGTCCCAATCTATGTCACGCTGCAGCTATGTCTCTGCAATGATTAACAGGTCATAAGTATTTATTTCTATTCGTGCAGTACTTTTTCTGTTTTGTGTTGAGTGTTATAATCATTTAGATACAGAGAGTTTGATTATGTCCTTTAATTATCTTAGTGA
The DNA here is from genome assembly GCF_964194155.1 of Cetorhinus maximus. Taxonomy (NCBI): domain Eukaryota; kingdom Metazoa; phylum Chordata; class Chondrichthyes; order Lamniformes; family Cetorhinidae; genus Cetorhinus; species Cetorhinus maximus. Next base: position 10,669,484 of record NC_135901.1, read on the forward strand.
TGTCTGGCCTTATCTGCTGATTTACTCTTAGATTTGTACTCTCTGTCCCTTCCTGTCGTCTTATACTATCCTTTCCCATATTAGTACATTCCCCTCTTGTAATTTCGCCTCTGTTTGGTTTTGCCACATTTCCCAAATTTGATCGCTGGTCCCCACTGTTTATATTAATTCCCTCTCCACTTCCCTAGTTATGCAGCTCACTAGAACATCAGTCCCAGCACGTTTCAGATGTAGACCATCCCAAGGATGCACCCCCCACTTTCCCCAGTGCTGGTGCCAGTGCCCCCCAAGACGGAACCCACTTCTCCCATACCATCTTTGAGGCATGAATACATTGCTATAATCTTATTTTCCCTACGCAAGTTTACACATGGCTCCGGTAATTATCTCTGGATTAATCCAGGGATTATTAGTTTTAAGGTTTGGTTTATTAATTTGGTGCCAGGCTCTTCATGCTGGCGATGCAAAACCTCCTCCTTTGTACTGCCTATATCATTGGTACAGCCAGGGGCCAGGACAATGGATCTTCCCCCTCCCACTGCAAGTTCCTCTCCGGCCCTGAGAAAATGTGCCGAACCGTGGCACTGAGCAGGGAACACAGTCGTATGGACTCTTGCTCATTGCTCCAGAGAACAGTGACAATCCCCCTCACTATACTGTCTCCTAATGCCACTAAATTCCTTTGTGGACCCCCGACTTAGATGCCTTTCTGTGCCATTGTGCCATTGTCAGTCAGCTCATCCACCCTGCAGCCCCCATTCCCATCCAAACAACCTGAGAGAACCTCACACCTGTTCGGCAATTGCAGAAGCTGACTCTCTTGTACTCCTGGCCGCTGGGTCCCCTTACCTGGCTCACTCACAGTCACAGTCTGCTTTACCTGGCCACCTTCCAAATTAGAACAACCTATCCTACGGGGTGTGACTGTCTTCTGGTACAAAGCGTGCAGGTAATTCTCCCCCTCAATGATGTTCCACAATGTCCGCAACTCATATTCCAGCTCAATTACTGTGTGCCGAAGCTCCTCAAGGCGCAGTCACTTACTGCAGACGTGTTTGCCCTGGATCAGAATGGCATCCAGGAATCCCCACATGATGCAGGCATGACACATCACTTGTCCAGCCATACTCATGTGCTGTAGTTTATTCCTTAAGTATTTTATACAATTATTTATTTTGTCAGAATGGGGCCATCAAGACTCATCGGATCAGTCGGTACCTGAAATAACGGTTGAAGAGGGACGGAATATCACCATAAACTGCACCTTGGAAACAAGCTATCCCAGCCCTTATGTGTCCCGGTACAGTCAGCAGTCCGTGCAGATTCCACGATTTGTGTTTTATATCAACGAAGGATAGGGAAATGGATCCCCGAATTTTCAAGAGTGATTCTCTTCTACGTATGTTAAAGCTGACAAATTTACTGAGTTAACAATTGGAAAACTCCTGATAATCGACATTCCCCTGTGTTTCTGTGCCAAAAACACCACCCTGCTGCAGAGATATAGCGGATCCCGTGCAAAAACCCACACTGAAAGCTCCAGTGAGTGTCACTAGAGTGCGCACCCACACTAATAAAATACAAGCAATAATTCCGTCTCCACTGTGAGAGTCACAGGGACCTTTCAAAACGGTAATAAAACACAACAGTCAGCAAGAACAGGTGAGGTCTTGCAGCATCATACTAGCAACGCGCATTTATGATACAAAATAAACTTCAGAAATACACCATCTTAACTGAACTTCTACCCTTCTATCTTTGTTTCCTCTCTATTCCCTCTCATCCACTGGCTCCATTTTTTACGCTGAATTGTTTAACCTTCCGTCTTCCAGTCTTTTAGTTTAATGATATGCAACATTTGTTTCTGTTCGGTGTGTTAATTCAGAACTGTTGAAACTGAGCTTCCTATAAACAGGCACTGTTAAATCAGGTTAGTGACAAAACACAGAATCACTCCGAACCTGCCCAGCGGCAACTGAACATTTCTCAGAATACTCACCAGAGGGCGTCAGATCAGGACATTTCTAATTGTACTGATGCTGAAAGGAGCAAAAGACAAACTGAAAACGGTCGCATTTTATTTCTTTTTTCTGCTCGGTTGCTTTTCTTCAATTGAGCTAAAGTTGTAAAAACTGTTTTTCCATGCCCTGCTGATGTCGTGTTAATGAAAACCCGCCCTATACCTCACTCTGGATGCTTTGAATCCGCTCGCTGCCCTCTGTTCCTGATAAATTTAAACCGATGAGTGGTAAACCGCTATAAAAAAAACAACAATGCACCTTATTCCAAATGTTATCTCATTGCAAACTCAAAATCTGCAGATTATGGATGTTTAAATTATTCATTACATACAAAAATAACTCAGAATTTTGCAGAAACATTTAAGTCACTGCTTTAAATGCAATCCGCTGAAGAGGACAGTGCTGGTAACACGGTATAAGTTGTGGAGAGGGAGAGGAAGTGACTGAGGCGTCGAGAGGCCCAGGCCCATCTACATATAAGTCATCAGGCTTTTCACCCCTATTAAAACTTTGCCCTCATCTACCTGCATGTGCACATATACATTATATGTTAATATCAGAAAGATACAAATGTCTTAAAATAAACAATTAAATAAAATTAGCACAAGGGCTAATATGAAACCATTGCTTGTCGGACGAGGCTCAGGTATTAGCCCTATCGCATCTAAATCTGAAACTTCAGGGTTCCTATCCCTTCTCAGGGACTTGAGCCCCAGGATCAATCCTGATACCCCAGTGCAGTCCTCAGGGAATGGTGCACCGTCAGCACTGGCTTTCGGGTGAGACGGCAAATCGAGAGAACATTCTGCCCTCTCATGTGGACGTGATAGATCACGTGATTGATGGTGAAGCGCTTTAGAACATACATATAGATATAGAAATACACTATTTTCCCTAAAATGTTTGCATTAATATACTAATATATGTATGTCCAATGAAAGTATAAGCTAAAATTGAAACTACGAGATTTGGCAAATTCAAGAATCAATTCAAATTCACCCCTGAACAAAACGTTATAATGTTTGCATAAGGCTCTGTCATGTTGAGTCTAGCTCTGACAGTTTTTGTACAGGTTCAACCCTATTCTTTGTCTCTGTGGGTCACAGTGCGTAGTCTCTCAGTTCTGTTTTAGACACTTTCAGCGGGATGGTGCGATTCTTATTGCCAAACTTGGATGAAAAGCGGTCTCCTGGAAATCGTTCTGTGTTGCCGTTGTAACTTGTTCTCCGCAGCAGACAGTGCATGAATCCACTGGGATACCGACGGTACCAGAACAGGTTAGGGTTGGTGCTTGTAGCTGTGTAATTACAGAACAACTGAACATCGTCTCCTTCACTCTCTGTGACTGCAGCCGATGTCTGTGAAACAGATTCTCCTTCCCAATGTCCTGCAAGAGCCCAGAGAGATATTCAATTCCACAATGTCACTTCACTGTGTCGATACCCCAGAAACGGCCCAACAGTTACCCGAGAAATAAGTCAGAACAGTTAAACATAACTATAATTCCTGCAGCTCAGGGGCTGTATTGGGACGATCGACAGAGTAAAACATGCTTTCAGCACCTTCTAAGATCAATTTCTTCCCTTCTTTTGCTGTGATCTGAAGGGAAAACTGAAAACGGTCTATGGATTTCGAAGCCTTGGGTTTGTCAAAGCCCCTCACTGGCCCCATAGGGGCCTGGGATCCCAGTCCAACTCTTCTGCTCTCATTCCCTCGGGGAAGTTCGCCTACCTCCGTGTTTGACAAGGTGGATCCGGATGATTTTCCTCATTCGGGATCAGGTCATTTCTCCCCTTGTGTTGAGCGAATTGTGCGATTAAATGCAGCGCCTGACAAAGATGTGAAACACAGAGTTGGGCAACTTGTGAACTTACCGGTTAACCGAGCTGCAGCTGTGAGGAATAAATACAAAGTAACAGGAGACATGTTTGCAGAGAGCTCGCGGCGGATTTGATCAGAACAGTCTGAAGCTGAAATTGTTTTAGCCAGGAATTGGGAAGAGGTCTATGTCTCTGCTGACTGGTTCATTGTTGACCGCGTCATCAGGTGCCAGCCTATAACTTTAAAACTCCTTTGTACTTCAACTCAACCAATCAGCTCACAGTTCCTTTAATCCCCAATTCATATTATCGGAGCGGGGAACATGGGAACATCGGAGCAGGCCATTCAGTCCATCCATCTGCCCCGCCATTAAATTTGATCATGGATGATCACCCACTTTAATGCCTTTTGCCCAAACTATCCCCATATCCATTTATGTAGTCGGTAATTATAAATCTACCAACCTCTAAAAGGGATAAAGTGAATTTGCTCGCCTCGGAACAGGGAATTGCAGGGATTAAACAGAATGCTGGCCCTTTAACAGGTTCAATCTGTAAGGTAGAGGTAGAGAAGAAAAACCATTAATGCTGCTCTAGTATCAGCGCTGGAGCCCCCAATTAAAGGAGCTACTCTCGGAGTATGAGAACTCCCCGCAGCCGAAATGGGCGACCAGTGGGTCCTGGTGGATTTGAATATAAGAATGCGGTAAAAAGAGAAACGCCACATTTCACATGAATTAAATAGCGGAGGGGAGGGGATTGGCTATATGATGGATTTGAGTAGAATGAGAGTGTGCTGACAGCGCACGGCTCAGTGATCTTGGGGTGAGTTGATCAGTCGAAATATTTACAGCATATTTATTTAAAAAACAATCGTGTTCATAGTAACTTACGAGTTAACAATCAGAAACATTGGTTTCCACTGTAAATTTATGCCTGCATTTAAAATTATGTGATCAAATAACCTCGTCAAGCCTCCTTGAACAGCCTCTTCCAAACCCGCAATCGCTTCCACCTAGGACAGCAAGCGCATGAGAATACCACAAGTTCCCCTTCAAGCCCTGCACACAATCCTGACTTTGCCGTTCCTTAAAGTGTCGCTGTGTCAAAATCCTGGAACCTAATTTACGAATTTTCTCATGAAGATTTCGTGTAGGGAACAGAAAATTAGAGTGGTACGGAAGGGCAAATTAAAGAAAATGTGAAATAACGAGTGCGAAATGCAACGCGAGACAGACAGAAAGGAAAAGATTCAGAGATAAAGCAAAATGCATTTTCCGTTCAACTCACTCATATTTCCATTGTGCCTATTTATGTAGGTGAATTATTTGAAACACGCCTCTCAATGTAAGGCCGCCGGAAACAGCCCAATTGATGAACTTATATTTTACTGATGATTCGGACAATGTAAATTTCACTGTGTCACCGCCAGAGGTCAGAGCTGTCACATTTTTCTCGCTGTTCCCAGCTAGAAATGATGGAAACAAGTCGTGTTGCACCATTGCCAGTGGTAGCAACGCCCGCAGGCTCAGTTCACTGATTTCGCTCTGATCCGCCTTACCTGCCCGACATTACTGCAGAAATTTCTGCCGATGTTCCCTGTTCGGAAGCAAAAACAGAATTACCTGGAAAAACTCAGCAGGTCTGGCAGCATCGGCGGAGAAGAAAAGAGTTGACGTTTCGAGTCCTCATGACCCTTCAACAAAACTGAGTAAAATTAGGAGAGGGGTGAAATATAAGCTGGTTTAAGGTGGGGGGGCGGGGGGGTTAGAGAAGTTTCGGGGGGTGGTTGTAGGGACAAGCAAGCAGTGATAGGAGCAGATAATCAAAAGATGTCACAGACAAAGGAGCAAAGAGGTGTTAAAGGTGGTGATACTATCTAAGAGAATTTTCTAATTAAGAATGGATGGCAGGACACTCAAGGTACAGCTCTAGTGGGGGTGGGGTGGAAAGACTGACAGGGCATTACAGGTATAGATTTAAAAATAATGGAAATAGGTGGGAAAAGAAAAATCTATATAAGTTATTGGAAAAAATAAAAGGAAGGGGGAAGAAACGGAAAGGGGGTGGGGATGGTGGAGGGAGTTCAAGATCTAAAGTTGTTGAATTCAATATTCAGTCCGGAAGGCTGTAAAGTGCCTAGTCGGAAGATGAGGTGCTTTTCCTTCAGTTTGCGATGGGCTTCACTGCAACAATGCAGCAAGCCAAGGACAGACATGTGGGCAAGAGATCAGGATGCAGTGTTAAACTGGCAAGCGACAGGGAGGTTTGGGTCTTTCTTGCGGACAGACCGCAGCTGTTCTACAAAGCGGTTGCCCAGTTTACGTTTGGTCTCTCCAATGTAGAGCAGGCCGCATTGGGAGCAACGAATGTAGTAGACTAAGTTAGGGGAAATGCAAGTTAAATGCTGCTTTACTTGAAAGGAGTGTTTGGTCCCTTGGACGGTGAGGAGAGAGGAAGTGAAGGGGCAGGTGTTGCATCTTCTGAGGCGGCATGGGGATGTGCCATAGGTGGGGGTTGAGGAGTAGGGGTTGATGGAGGAGTGGACCAGGTTGTCCCGGAGGGAACGATCCCTACGGAATGCCGCCACGGGGGGTGAAGGGAAGATGTGTTTGGTGGTGGCATCATGCTGGAATTGGCGGAAATGGCGGAGGATGATCCTTTGAATGGTAGGGGTGATAAGTGAGGACAAGGGGGACCCTATAATGTTTCTGGGAAGGAGGAGAAGGCGTGAGGGCGGATGCGCGAGAGATGGGCCGGACACGGTTGAGGGCCCTGTCAACGACCATGGGTGAAAAACCTGGGTTAAGGAAGAAGGAGGACATGTCAGAGGAACTATTTTTGAAGATAGCATCATCAGAACAGATGCGACGGAGGCGAAGGAACTGAGAGAATGGGATGGAGTCCTTACAGGAAGCGGGGTGTGAGGAGCTGTAGTCGAGGTAGCTGTGGGAGTCGGTAGGCTTATAATGGATATTGGTGGACAGTCTATCACCAGAAATTGAGACAGAGAGGTCAATGAAGGGAAGGGAAGTGTCAGAGATGGTCCATGTGAAAATGATGGAGGGGTGGAGATTGGAAGCAAAATTAATAAATTTTTCCAGGTCCCGACGAGAGCATGAAGCAGCACCGAAGTAATCATCGATGTACTGGAGAAAGAGTTGTGGGAGGGAATGTTCCACATACCCCATAACGAGACAGGCATAGCTGGGGCCCATGCGGGTACCCATAGCCACACCTTTTATTTGGAGGAAGTGAGAGGAGTTAAAGGAGAAATTGTTCAGTGTGAGAACAAGTTCAACCAGACGGAGGAGAGTAGTGGTGGATGGGGATTGTTCGGGCCTCTGTTCAAGGAAGAAGCTAAGGGCCCTCAGACCATCCTGGTAGGGGATGGAGGTGTAGAGGGATTGGACGTCCATGGTGAAGAGGAAGCGGTTGGGGCCAGGGAACAGGAAATTGTTGATGTGACGTAAGTTGTCAGAGGAATCACGGATGTAGGTGGGAAGGGACTGGACAAGCGGAGAGAGAAGGGAGTCAAGATAACGAGAAATAAGTTCCGTGGGGCAGGAACAGGCTGACACGATCGGTCTGCCGGTACAGTCCTGTTTGTTGATTTTGGGTAGGAGATGGAGCGGGCCGTCCGAGGTTGGGTGACTATCAGGTTGGAAGCTGTGGGAGGAAGATCTCCAGAGGAGATGAGGTCAGTGGCAGTCCTTAAAACAATGGCTTGATGTTCAGTGGTGGGGTAATGGTCCAGGGACAGCTAGTAGGAAGTTCTTCCTCCCACAGCGTCCAACCTGATAGTCGCCCAACATCGGACGGCCCACTTCTACCTCCTACCCAAAATCCACAAACAGAACTGTCCCGGCAGACCGATCGTGTCAGCCTGTTCCTGCCCCACGGAACTCATTTCTCGTTATCTTGACTCCCTTCTCTCTCCGCTTGTCCAGTCCCTTCCCACCTACATCCGTGATTCCTCTGACAACTTACGTCACATCAACAATTTCCTGTTCCCTGGCCCCAACCGCTTCCACTTCACCATGGACGCCCAATCCCTGTACACCTCCATCCCCTACCAGGATGGTCTGAGGGCCCTTAGCTTCTTCCTTGAACAGAGGCCCGAACAATCCCCATCCACGACTTCTCTCCTCCGTCTGGTTGAACTTGTTTTCACAATGAACAATTTCTCCTTTAACTCCTCCCACTTCCTCCAAATAAAAGGTGTGGCTATGCGTACCCGCATGGGCCCCAGCTATGCCTGTCTCTTTATGAGGTATGTGGAACATTCCTTGTTCCAATTCTACTCCGGCCCCCTCCCACAACTCTTTCTCCGGTACATCGATGATTACTTCGGTGCTGCTTCATACTCTCATCGGGACCTGGAAAAATTTATTAATTTTGCTTCCAATCTCCACCCCTCCATCATTTTCACATGGTCCATCTCTGACACTTCCCTTCCCTTCTTTGACCTCTCTGTCTTAATTACTGGTGATGGACTGTCCACCAATATCCATTACAAGCCTACCGACTCCCACAGCTACCTCGACTACAGCTCCTCACACCCCGCTTCCTGTAAGGACTCCATCCCATTCTCTCAGTTCCTTCGCCTCTGTCGCATCTGTTCTGATGATGCTACCTTCAAAAACAGTTCCTCTGACATGTCCTCCTTCTTCCTTAACCGAGGTTTTCCACCCACGGTCATTGACAGGACCCTCAACCATGTCCGGCCCATCTCCCGCGCATCCGCCCTCACGCCTTCTCGTCCCTCCCAGAAACATGATAGGGTCCCCCTTGTCCTCACTTATCACCCCATCAGCCTCCGCATTCAAAGGATCATCCTCCGCCCTTTCCGCCAGTACCAGCATGATGCCACCACCAAACACATCTTCCCTTCACCGCGCCCTGGCGGCATTCTGTGGGGCTCGTTCCCTCCGGGACACCCTGGTCCACTCCTCTATCACCCCCTACTCCTCAACCCCCACCTATGGCACCTCCCCATGCCCACGCAGAAGACGCAACACCTGCCCCTTCACTTCCTCTCTCCTCACCGTCCAAGGGCCCAAACACTCCTTTCAAGTGAAGCAGCATTTAACTTGCATTTCCCCTAACTTAGTCTACTGCATTCGTTGCTCCCAATGCGGTCTCCTCTACATTGGAGAGACCAAACGTAAACAGGGCAACGCTTCGCAGAACAGCTGCGGTCTGTCCGCAAGAAAGACCCAAACCTCCCTGTCGCTTGCCATTTTTACACTGCACCCTGCTCTCTTTCCCACATGTCTGTCCTTGGCTTGCTGCATTGTTCAAGTGAAGCCCAATGCAAACTGGAGGAACAACACCTCATCTTCCGACTAGGCACTTTACAGCCTTCCGGACTGAATATTGAATTCAACAACTTTAGATCTTGAACTCCCTCCTCCATCCCCACCTCCTTTCCGTTCCTTCTCCCTCCCTTTTGTATTTTCCAATAACTTATATAGATTTTTCTTTTCCCACCTATTTCCATTATTTTAAAATCTTTACCTGTAATGCCTGTCAGTCTTTCCACCCCACCCCCACTAGAGCTGTACCTTGAGTGTCCTGCCATCCATTCTTAATTAGCACATTCTCTTACATAATATCACCACCTTTAACACCTCTTTGCTCCTTTGTCTGTGACATCTTCTGATTATCTGCTCCTATCACTGCTTGCCTGTCCCTACAACCACCCCACCCCCAACTTCTTTCCCGCCCCCCCACCCCCCAGCTTAAACCAGCTTATATTTCACCCCTCTCCTAATTTTATTCAGCTCTGTTGAAGGGTCATGAGGACTCGAAACGTCAACTCTTTTCTTCTCCGCCGATGCTGCCAGACCTTCTGAGTTCTTCCAGGTAATTCTGTTTTTGTTCTGAATTTCCAGCATCCGCAGTAGTTTTTTGTTTTTTCCCTGTTCGGAATTGGTTGCAGCAGCTCTGCAGTCGGGTGGAAGTCTTTGTTTCTGCTCCAGTAGAAGGTTCCTCGAACTGAAGAGTTAAAGACTGGTGGAGATTGAAGCAGAACCGTAGGTCACTCATCCTCATCATTATATCATTTCCAATTGGCATTTCCTTCCCGATTTAAAAAAACAATATTATTTTCCTGACTGCCGTAACTCAGATCTTTTGTGGGTAAGATAATGATGTCTTTTTAAAATTCTTTATTGGGCATCCGTGGCAAGGCCAGCATTTGTAACCCATTCCTAGTTGCTTTTGATCTGACTGGCTTGCTAGGTCATTGCAGAGGGAAATTAGGAATCAATGAGGTTACCGTGGGTCTGGAGCCACATGTAGGCTGGACCAGGTAAGGATGGCAAGTTTCTTTCCAGGGAGTAAATGGGTGAACCAGATAGATCCCGCAATGGCAGCTTCTTACAACCATTGCTGAGACCAGATTTCAGTTTATGATTTTAATTAAATGAAATTTAACTAGCTATCATGGTAGGATTTGAACCAATTTCTCCGCGGAATTAACCTGGGTCTCCGAATTACTGCCCAGTGAGAGTATCACTGGGCCACCATCTACCTATGCTGGTAATGTTGAAGATGAGGATGTTCTTGATGTTGACTCTTATCATTTAATTTAGAATGGAGCCGCAAGCACAAAGTGCAACTGTTCCTGAATAGACTTTTGAAGAAGAAAGCAATCTCACACTTCTGCACCTTGAATATAAGATATCCTAACCCTACTGTCTTTTTGAATAGTCAGTACTCAGGGCAGCATCCAGGGAACATGGCTTATATGATCGCAGGGACACTGAACAGGAAACTGGAATTCACTGGCTCATTTTCCCCTACCTTTAAAAAACAACCAAGCTTTTGGACAGCACTGCCCTGATCTCCGACAGAGGCATATATTTCTGTGCCTTGCGCCCCACGCGGCTGCAGCGACAAAGTGGATCCTGGATAAAAAAACCTACACTGTCAGTTCCGGTTAAAGCCCACTAGAGGCCTTTCTTACGACCATAAACAGAGCAATAATTCATTCTCATTGCTGAATTTCAGGAGAGATTCTTTAATCGACAAACTGAATGTATAGACTGAACAAGGACACCTGCAGAATTGAATTAGTTTGGTGTTTCAACTTGTATTTATACGAAAAATAATATCTCAATGCAGCTGTGCAAACTTAATGGGCTTCGAGTCCTTCAATGTTATTTCCATGTCTGTCCCGTCTCATCGACTACCTCCATTTTTCTTTGGCAATTTATTTATTTCAGTCTTTAGTTTAATTATGTAAACCCTTTGTTTCTGCGATGCATATTAATTCAGTACTGTACCAGCAGAGATTCATAGAAATAGGAACTGCCAGATCAATTGAATGAATAACAGCAAAATGTCTCAAACTCTGTCCAGAAATATCAGAAGGCAAGAAAATAAGGGATAACGGCAACAGTAAGGTATTCGACCTTGAAGCCTGCCCCGCGATGAAGTCAGGTCATGGCTGATCTGATCACAGAATCACAAAATCACACAGTGCAGAAGAGGACCTTCAGCCCATCGAGTCTGCACCGACGCATAAGAAACACCTGACCTACTTACCTAATCCCATTTACCAGCACTCGGCCCATAGCCTTAAACATTATGACGTGCCAAGTGCTCATCCAGCAACTTTTATAAGGATGTGAGGCAACCCGCCTCCACCACCCTCCCAGGCAGCACATTCCATACTGTCAGCATCCTCTGGGTGCAAAAAGGTTTTTCCTCACATACCCCCTGAAATTCGTGCCCCTCACCTTGACCTTGTGTGCCCTCGTGACTGATCTTTCAACTCAGGAGAACAGCTGTTCCCTATCCACTCTGTCCATGCCCCTCATAATCCTGTACACCTCAGTCGGGTCCGCCACAGTCTTCTCTGCTCCAACGAACACAACCCAAGTCGATCCAACCTCTCTTCATAACTTAAATGTTTCATCCCAGGCAACATCATGGTGAATCTCCTCTGCACCCCCTCCAGTGCAATCATAACCTTCCTATAATGTGGCGACCAGAACTACACACAGTACTCCAGCTGTGGCCTCAGCAAGGTTCCATACAACTCCAACATAACCTCCCTACTTTTGTAATCTATGCCTCGATTGACAAAGGCAAGTGTCCCATATGACTTTTCCACCACCCCACTAACATGCCCCTCCGCCTTCAGAGATCTGTAGACACACACGCCAAGGCATCGTTGTTCCTCACAACTTCTTATTGCGATGCCGTTCACTGAATAGTTCCTTGTCAAATTATTCCTTCCAAAATGTATCACCTCACACTTTTCAGGGTTAAATTCCATCTGCCACTTATCTGCCTATTTGACAATCCCGTCTATATCTTCCTGTCGGGCAAGACACTCAACCTCACTGTTAACCACCCGGCCAATCTTTGTGTCATCCGCAAACTTATTAATCATACCACCACATAGTCATCTATGTCCTTTATTTAAATGACGAATAATAGGGGACCCAGCACAGATCCAGTCACGAAAGCATCCTTCTGTCATCACCCTCTGTCCCCTACAACTAAGCCAATTTTGAATCCACCTTATTAAATTACCCTGTATCCCATGTGCATTTGCCTTCTTTATAAATCTCCCATGTGGGACCTAGTCAAGGGCTTTGCTGAAATCCATATAAACTACATCAACTGCACTACCCTCATCTGCACACCTGGTCGCCTCCTCAAAAAATTCAGTCAAATTTGTTAGGCATGACCTCCCTCTGACAAAGCCATGCCGACTATTCCCGATCAAACCTTACCTCTCCAAGGGGAGATAGGTTCTCTCCTTCAGAATTTTCTCCAATCGTTTCCCTACCACTGACGTGAGACTCACTGGCCTGTAGTTCCGTGCCTTATCTCTACAACCCTTCTTAACTAGCGGAACCACATTAGCTGTTCTCCAGTCCTTTGGCACCTCCCCCGCCAGAGAGGATTAAAAAAATCCTGATCTCTGTCTAAATTCCACGTTCCCGCCTTCTCCCCATGTCCCTTGACACAACGTAAGTTCAAAAAATCTGCCCAATTCAGCATTGAAAATATTCAATAATCGAGCTTCCTCCTTCTGGGGAAGAGAATTCCAAACGCTGATGACCTTCCGGGAAAATTAATCCCTCCCGTTTCCGCCTTAAATGGGAGACCTCTTACTTTGAAACTGTCCCCGCTTAGCTGTAGGATTCCCTCACGACGGGAAATCATCCCAGCATCCACCCTGTCAAAGCCCCTCAGAATCTATTTTGTTTCACTAAGATCACTTCTCATTTGCCTGAACAACAATGTGTACAATCAACTTGCTCAATCTTTTGTCATAAGAAAACCCCTTCATCCCAGGAATCAGCCTGGTGAACCTTCCCTGAATTGCCATGTTTCCATATATCCTCCATGTCTAAATGGCTCCCAGCACTTGTGCCAGCACGGGCCCCTCCTCCAACCCATTCACCGATCCCTCTCTTCTCTCTACCCGTCTAACTGGGTGTAACCCACACGGGAGTGATCACAATGCTTTCTATTAACAGCGGGTGTTTGGCTTATGGGTGGTCAGCTGAACGCGCGAGAAACGTCCCTGGAGTCACGATTACCAGTGTCTGGTATTATACAAAGCCCTGTCTCAATTTTTACTGCACTCGACACTGTCTCACTTTTTATTCCACAAGATCATGTCTCTGTATATATTACACTGGATCATGCCTCTACTTATATCCCAGTAGCACCCACCTCAGTTTATATTACACTAGAGCCTGTCTCAGTGTAAATTACACTAGACATTGCCTCTCTTTGCATTAGATTACACCCTGCCTTTGATATTACTGTGTAGATCATGTCACTCTTGCATTACACAAGACCGCGTCAGTTATTTATGCACTAGACCCTCTCTCATTAGGTCCTGAACCAGACCCAGGCTCTATTTATAATACTGTAGGTGCTGTATGAATAATTGATGCACTCGGCCCTGTCTCTGTATTACAGCACAATACCCTGGCCCTATTTATATTAAAATAGATGCTGCCCGTGATAATATCACACCAGATCCCGCCTCAGTAATTTTGAGTACTTATTCATTTTAAATCTCCTATTTTCGAATACCCTCTTCAGAGAAAATTCATTTTCTTTTAATAATTTCCCCCATTTCTCCTGGTAATCACCTTCAGTCCATCTCTGCCTTCTGCGAATGTAATAAAGCCTGAAACAGCTGATTTTTTTCTGTTGAAAATTATTTAATACTGTGACTATTTATTGATAAACACTCTAATGTATGCTCTTGTTTATGAAGTGATTTCACACTGACTATTTCGTTCCCAGGGTAAGCTGATCTGTCTCCGGTGATTAGTTGGAAAGTGGATTAAATCACGTCGAGGATAACGAGCAGCTTATTGACAAATGAACACATCAGCATCTCACAGACGCTCCTGATATAAACTACGAGGGTGTGATGATTTTGTGCAAGTGGCGGCAAAAATGAAACTGTACCTATACCTGACATGAAATGAATGCACCTGTAATTCTCCGATTTATTATTCCTAATGATGGGAAGGATTGAAACGCTTGCTGCTTTCCAGAGAACTTTCATTATTTCTGTTCCTACTGTTTTTAACTGTTATCTTCACAAATTCAACCACAGCCGCTCGAATCATGTTTGGACTGATTGGTCTGTCTGTCGGTCATATATTCCATGTAATCTGATCTAAAATGAACCAGGACCTGGTGCATCATAAACAGAGACCTGGCCCGGGGTAATGAAAACAGAGATATGGGCTAGTGCGGTAATAACAGAGACAAGACCTGGTGTAATATTAACAGAAATATGGGCTAGTGCATTTAAAATAGAGATTATGGCCTTCTGTAATATAATCAGAGATAGGGTTCGTGCAGTGATAACAGAGACAATACCTGGTCTCATATAAACAGTGATACGTGCTAGTGCTTTGTGAACACAAACTGGCCCTGGGAGTAATATAAGCAGAGGTATGGGCTAATTCAGGAATGGGAGTCAGGACCTGAAATAACTTTAGAATGAACAGGTCTTTGTGAAATCGTAATAGCAAAGATGCTGTGTACAATAATAACTGAAAGGGGTCATAGTGGAACACTAACAGAAACAGGGTCAACTTTATCAATAAAGGAAACATGTTTTTATTCAAAACTGACAGGGAAAAAGTTTCGAGAAATAAATATAGAGGTTTTCAAGTGGATTTGAATGACAGGTAGGGTCTGAATGCAACCATTACTGAAACAGCGTCTTATACAAAAAGAGTTGACACAGGCACAATAAAGATAGCAAGGCCATGGTTTATTTTGAATGTAACAAATACAATCTTTGATGCAACTTTAACAGAGGCAGTCTGCAGTGTATTACTATACACATCACTGGATCCAGTGTGATTATGACGCAGTCAATATCTAGTGCACCCGAATCGAGGTTATGTCTGATATAATGATGATGTGTGTCAGCTCCTGTTGATATAACGGAGCGGAAACATCATGACAGAGGCCTGTGTGACTGGCTCCACCTGACTAAGAGCTGTTATACCCAAGGGGATGACAAATCATGGCGGACTCCGGAGATTTCTGATATCTGAGGGGTCAATGCTGCGTCTGTCAGAGGAACAGAAAATAATCGGTTCCTTCTCATTCTTACCGACAGTTCTCCATTTACACAGACAGGCAAGGGCCGGACCCGGCAGCTTGTAGAAACCAATGTTTAAATCTTCAGCTTGAGGCACATGATGACTGAAAAGATTAAACACCAAAACCTTACCATAGGAGATTCAGAGCCACAAATCATGCTTTTCCTAAACAAGATATATCTAGCGATATTTTGTTCAAAGTAGTGGTTTGTAAATACTAATGAACTTCTGACGGATTCCTGGTAATTATCGGCACACACACATTCAAGTACTGTCAAAACACAGGATTAGCAGAAGACGAAAGCTCTATAATTATTGCATTTTATTCGTGATCAATGAAGGACACAGATCGATACAGAAAAGGTGCTGGGACAATGATATAGGTGAGCCATTCAATTGGTCCGATTCCCCATAATCCTTCAAATTTTACCCCCTTCAAGTATTTATCTGATTCATTTTACAAAGTGACTATTAAATCCGATTCCATCACCCTTTCAAGCTGTGCATTCCAGTTCAGAACAACTCGCCATGTAAAAAAATAAACAATTATCCTCCTGTTTTCCTTTTCAATGAAGCAAATCTGTGTCCTCTGGTTACGGACCCTCCTGACAGTTGAAATTGTCTCTCCTTATCTACACTATCAAAACTTTCATGATTTTGAACACATGTTTAATAGAAACATAGAGAGGTGGAGAGAGATAAAACTGAGCGTAGGAGAGTTAAAATGAAAAATTGAGACGGAGATAAACAGACGAAACAAGTGCCTAGGGGGAGAGAATGTTTTCAGGGAGTCTGTGTGTTTTGGGGGTTTGTGTGGAGGGGATGTTGGGGTGTGGGGGTATGGGGGGAGTGGAGGTGGTGGAGAATGACAACGAAAAATGAAAGATAGCAAACTTTCACTTCTCCGCTTCAGGTACCCGAGGGATCTCAGTGACTGATCCACTGGCCACCCAGTTATGTCCTGGAACAGATAACAACAGGCTCATTTGTAAATGTCACCGAAATGTGATCTGTGTGACTCTGCCCTATGTGGCCAGATATAGGCCGCCTTGACAGGTGTTCTCATCATATTGTGGCCCCTGGATTTATTTTCTGCTCAGAAATGAGATGTGCGGTTTGGAACCGGCAGCAGAGAAACAGGAAGTTGTGTTACCTGAGAATGAAACAGCAGGCGTCAGTTTCATTTTATCATCGTGAACAGTCTTTCTACCTTTGAGGGTGAACTTACTCTGACAGCATCAAGAGCAACAACACAGATTGCTGCCGGTCTTAGCATTACATTCACCTCCATTCCCAATTTAAAGAATTAAGTAAATTAGATTGTTTTGCTTATAACATCTTAACGAAAGGGGAGATGGGCTGAAGGTTATCACTGGGAGAAAAGAGGGGAAATTAAAACAATTTCCCTCACTGAGGGTAATCCTAAAATAGAAAATTTTAAGTTAGTTAGGTACTGCCTGAGAGAAAGAGGAGAGAGGTTAAGTGAGTGAGCTGGTGTCTTTCTTGCACTGAATTTCCCTCTGATAAAGTTTTGGCCCTAAATCTCTTCAGTGATAATTTGCCTTAAGCAAAAGATTTAAACATTGGTTCCTCATAGCTGCCAGATCCGGCCCTTGTTAGTCTGTGTCAGTGAGTTAACTGAAGTCTGAGAGAGAGAAGAGAGGTTAACTGATTTAGGTGAGCCGGACACCTCATAATTGCAGTCCATCTGCACCTATTATCCGCTCTGGACTGTTTTCGAAGCGGGAGATTGGAGCACAGGTTCCGAGAGATATTGACCTAGAAAAGTATTCAGGGTATGAAACACTGGAACAGCGAGATTAATAATGAAAAACTCACTCTGGGTCATTGGGTACCTGTCCTGTACCTACCTGTTCGCATCGCCAGGATGACGGATAATAGCTTTAACTGTGCAACACAACACATATTTGCTATGAGAATGTCAATACAAAAACGGGACACAGCTCACAACAGAAGAACATGAATCGTGTGAAGGGATTAAAATGTTGGCTGATTAAAGTCAATGATGGTTATTCAGTGTCTCTGTCACGTGTTTATTTTTCCTGCTCCTCTCAGTCTGCAAGTTGATTTTGTTCACCGGATATAAGGAGGTGGTTTGTTGGTCCGCTGCTGATTAGCCCCGCGGTTCAGGTCAGAACCTATCAGTTTGTCTGAAGACCAGCAGCGCCTTTTGCTCCGGGTGGAGGGAAGTGAGGAGAAACACATCTCTTTATGAGAGTCAGTCTCGTAAGCCACCAACCTGACACTGGGTGTTCGAATCCAGTGCAAAACGTCCCTTACAAAATGAATGAGCTCCCGGGGGACTTTACCTCAGTAAGCATTTAACGCCATCATGACAGCCCAATGAGCCATTTTCTTGCAGAATGTGTGGCGCCTGTGGGCTTGTGCCTCACAAAGCAATTGACACACTCACCATGGTCCATGAACCCCTTTCCCGAGAGGATGGGCGGGATCGATTATACTCTGCCTGCCAAGGGAGTCATCACATTCAGGAGAATCTGGTTACCATTTCCTTATAGGATGGGAGAAGTCTGTGGAAAGGAAACCCCATAATAGTACCTGTGTAGGACTGACTGAGGGGAGCTCGCAGCGGGTATTGTATGAGCGCGCTCGGTCTCGGCCGCACCATGTCTGATGTCGCGATGCTCTCAATACTGAGAATATCATAACTTCTCCTTCGGTGAAGATAGAGTCTTGGCGGCCCCGTCAGGGTTGCAGTCACAGGTATGACGAATTCTGGGCCACGGTTTTGTACTTGTCTGTACCAGTGGTAGCCTCGGTACCGACGGTGTTTACACTGCACTGAGTTTCAATCAGTTAGGATAATCCCGATTGCAATCGATGATGGTATTTTCTGCCGGGTCTGAATGCAAGCGTCTCCTACAGATTCCAAGAGGTTCACACCCAACTGTCATGCTGAAGTCCAATTGACACTGACAACCACTCTGGTGGCATTTCGTCTCATTTCAGGACCCAATGCAGTCATGCTTTCTGCGACCTTGCACAGAATTGTGATGCGGTGAGTCAGATCCTTGTTTTAGGATCCTCACGGAACCGGAGTCCGCTATGCCACAGCCGAGTACGCAGAGGACCTCCTGTCTCTGACGAGGCATTAAGTTGGGCGTTGAGGCAGAGACTGAAATTTCACCCTGTGGCGTTTCCCTTGAAACCCAGGAGTCTGAAGGAGCGAGATACACTTTCGGAGATAAAACAGAAGCACGCGATATGTTTTCACGCTGCCATTCCTCTCCATTCAAATAGAGCCACAAAATGAGAAAGAAGCACAGTTGCGTCAGATGGGAAGGCGGGGGAGGAGGGGTTTGAGGGTTGTTGTTGTAGCAGAGGTGTGGTGGAGATTGTGCGGGCTCCGCAACATTAATCACTCTCTCATTGATCCCACTTAGAACGGATTGTGGAAGCATTGACAGAATGGATGTGAGGTCAGCAAAAGTCACCGAACTCTCCACTTCTTTTCCTTGGGACCGGCGAATGGGACAGCGACTGTCATTTCCCTACAGACGGATGAATGGCACCTGTTGAGTCCGAGTGGATTCCAGGAGCGAAATGGGATTTGGAAGCACAGATTGAATGATAAGCAAGTCCAAGTTTGGTCAGTGTGTGAGACCGGCTCCAGGCAGGGAGCAGGGCGATTTCTAGGCTTCGTCTGCCACCTGGTGGACGAAATCAAAATTTCACCCCAGCAATTTCCCCTTCCATTCAGCGGGCGAGATTTACTCTTCAAAGCCGCTCAGCTGGGCACTGCCCCTAAAAGGCTGTGGTGGCAATTCAGCAGTCACATGTAATACAAGGGAAAGTGCAGTGAACAGGACATATTTCCAGGAGATCTCCAGCTAAAAGAATAGATACAGTATAAGTGAAGGAATTGCTGCTACTGGGAGCAGCGTTCAATTCTTGTCCCTGCATATTCCAGATAGTATTTTCCACGAATTTTAATCTTATATCTAATGCATCAATTATTGTCTTCTTTGCATCTTACTAAGGTGATAGTATTAAATGAACTAAGTCACTAAAGCAATCGGTCATTATGCCATTTCCATGAGCGAGTCTGCCTTCTGTGACCTAGTTTATTTTAGGGGAACTGTGCTTTATTCATAAAATATCTCAAAGAACATTACAATGAGTTTCAAAATGGTCATCACAAAAAGTGAAATCATATTCCAGTTTTGCACATAGATCATGAGGTGCTTCAATACAATCAATGAGCATTACAGGCATTTAAACCTGGCCTTTACAGACAGTCAGACAGCGCAATTGTGTTTACGTTATCTACATAACTTTTGCACTTTAATGTGCTTCAATGCAATTTTGATACATATAGTATTCACTGCATGCAGTTCCATCCCTGTCGCTGGGTCAAAATCCTGGAGATCCATTCTCAACAGCACTGTGGCTGAACCTGCACCACATGTACTGCAGCGATTCAAGAAGAGAGCTCACCACCAACTTCTCAAGTGGCAATTAGGCATGGGCAATAAATTCGGGCCCAGCCAGCAAAGCCCACATCCCATGAATGAATAACAAATAAACAGTGAACATGCCTTCCAGGAGCCTGTAGAAAACGTCACACAGAGAGTTGTAGCCTGTGCCCACTAGAGGGCACCCTCACACCAATAGGGAGGATGGAGATTTCAGGCTCCACAGTGAGTTTCAAGGAGAGCTTCCTGATATATCAGAAAGCAGCGCGACACTGAGTTGTGAGATGCTGAAGGTTTTTCACGCATATTAGGACTTGGAGTGCCTTCTGTTAGATACAGCCTTCTCTCCTTTATCCATATTTTCCCCTTTGAATGCAGGTGACAATCAGTTCCGGGTTTATAGTAGTTTATCTCAACTCGTAATATAAACCAAAGTTGAATTCATAAATGCATCCATATAATCTTTTCCTATTTTGCTGTCTTATTTTTGCTGGTGTTCCCATGTATCTGCTGCCCTTGCCCTTCCAAAAGGTAGAGGCCGCGGGTTTGGAAGATTCTGTCTAAGGAGCCTAGGTGAATTCCTGCAGTGCATTGTGTAGTTGATACACACTGCTGTTGCTGTGCGTCGGTGATGGAGAGAATCAATATTTGTGTATGTGGTGCTATTCAAGCGGTCTGCGTTGTCCTGGATGGTGTGGAGCTTCTTGAGTGTTGTGGGAACTGCACTCATCCAGGCAAGTGGGGAATATTCCATCAGGCTCTTGACTTGTGCCTTATAGATGGTGGAACGGCTTTGGGGAGTGCGGTGGAAGGGTTGAGTTGCTTTTCGCAGGATTTCTAGCCTCTCGCCTGCACTTATGGCCACAGTATTAATATAACTAGTCCAGCCCTGCCCTGTGATTATTAAACCAAGCATACAGCGCTTCCAGTGTATATTCTGTTTGTGGTTGCATCCCTCATTCTATAATGTATCCCTTCTCCGTTAACCTTAATTTACTGGCAATGTTCTACAACCAGTGAGAGTTGGACAGGGTGTCTTCACATATGGTTCCCTTCAATGTCTGTCTGACCGATCGGATTCTGCAGTTCTTTTGATTTTCCAGGCCGCTCCTGGGAACAGTTGAGTCGCGTTTGATCCGAGGTTAATGTGGTTTCCTCTCGCTGTGTTTCTAAGCGGCTGGCAGCGCCGCTGCGCATTGCAGCTTCCTCTACCCGCGATTCTACACAAACCCCAACAAACAGGAGCTCCCGCTAACAATGCAAAGGCAGTTTTTGTACAAGGGTGAGACTGATCTTCATCACTGTGAGTCTGAAAGCGCAGTAATAGACGGCAGCGTCAGTCAGCTGTAGACCCGAGATGGTTAAACTGGTGAATTTAGTGGAGATCTGGAGCTCTACAGAGAAGCGACTTTTTGCAAATTCTGCCTTTTCTTCGTTGCTATTAGTATCCTTCAACAGTACAAACTGGGGCTCTGTGTCTGGGTATTGCCGGTACCAGTATAACGCATAGCTGCTCCATCTAGTATCATAGTTACAGTTTAAAGTCACCTCTTCTCCTTCGGTCTTAACATCTGATGAGAGTGGCTGAGTGACAGAATCTCCATGAGCCCCGTCTGGAAAAAAGATTAAGGCAGAAAAGTTAAGACCGACAGTTGATTGAAATCTGATAGAAACCATGCCTAGGAAATTTGATAAAAGATGAATTGTATTCCCTTCACGATTACCTGTTAGAATTGCTGCCCACACAACCCAGATGCCGAGTAGCCGCATTGCGCTGTCCGCCCTGTCAAAGTGCTGCTTGATATTTGAAGACGCCCTTCCTAATCCCCGCCCTTAATAACCTGTTGTCGTGTCTCAGGATATTTACACCTCACTTCCTGTGTCCTCTGTGGTGCGGCGAGACCGGCAGGTTTTGAGAGAGCAGAGAGTAACTCGAGCGCCCTGACCTCGGTTGCACTCAGTACGCTTGAAGCGGGAATGGTCCCGCATTTACAGATCGGATTTGGGGAAGGCACCCTCCCTGAACCGCTAGGGCCCAAACGGACGTTATCAAGGAGAAGGTATAATGTTTCCAAGCTTTCCCATAATGCAGTGTTATGTTGTACTTTAAGCTATCAAGATGCTGCAAAGGGTATGAGGCGGACGACAGGAATATATTTCCAAAAAAAAGTTTATTTTCCTCGCCAAGAAGAACAGGAAAAATGAAGCACTGCTTCTATTTTATTGAAATTATGAAATCTATTACATGTTGGCGTTCCATATTTTAACTCAATTCTCAGTGTTTCCCTCTCTCTCTTATTCCACAAGAGTTCCCTTCAAATTGTCCATGTGATATTCCCCCCTTAGTCACTCTGAACTTAATTAGTACATATTCATTATTCCCCGTGTGTCCGAAAGATATCTCGATGTTGCATTGTGAGCTCTTATATGTTGTATCAACGTTCTCCAGTTATATTTCAACACTTCCATTTAAAATAATGTTGTTTTCACACAGACACTGCCTGACACGACTGCAATGAGTCACTCGGATGGGGTGGTGATTGAAACAATTTTTCACTCGTTCCTTAGAATTGAACACAGCCGGTATGGTCAAGATTTAGCGCGCATTGCGAAATATCATTGAGAAGGTGATGGTGAGCTGCCTTGTTGAGCGATTGCAGTCCATGTTCTGTAGATACACACACAGTCCTATTCTTCTGTCGCGGTTTGATTCATTTGAGTGGCGTGCGAGGAAATTTCCGGGCGCAGTCAAGAATCAAGCTCATTGTCGTGAATTTGCAGTCACATGTCGGCCGGGCCGGGCAAAAGTGGCGGATTTCCTTTCCCGAAGCAGGTTAGTGAACCAGGTGCGGTTTCATAACAATGTGATACTTCCATCATCCTTGTTTCGCTTTGAACTCATGTCTCCAGGGTATTGATCCTCTGGATTACTCTCAACAGCAGCATTACCACTATTCTATCGCCTGGTCTTTTGCTCAGCCGACTGTGAGAGGCACAAGGATTGGGGTCTGTATCCTGGGACTAGATTCTTCCAAATAAATTAGCATCCGAACGCTTTGATATAAGCCAAGGATGTCGCGAGAAATCCTGGCAGGTTGTACATGTTTTACATGTGTCTCGACTCGGCCCAGCAACAGCTTCTGTTGCTCGGTTCCTCTGCCTGTCCCGCCTTGGCCGGTGCCGGTGCTCCCTGTTTGTCATGGTCTGCATGAACAGTCCAGTAGGACGGGTAACTGAATCACTTCTCCGGCCGAGGGCATACCGGCGTGTTACAGAGTCACGAATTATCTATTGGAACTCTCTAGCGCCGCTCTTCATTATTATTTCCCTTCTCACTACCTTTTGCTGCCGAACTGAAATCGACTCTCCCACCGAATGAAGTAATGAGGATATTATAGTTTGTGATCGGGCGCTGATGGTGGTGGGTCTAACTCATTGCCTATTCACCCTCCTTCCCAACGTGTTTTGAATCTGATTTTCTTTAACACGCTTGCATTTGATCTGCTCGTTTTGAGCTTGATTTCAGGATCGGGGTCAGGAAGCCGCTGCCTCCAGGAATTTAGTCCGAAGAGCGACAGTGACATTATCTTGCAATTATAGTAATGCTCACTTCAGCAAGTGTGGTTTCTCTTTGTATCGGCTACAAACCGAAACTCATCCCAAGTTTACCCTGTTGAAATTTGCAGGTGGTAATGAAAAGGGAAGCAGGTTTTGAGGGGGAAGATGTTTTTCTGAGGAACTCAACAGCTTGGAGAAATTCACTTCGCCCATCCCGAGTGTGCAGCTGACCGACACTGCAGATTGGCAGTGTTCACTGAGACTCTCAGCAACATCCTCGTCACGAAACTGCCCCCGCCTTGTAAACCAGAAGCTCTGTCAGTTCACGTCAATTACAAAAGTGCTTAAGTGTGAAAACTACGGCAACGTGGTTACTTCGAAAATCTGCCGCCTTCTTAAATTCAATTTCAATTCTCAGCCACTTCTTGTCTTTGAACAGCGAACAATAAAGTCTCATCGCCAGAACTTTCCAACAAGCACCAAGATGTAGCTTGGCTGATGGTGAGAAAGGCCCTCCCCGTCAGACCTTTCCTACACACTAGGAGTCTCACCTCCTCTGCACGTTCCCCTCGAGGTGGCTGTGCTGGGGACGAGACCGTTGTTCACTTCTTTGTGGAATGTGCCTTTGCAAAGAAGGCCTGGAGAGGAATGTCCAGTTTCTGTCCAGGTTCATCCCGAGCAGCTCCATGACGCAGGCCTATGCGCTCTACGGCTTGTTCCCAGGGACACACACCCAGACTAGCATCAACTGCAGCTGGAGGGTCATCAGCTCGGTGAAAGACGCTCTTTGGTCTGCCCGAAACTTGTTGGTCTTCGAGTGCAAAGAGTTGTCCCTGACCAAGTGTTGCAGACTGCCACATTCCAAGGTCCAGAGCTACGTGCTGAGGGCCGCACTAAAGCTTGCGGCAGCAACCGCGAAGACGCAATGGGGAAAGGTCACTGTCTAAGGCCTTTCAGCCATAGTGTACAGCGGGTCTGGGAATTGTACAGACTGTATGGTTCAAACTGAATGTATGCAGTGAATATTAAAGCTATCACAATTGGACTGAAGCACATCAAAGTGCAACATGATCTATGTCGATAACTTGAATACCATTGCACTGCCTGACTGTCTGTTATGACCATATTCAAATGTCTGTAATGTTCATGGATTGTATTGAAGCATCTCGTGATCTCCTGTACCTACCTGTTCGCATCGCCAGAATGACGGATAATAGCTTTAACTGTCCAACACAACACATGTTTGCTATGGGAATGTGAATACGAAAACGGGACACCGTTCGCAACAGAAGAAAAGGAACCGGGTGAAGAGAGTAAAATGTTGGCTGATTGATGGATAGCCAATGTCTCGGTCACGTGTTTATTGTTCCCGCTCCTCACTGGCTGGAAATTGATATTGTTCGCCGGATACAAGGAGGCGGGTTGTTGGTCGGCTGCTCATTTCCCACGCGCTTCACATCTGAACTATCGGTTGTCTGAAGACCAGCAGCTTCTTCTGCTCCGGATGGAGGGAAGTGAGGGGAAGCATATCTCTTTATCAGAGTCGCTCTCGCAAGCGACCAACCTGACGCTGGGTGTTCAAATCCAGTGAAAAACGTCCCTTACAGAATGAGTGAGCTCCCGAGGGACTGTACCTCAGTAAACAGTTAACACCATCAGGATAGCCCAAGGAGCCATTTCCTTGCAGAATGTGTGGCGTTTGTGGACTTGCGTCTCACAAAGCAATTAACAGACTCACCATTTTCTATGAACGCCTTTCCCGAGAGAATGGGCGGGGTCGATGATAGTCCAAATACCTAGGGAATCAACACATTCAGGAAAATCTGGTTATACTTTTTCCATTTCGGATTGATGAAGCATGTGGAAGGTAGCCCCCATAATCGTACCTGTGTAGGGCCTGTCTGATGGGAACCCGCAGCGGGTATTGTATGGGCCCGCTCGGTCTCGGCCCCACCATGGTCTCACTGCACACCAAACGCCCCATCGTCTGATGCCCCGATGCTCTCAACACTAAGAATGTCATAACTTCTCCTTCGGTGAAGATAGAGGCTGGACGGCACCGTCAGTGTTGCAGTCGCTAATGTCATGAATTCCGGGACGCGTACTTGTCTGTACCAGTGGTAGCACCCGTACCGATGGTGTTTGCACTGCACTGAGTTTCAATCGGTTGGAATCATCCCGATTGCAGTCGCTGATGCCTTTTTCTGCCGGGTCTGAATGCAAGTGTCTCTGATATATTTCCGAAAATTCAGGTCACACTGCCATGCTGACGTCGAATTGACGCTGACGCGCACTCTGGTGGCATTTCATCTCATTTCAGGACCCATTGCTCTCATTCTTTCTGCGGCCTTGCGCAGACCTGTGATTTGGGTGAGTCAGATCCTAGTTCCAGGATCCTCACGGAGCCGGAGTCCGCTCGGCCTCAGCCGAGTTCGCAGAGGACCGTCTGTCTCTGACGAGCCATTAAGTTGGCCAGTGGGACAGAGGCTGACCTTTCACCCTGTGGGGTTTGCCTTGAAACCCAGGAGTCTGAAGAAGCGAGATCCATTTTCGGAGATGACCCACGAGCACATCAGATAGGTTCACCTTACCATTCCTCTCCATTCAAATAAAGCCACAAAATGAGAAAAAACACATTTGCTTCATTTAGGAAGGTGGGGGGCGGAGGGGTTTGAGGGTTGTTGTTTAACAGAGGTGTTGTGGAGATTGTACGGACACCGCAGCATTAATTACTCTCCCATTGACCTCACTTAGAATGGACTGAGGAAGCATTGACAGAATGGATGTGAGATCATTAAAAGTGACTGAACTCTCCACTGCTTTTCACAGGGACCGGCGAGTGGGACAGCGACTGCCGTTACACTGTAGACGGGTGAATGCCACACGCTGAGTTCGAGTGTATTCCAGGAGCGAAATGGGATTTGGAAGCACAGATTGGATGATAGACAATTCCGCGGCTGGCCAGCGGCTAAGGCCTGCTCCAGGCAGGAAGCAGGACGATATCTAGGCTTCTACTGCCACCTAGTGGAGGATATCAAAATTTCACCCCGGCAATTTCTCCTTCCGTTCAGCGGGCCAGAGTACTCTTCAAAGCCGCTCAGATGGGCACTGACCCGAAACGGTTGTGGTGGCAATTCGGCCGTGGCATGTAGCACAAGAGAAAGTGCAGTGAACAGGTCAGATGTCGAGGAGACATCCCAGCTAAAAGAATAGATACAGTATCAGTGACAGTACCCGCCCCCAGTGTGAGCAGCGTTGGATTCTTGCCCCTGCACATTCCAGATAGTATTCTCCACCATTTATAAGCTTTTCTCTCTTGTATCAATTATTGTCTTCCACGCATCTTGCCAAGGTGTTAGTAATAAATGAACTAAGTCACTAAATCAATCATGTATTTTGCCACTCCCATTAGTGAGTCTGTCTCCTGTGATCCAGTTCATTTAGGTAAAATATTCTTTATTCATAAAATATCTGAAAGAACATTACAAAGTGTTTCAAAATGGCCATCACAAAAAGTGAAATCATATTACAGTTTTCCAAATAGATCATGAAGTGCTTCAGTGCAGTCAATTAATAATACAAACATGTCAACAAGACCTTTACAGACAGTCAGGCAGCGCAACTGTACTTAAGTTCTCTACATAACGGTTGCAATCTGAGATGCTTCAATGCAATTGTGGCATATGTATTATTCATTGCATGCAATTTCTTCCCTGTCGCTGGGTTAAAATCCTGGAACTCCCTCCCTAACAGCACTGTGGCCGAACCTGCACCACATGGACTGCAGCGGTTCAAGAAGATAGCTTACCACCAACTTCTCATGCAATTAGGCATAGGCAATAAATGCTGGCCCAGCCAGCGAAGCCCATATCCCATGAATGAGTAACAATCGAAGATGTCTTCCAGGAGCCTGTAGAAAGCCTCACACCGAGAATTCCAGTCAGTGCCCACTAGAGGGCTCCCTCACACCAATGAGGAGGAGGAAGAATTCTCACTCCACGGTGAATTTCAAGGAGACCTGCCTGATATATCAGAAAGCAGCGCAATACTGAGTTGTGAGATGCTGAAGGTTTTTCATGCTTGTTAGTTCTCAGAATGCCTTCCCTTGAAACCAGTCTCCACTCCTTTATCCATATTTTTCCCTTTCAATGCAGGTGACAATCAGTACCAGATTTATAATAGTTCATTTCAACTCACAATATAAACCAAAGTTGAATTTCAGAAATATATCTGTATCTTTTTTTTTTACCTTTTGCTCTCCTACTTTTGCTGGTATTCCCATTTATCTGCTGCCCTTATCCTACGAGATGGTAGAGGTCGTGTGTTCGGAAGGTGCTGTCGAATGAGCCTCGGTGAATTCCTGCAGTGCATCTTGTAGATTGTACACACTGCTGCACTGTGCGTCGGTGGTGGAGGGAGTGAATGTTTGTGAATGTGGTGCCAATTAAGCGGGCTGCTTTGTCCTGGACGGTGTACAGCTTCTTGAGTGTTTTGGGAGCTGCACTCATCCAGGCGAGTGAGGAGTATTTCATCACACTCCTGATTTGTGCCTTGCAGATGGTGGATAGGCTTTAGTGAGTAGGGGAGTGAGTTACTCGTCTCAGGATTCCTAGCCACTGACCTGCTCTTGTAGCCACAGTATTTATATGGCTAGTGCAGTCCAGCCCTGTGATGATTGAACCAAGCATAGATCGCCCTCGGTTTGTATCCTGTTTGCGGATGTCTCCCTCATTCTCCATTAACCTTGATTTACTGGTGATATTGAACAACGAGTGAGGATTGGACTTCAGATCAAATTCCCTTCCATGTCTGTCTGCCCGATCGGATTCTGCAGTTTGTTTGATTTTCTGGTTTGCTCCTGGGAACGGTTGGGCGGCAGTTTGATCCGAGGTTAATGTGGTTTCCCCTCGCTATGTGTCTGAGCGGCTGAGAGCGCCACTGCGCATTGTCGCTCCATCAACCCGAGATTTGACACAAACCCCAACAGACAGGAGCTCCCACTAACAGTGCATAGGCAGTTTTTGTACAGGGGTGAGACTGATTTTCATCACTGTGAGTCCCAGAAAGCGCAGTAATAGACGGCAGCGTCTGTCAGCTGCAGACCCGAGATGGTTAAACTAGTGAATTTAGTGGAGATCTGGAGCTTTAAAGAGAAACGACTTCTCGCAAATTCTGCTTTATCCTCATTGCCATAAGTATCCTTGTACAAGACAAACTGGGGCTGTGTGTCTGGGTGTTGCCGGTACCAGTATAACGTATAGCTGCTCCCTGTCGTATCATAGTTACAGTTTAAAGTCACCTCTTCTCCTTCGGCCTTCACATCTGATGAGAGTGGTTGAGTGACAGAATCTGCATGAGTCCCGCCTGTAAAAATATATATTAAAACAGAGAAGTTAAAACGGCAGCTGATTGAAATCTGATTGAAACCATGCCTGGGAAATTAGATAAAAGGTGAAATGTATTCCCTTCAGGATCACCTGTTAGAATTGCTGCCAACACAGCCCAGATGCTGAGTAGCCGCATTGTCGCTGTCCGCCCTGCCAAACGGCTGCTCGATATTTGAAGACAACCTTTCTAATTCCCGCCCTCAATAATCTGTTGTTCTGTCTCAGGATGTTTACACCTCACTTCCTGTGTCCCCTGTGGTGAGCCGAGACCGCCAGGGTTTGAGAGAGCAGAGAGTAACTCGAAGCGCCTTGACCTGGATTACACTCACTATTCTTACAGAGGGAATCGATCCGGATTTACAGTGCAGAATGGAGGAAGAAATCCTTCCTGATCCGCTGGAGTCCAACTGGACGTTATCAAGATGGAGAAGGAGCAGGTATAATGTTTCCAGGCTTTCCGATGATGCAGAGCTATGCTGGAAATTAAGCTATCGAAATGCTGCAAAGGGTATGGGGCGGTTGGTTGTCATTGCACGAAAGTGGTAAACAGGAAAACATTTCGAAAAAAAAGGTTATTCTCCTCGACAAGAAGAATGTAGAAAATGAAGGCCTGCTTCTTCTTTTGAAATGGTAAAATCTATTTCATGTCGGTTTTTCATGTTTTAACTCAATTCTCCGGGGCTCTCTCTCTGTCTTCTTTCCCAAGAATTCCCTTAAACTTGTCCAGGGATACTCCTCCCTAACTCTCACTGAACATAATTAGAACATATTCGTTATTCCCTGTGTGTACGAAAGATATCTCGATCTTGCATTTTGAGCTCTTATATGTTTTATCAATGTTCTCCAGTTTTATTTCAACACTTCCATTGAGGATATTGCCGTAGGGTACGTTTTCACACAGACACTGCCTGATACGACTGCATTGAGGCACTCGGATGGGGTGGTGATTGAAATAATTTTAAATTCGTTCTTCAGAATTGAACACAGCCAGCATGGCCAAAAGTAAGCGCGCATTGCGACATGTCATTGAGAAGGCGATGGTGAGCCGTCTTGTCTGTGATGTAGATGCACACACAGTCCTATTCTTCTGTGGTGGCTTGATTCAAATGAGTGGCCTGCGAGGAAATTTCAGGGCTTAGTGAAGAAGCAAGCTCATTGCTGTGAATTTGCAGTCACATGTGTAAAAGTGACGGATTTCCTTACCTGAGGCAGATTAGTGAACCAGGTGCGGTTTTATAACAATGTGACACTTCCATCATCTTTGTTTCGCTTTGAACTCATATCTCCAGAGTATTAGTGCTCTGTATTACTCTCAACAGCAGCATTACCACTATTCTATCGCCTGGTCTTTTGCTCAGCCGACTGTTACATGACACAAGGACTGTAGTCTGTCTCCTGGAACTGGATTCTTTCAAATAAATTAGCATCCGAACGCTTTGATATAAACCAAGGATGTCGCGAGAAATCCTTACAGATTGTACATGTATTAAATCTGTCTCGCCTCGGCCCAACAACAGCTTATGTTGTTTGTTCTCTCTGCCTGTCCCGCCTTGCCCGCTCTGATATCAGGAATATTTCTGTCGGTGTTCCCTGTTTGGCATGGTCTGGATGAGGAATCCAGTAGGACGGGTAAATGCATCCCTTCTCCGACCCAGGGCATCCCGGAGAGTTACAGAGTCATGAATCAATCCGTGGAACTCTCTAGCGCCGGTCTTCATTATTATTTCACTTCTCACTATGTTTTGCTGCCGAATATAATTCCACTCTCCCACTGTCTGAAGTAAGGTGGATATTACAGTTTGTACTCGGGTGCTGATGGTGGTGGGTCTAACTCATTGCCTATTCACCCTCCTTCCCAACGTCTTTTGAATCTAATGTATTTTTTTAACGCCTGCGCATATAATCTGCTCGTTCTCAGCCTGATTTCGGGATCCGGGTCATGGAGATTCGCTCACACAGTCGCTGCCTTCAGAAATTAAGACGGAAGGAGCGGGAGAAGCTTTAGCTTGGACCCATAGTAACGCTCACGTTGGCAAGTATTGTTTCCTTTGGTATCGGCCACAAACCGAAACTCATCCCAAGTTTGCCCTGTTGGAATTGCCTGAGGGTATGAAGGAAGATTTTGAGCGAAAATAGATTGTTTTTCTGCAGAGCTCGACAGCTTGGAGAAATTGATCACTTCGCCCATCCTGAGTGTGCAGCTGACCGACACTGCAGATTGTAAATACTCACTGAGAGTCTTAGCAACATCCCTGACATGAAACTGCACCCGCCTTGTAGAGCAGAAACTCTGTCAGTTCACGTCAATTACAACAGTGCGTAGGTATGAAAACCATGGCAACAGTCGTCATGCTCCTGGATAATCTAAGTAGGACAATTGGGCAGGGTCTAATCCATTATCAACGGAGACCTGGTCTCCAATGGAAATAAAATGAGGGGCTATGTTGAAGCAGCAGTGAGGGTGGGAGGGGAGGCTTTGAAGAATGGCTAGTTCTTTCAGTCCTGGGTGCCGATTGGCTTCGCCCACAGCTTGGATTTAGGGTCAGTCTGGAAACCTGTGGCTCATTGGCTCAATCCGACACTTTTTATTTTGCGCATACAAATCAAAACAAAAATATAAGCATGAAAATAGTGCCTTTCATGATCACCGGACGCCACCTAATGGTCGCACACCTGCTGCACATTGACCAAGTGTAAATCTTTCCTGTTTATAAAGGTGCATGGCTGTCCATGTAATTCCCAGCCCTTCAGAACATTGCATCTGTGAACACTTTGATGCAATGTATGGAGCAGGCGGCGTTATCCCTCTGAGGTCTCCACAGGCTGCCTGGAATGAGCCTTTTGCGAAGAGTTAAACTACCACGATCACCGCCAATGTAAAAGGCATTGCTGGCTCCCAGGGCAGCTGGATTAGATCTCCCCTGAGAGCTTCTCACATCATGATGCCACTTGTGGTTCAGACCTAGCTGCGCCCCTAGCAAAGCTGTTCCAGTACAGCCACAAAACTGGCACCTACCCGCCAATATGGAAAAGTGCCCAGGCATGTCCTGTACACGAAAAGCAAGGCAAATCGAATCCTGTCAGGTACCGCCGCATCAGCCTACTCTCCATCATCAGTAAAGTAATGAAAGTGGTTATCAACATTGCTATCATGCGGCACTTGCTTAGCAATAACCTGTTTCATCAATAACCCCCCTTCTACCATAAAGCCAGAAGTAGGGATGTTCGTTGAAGATTGCACAATTTTCAGCACCATTCGTGACTCTGCAGATACTGAGGCAGCCCATGTACAAATGCAGCAAGACCTGGGCAATACTTAAGCTTGGGCTGACAAATAGCAAGTAACATTCACGACCAACAAGTGCCAGGCAATGACCATATCCAACAAGAGACAATCCAAGCATCACCCCTTGATGTTCAATGGCATTACCATCACTGAATCCCACACTGTCAACATCCTGGGTGTTACCATTGACCAGAAATTAAACTGGACTAGCCATATAAATACTATAGCTACGAAAGCAGGTCAGAGGGTAAAAATCATGCAACGGCTGACTCACCTCCTGACTCCCCAAAGCCTGTCCACCATGTACAAGGCACAAGTCAAGAGTGTGATGGAATACTTTCCACTGGCCTGGATAAGTACAGCTCCAACAACGCTCAAAATGCTTGAAACCGCCCAGGACAAAGCAGTCCGCTTGATTGGCACCCCGTCCACAAACATTCACTCCCTCCACCACCGACGCACAGCAGCAGCAAAATTCACTGTAGGGATTCACAAAGGCCCATTAGACAGCACTTTCCAAACCCACGGCCAGAACTACCTAGAAGGGAAAGGGCAGCAGATAGATGGGAACACCAACAGCTGGAAGTTCCCTCCAAACCACTCACCATCCTGACTTGGAAATATATCGTCGTTCCTTCACTGTCGCTGGGTCAAAATCCTGGAACTTCCTTCCTAACAGCATTGTGGGTGTACCTACATGACATGAACTGCAACGGTTCAAGTAGGCAGCCTCACCACCACCTTATCAAGGGCAATTAGGGATGGGCAATAAATGCTGGCCTAGCAGCGACGCCCACATCCCGTGCATGAATCGAAAAAGAATAAAATCATTGAATGATGTCAAACGTCTTTATCATTGCGGGATACTTAATCAGGCTCATAATTATTACGATCGTCTCCAGCTAGCGGACTCCTGCTTCCCCTGCACGCTGGTATATAAAACCAATTATTACGGCTTTGTCTGAAGGAGCCGGAAACCGACAGAACTCGTTCCAGGAAAGCGGGCGGGAGTTTGTTTTTATTAACGGGAATGAGGAGCAGCCAATTCTGCCCTCACTCCCTTAATGCAATCATTAGAGAGAGAGAGCCAGTGTTCAACGTGAACGTAATTGGATGGTGCTTATGTTTATTGGCCCCGGGGTCCGTGTAGTCTTTCGATTGTCTTCGGAGCATAATTCGGAAACAACGGCTCTCTGAACTGAAGGAAACAATGACAGGAACAATTCTGATTTCTCCCGCCAGATGGCAGCAAACCCTCAGGGGCGGCTTATACTGTACATGATTTGTATTAATATGTTCAAATGTCTTTAACATTTCAGAACATTTAATGAGTTCATATAATTATCACGACCTTCTCCACTTAGCGTACTTCTGTTTACGCTGCAGACTACTGTTTTAGAACAATGATTCCTTGTCCCCTTGCCACGAGCTGCCCCTGAAGCAGCGCTAAACTGGTAGAACTGGTTTCAGGAAAGGGGCTGGAGATTGTTCTGGGGAAATGGGAACTGGCGAGCAGCCAATTCAGCCTCCACAACGTTACTGCAATCATCAGGAAGAGGATCAGCATTCAAACGGATCGATTTCAGGTGCTGTTTATGTGGACTGTGCTTATTCTTTTTGCCCGCAGGAATGATTTTACGTGTCAGTGTCTGTGATAAACAACACTCAGCAGACAGCAGCTGTGACCTAGAAAGCTGCAGCAGTCATTGTACGAGGTTTTCACTTGTTCCCATCACTGTGAGACTCTGTGCACAGTTATAGACCGCGGTGTCAGACAGCCGCAGCTCCGAGATGGTCAATCGGTACAACTTGTCTGCTGGGCTGTATCAGAAAACCGGCTCTGAGCGAAATCCGCCTTATATTCCTCACTGCCGTCCGTTTATCTCTGGACTGCAAACTCGGGCTATTTTCCGGGCTACTGACGGTATCAGAATAAGTAATAACCAGCGCCGGTATAGGTGCAGGTTAAAGTGACACCTTCTCCCTCTGTCTGTGTGAGTGAAGATTCCTGCTGAGTAACAGAATCCCAATCGCTCGGATCTGGAACACACGGTTAAAGAAAGCGGAAATCAGCGATTAAAACTTCAACTGAACTGAACTGACGGCAATATTTCACAGAGAGTTTTACACAGACGGAGATATCATTGGGGCGATAGAAAAGGTTATTGGGCGCAACTGGTGCCTGCGGGTGTTTAAAATCTCCAGGATCACCTTCCATCACTCCTCATTCACTCTACCATCATATCCTCCTCTTCATTCCCCCATCACCTGTCCAATTATATCAGGGACACTGTTCACCCGAAATCCTCTTTGTGAAGCTGAAGTGAACATTCTAACTTTTCCTTGGGTACAAACCCTCTCCTGAAAACTCCATTGGATATTTTTTCGCACTCTTGTATTTGTGCTGCGTAGCTTTATAATCCGTGACATGTGGAAAGTTTTCCATTTCAACCCTATCAACCTCTTTCATCCATTTACAGATCTCTGTCAGCTTGTCCCTCAGTCCTGACTTAACTGTGGAGAACAACCCTACCATCTCCAATTATTCCTCATCGATGTTGTCTCTCAATTCTGATCTCGTCCTGGTAAATATTTTCCCCCCAAATTTCTCCTGATCTTCTTTCTGCTTTTGGTGAAACTGCAAATGTGGTCCAGCAGCGGGCCGTTGAAAGGATAACACCAACTCTCTGCTTTTCACATTGAGTCATCCTGAAATTGTCACTTTCTAAAAATGTTTCATCATCTTACCGACAATGAATGCCCCCCAGATCACAGCGATAAGAGAGAGCCGCATTGCTGCTGCTCTAGAATCCCAGGGACTTCTCTGTGTCTCAGGGAGCTGCACAATATCCAATCAGAAAGCACTGATGTCACTTTCCTATGGGAAAGAGTTGGGATTGGTCCGATGTCACTTCCTGCGGAACATCAGATATAAGGAGCTGAGAGGGTTGACTCCGCACGTGGCTTATCCGTTTGTGACAATGTCAGATCATCAGGGAAAAGGAGGGATTGCTCCAATTGCTGTCTGTGTAGCAACATCTGAAATGGTTTAATGAAGGTTCTTCAGGCCATTAATTCCTGGAAAAATATAAGATCCTTACTTTCTTGGAACATTTTATCACAAAGAACACATTAATGTCAGCTTAGAGGGGGCGAGAGGAAATCTTAGTGGAGGATGCACTGTAACCAGTGAACGGTGCAGTTATCCATCTCTCTTAGTTATATAGTTAACTGCATATAGCAGTGCATTTATCATAGACAGTTCTGATCTTTATTGAACGTACCACACTAAGAGGAAATAATCTTTCTCATCGCCAATAAGGGCAGAAATTGAGCAGAGAGTGAATAATGCCCGCTCTTCAGAATAAGTGCGGCCCCTGGTTTCTTTTTAACATTCCTTCTGCGCTTATGTCGTATACTTCTGCCACAATGGAACATATTATGACCATTCAAACACGCATTTTGTCAGTTTGTGGTATCCAGGTGCCAATTCTTTGACAGTGTTGGGTAACATCCCGGTTGGAATATGGGCGCGTCCTCCAAATATTCGCTTGATTGTGATGGAACATTCTCCATTTGCCTGGATGAGTGCAGCTCCCACAGCTCCCACAACACTCAAGAAGCTCAACACCATCCAGGACAAAGCAGCCCGCTTGACTGGCACCGCACGCACAAACATTCATTACCTCCACCACCGACGCACAGCAGCAGCAGTGTGTACCATCTATAAGATGCACTGCAGGGATTCGCCAAGGCTCCTTCGACAGGACCATCCAAAACCACGACCACTACCATCTAGAAGGACAAGGGCAGCAGATAGATGGGAACACCACCACCTGGAAGTTCCCCTCCAAATACCTCACCATCCTGACTTGGAAATATATCGTCGTTGATTTACTGTCGCTGGGTCAAAATCCTGGAACTCCCTCGCTAACAGCATTGTGGTGTACTTACAACACATGGGCTACAGCGTTTAAGAATGCAGCTCAGCGCCACCTCCTCAATGTCACCTAGGGATGGGCAATAAATGTTGGCCCAGCCAATGAAGCCCGCATCTGGTAAATCAATAAGAAAAACTCTTCCTGTAGATGAGCAACAAGATCGCTGTCAAGTGATCAGCGAACGCCCTCCACTGGAGAGCATCGGAACACCGCACAGGTATAGACAGATAAACACACAGTGGCACACACGAATATATATTCAAATAGCCACGTTCAGTGGCCACAAATAGATGTTGCTGATTTTTTTCTTTGATTGCAGAAGCTGCGAGAGCGCCATTTACCTCACATCGCCACCAGAGACTCATTCATCAATTTGATGTTTTTATTACAGCAGTGTACACCCACGGCGCTGTTAGGGAGAGAGATCCAGTATTTTGAGACAGCGGCAATGAAGGAACGGGGCAGTGAAGGAAGAGCGCCCCCAATGTGTATTCTGTTTGCGGATGTGTCCCTCATTCTAGAATGTCTTTCTCCCCCATTAACCCTGATCTACTGGTGATGTTGAACAACCAATGTGGATTGGACAGGATGTCTTCAGGTATGATTCCCTTCCATGTCGTTCTGTCCAATCGGATTCTGCAGTCTGTTTGATTTTCTCGGCCGCTGCGGGAAACAGTTGGCTGACCGTTGGATCCGAGGTTAATTTGATTTCCTATCACTTTGTGTCTCAGCGGCTGACAGCGCGCATGCACAAACACACGCACACACACACACACACACACATCTTTAGCAATCTACTCTCTGCTGGACGCTGCCGGAATCACACACACATACGCAGACACAGACAGACGCACACAGATACACACACACAGGACCATGCACACACACGTACACACAGACATACCCAGCCTCACACGGACGCGCACACCGCACACACAAGCGCACACACTCGAAACACCCACTGAAACGTTCACATTTCAAATCGAGCTTATCTTCCAATACATCAAAGCCTTCAGACCATCTGCCTTTAATTGAATTAAGTCCCGCACAGACCCCAGACCCCACAGTTGCTCCACTTAACAATAATTTCTAATAACATTATGAAAATTATTTTATCTTCTTGACAATGGATCAGAGTACTTTGTACACAGCCAGAAGATCTTGCAAGTTAGTGACTATGGTCGTTAAAACAAACCGAAGCAACTCTTCCTAACGTTGGAACAGTTTTCTTCTCCATTAAACTGTTGATCAGCAATGGGCCTGGCGTTCCCAATTCCATCCGGGTCTCGAACAGCGAAACCATTACTTCGATCAGGGCATTGAAAGTAGCCGAGCTTGGGGTGTTCCCGTTCACTGACATGCAGATCACCATCAACCTTTCTCACACGGCAGCAGGTTTGTGAGGGTGGGGATCTAAACGGCTCCCTTCCAATAGGATTCTCTTCTGTGTCTCTCTGCCCGATGAGAAGCTGTAGGTTTATTTTCTCAGCCTCTCTTAGAAAACTGTTTGAATCGAGGTTCATTTGGTTTCCTTCCGGTGTGTGTTTGAGAGGCTATAGTTGCCTCAGGTTCCCCACAATGCGCAGCAGTCAGGAAATCCCCCTCCGCAGTTCATTCGCAGTTTTTGTACAGGGATGTGGCTGTATTCAGTCACTGTGAGTTCCAGAAAGCGCAGTAATACACGGCAGCGTCAGTCCGCTGCAAACCCGAGATGGATAAGCGGATGACTTTCTTGGAGGTCTGGAGATCCGAAGAGAAGCGAGTTTCAGCAAAATCTGCTTTAAATTCGTCACCGTCACTATCCTTCCTGAGCGTATACTCGGGTTGTGTGTCTGGGTGTTGTCGGTACCAGAATAGACTAAAACTGCTCGCTGTAGAATCGTAGTTACAGCTCAGTGTCACCCCTTCTCCCTCTGCCTTAACACGCGAGGACAGCGGCTGAGTGACTGAATCTCCATCGCTTAGATCTGGAAACAAAATAAGAGCGGGCAAGATATGAACGGTGGCTGATTAAAACATGAATTGAACCATGGCTAGGAAACGGAAGAAAAGTTGACTTGATGTTAATTTCGCAGTTACCTGTGATAAATATTCCCCACACAACCAAGGTGCCGAGTAGCTGCATTGTCGCTGTCCGCTCAGTAAAAGGGCACTCGGATATTTGAAGACACCTATTCTAAACCCCGCCCTCAATAATCTGATGACGTATCTCAAGTGAACACACCCATTCTTAAACCCGCATTGGAACGTTCCGCTCTGTAAAAGGGCAGTCATATATTTGAGGGCACCCGTTCTATTGCCTGGTTCTTGTGACTCCGGAAAGATATCTGTTGCTTTGCTGAAGGAAATCACAAGGATTGCTCTAAATATCGCTGGGAACTACCCTCCGCCACAGGTGGGCCTTTGCACCATGAACCCCACACTGCTACAAAGATTAACCGGATCCCGTAGAATGAAACCTTGTCCCACCAAACGATTGATCAGAACTTATTTCACTTCCAGATTTTCCAGTTCGGATAAAATGTCACCCGATCAGAAACCTTCGTTCTGATTCTCTCTCCACTGAGAGGCATCCTATCCGGCTAACCTTTATTTTTCCAGAATGTTCTGTTCTTTTATTTCTGATTTGCAACATTTGTGGTTCTCAGCGTTTCATGAGCCATGTGAACTGTTATGTTTAACTTGTCTCTGAGCTGTGGCGATCACCTTTTATCGATTCGAACGCCTACTGTTTATTGGGCACTGTACATGGAAAATCTTCGTACCGAGAGACTGGAAGAACATGGACCTTCTAAACATTTGTTTTGATTCATTCATGGGGTGTGGGAGTCGCTGGTAGGCCAGCATTTATTGCCCTGCTCCAATTGCCCTTGTTCAAGGGCGTTTAAGAGTCAATCGCATTGTTGTGGGCCTGGAGTCACATGTAGGCCAGAACAGGTAAGGACGGCAGATCTACGCCGCCAAAGGACATTAGTGAACGATCTGAGTTTATTAACGACAATCGGCAATGGTTCCGTGGCCATAATTAGATTTTTATTTCCAAATTATTTAGAGAACTCAAATTGCACAGTGAATCAAGGTCTGAAGAGTCAGCGTGTTTTCCAGGGTTACTCTCTTACGTTTGAAATATTCTACCTTTGCCTTTCAGGAAGACATGGCGAAGATTCAGGTTCGGAACCTCTTTCAGAATGAAGGGGCTGTATGTTGCCCAGGATATCACTGCACTGCAGTTACTCGGCAACCTCCGCCAGTTGTGTTTTGCCACCTCCAATATCGGTGGAAGCTCTGAGGCGTTCACTGAGTAATGGAGCTCGGTGACGGTGTAAATGTTTCACTATGTCCCCGTTATAGCATCTGCTGTTTTACACAAATAAAACGAAACGGTTCCCTTAATATTGATGAGGCCCTTCAATTCGACATCGCCGTTTGCTGCTCTGCTGGAAACTTTCAGAATCACACGCACACATACACACACACACACTCACACACCTCTTTAGCAACCTACCCTCTGCTGGACACTGTCTCAATCACACACACACAAACACACACACACACACACACACACCTTTGGCACCTTACCCTCTGCTGGACACCGTCATAACCTCACACACACAGACACAAACACACACAAACACCTCTGCAGCAAGCTACCCTCCGCTGGACACTGCCATAATCACGCACATATACATATACACAAACAAATACACACCGCAAACACACAGGAAGACCTTTAGCAAGCTACCCTCTGCTGGATACTGTCATAATCACACAAACACACAACACCTCCTAGAAGTTCCCCTCCAAGCATCACACCATCCTGTCTTGGAAATATATCGCCGTTTCATCACTGTCGCTGGGTCAAAAGCCTGGTACCCCATCCCTAACAGGGTATAGGCGTGTGTGTAGTAACCGTTTCCCACAATGTGTATTCTCCCGCAGTCATACACCCTTGTGTGTGAAGCCACCATTTCCTTCCCACAAATAGTGTTATAACCTTTTTCCTGTCAAGACACTTTCCAAAACGTCCGATCTCTTTGGTTGCTCTGCCCTGATAGAGGGAGATTATAAATTCTGCTGTCGGGAGTGATAATTTCCGTTACCACCGAATCCAAACATTGCGTCTGGTAGCCGAATTTGAACCTCTAGCTCCACCAGCTCTTGTTCCCCTGCTCGCTTAGGGATATTCCACCCTACCACAGGGCCCAGTAAATGCAAGCTAAATATGCAAAACAAGCGTTATTTTCCAACCTAGTTTCCTTAAGTCAGAACAGCCCTGTGGAAAGAAAACGGTGAATATCCCAATTGGATGCATCATATTTCAGAATATTGGTTCTAAAATTCCAGCCGGTTCGTTTGTCTGGAAAACCATCTGGATCGGTGATAGATTCACATTTCAATGTTTTAAATTGCCAGCGACTGGCAAACGCGGAGCCTCTTATGACCGTTTGTCGCCTGTGCCGTTATCAGCAAGCTGGGTGTTCATTAACATTCCCCCTCGGCATCACAATAAGTGACTTCTGCCCCTGATCTGTGATCACTCTTTAATATCAGGGCAAAAATATCAACAAACTTTCTAAGTTCAGTTATTTTCTGTCGAAATCGAAATCAGAAACTCTCCACGTCCCTTTCTGATAACAATGGTCTTGTTATACTGTGAGTCTATGTTTAAATAGTTGTAAACTGTATGTGTTACAACCAGCCCCAGACTTGGACAAATTCTGCATTTTGTTACAGGAGTAACGAAGAATGTCCTCCGGTCTGTCTGAGTTAACGGTCTGGAAGAACAGTCCGTAATATTAGGCTTTAGTTACTGTTCATCCGAGAGATTTCTCTACCTCTGCTCACATATCATTATTCCGGGTGAACTTCGAGGCATTTACTGAGGAGATAGAGCTCTGGGCATGAAGATAAAGCTCAAGATTTCCCGGATCGGTACCCTGTTGATGTGGAGTAGGACAAAAACAGCAATACAATTGTTTAAAAAACAAACCTGCCAATCTTTGTTCTCCACGGGCTTTGGGTCAGGATTCCCACAGATAAAAGCGCCAAAGAGAAATTAATGGATCTGTGAACACTCACTGAGGGATTTGTGCACGGTCCTGGATTTTATCTGACGCTGTGCCTCACTGCACAGTAATAGACCGCCCTGCTCATGACTCTCAGGCCGCTTACCATGAGGTATCCGGGCTGTTCAGTCTGGTCAGCAGCCGCCAGATATCATCCTGAGATTTCGAATCGAAACAGTGCTGCTGCTTTACTAATGATCCAGCTTGGAGGCAGTGCCTGTTTCTGCCGATACCATTGCATGATGTGTTTATCCAGGGTTTTATATTCGCAATCTAACATCACCAAACCCCCTTCTGACACGGTTATTGTCACTGGAGACTGTGTTACTTGATCTGCACATGGTCCGCCTGTGAAATTAGAGGAACGAAATGCGGGAGATTAAACAGGATCGATCTAAGCCTGTGTCTATCTGTATGAGTCTGTGTAAATTCCCACCTATCAAGCTGTCCATAATATACGATCGCTAACAGCATTAAATTCCTGTAGAAGCTGCAATTGCATCAATCTGCTAACTTTTCTTGATGAACATAATCCAGCGCTCACTGTCCCAGATAGCCGCCAGTGTTATCAGAAACATGTCTGACTGAATCTCTCTCAGTGAATGGGAAGGGAATGAGGCAGAGATTGAGAAGGAGAGAGGGAACCCGGGCACTGTTCAGCTCATTGTTCCACCCACATGCTGCAGGGGACCAGGCCCATTATGACTTCACTCAGGATAGCATTCCTATTGGCTTTGGCGTTGGTCTCACGTGACTTAGTGATGTCCTTGGCGCCCTCTGCTGGCGAATTCTGATAGGTCCCGTTTAGAATGTGGTCATCGATAGGGTCTAGGTCTTATTGATTTACATATTAAAGGACGAATGTTAGACAATCCCTCAAAGAAATCTAATTTGGGCTTGATTAGTCGTTGTCTGTGTTGCATTTGAGGTTTATGCCAGAATCCAGGCCAATTCTTTGGGGGACACGGGTTCAAATTCCACCACGGCAGCTGATGGAACTTAAATTCAATTAAAAAATCTAGAATATAAAACTAATCTCGATAATGGTGACAATGAAGCTATCATCGATTGTCATAAAGACCCACCTGTTTCACTAATGCCTTTAAGGAAGGAAATCTGGCATCCATGCCTTTCCTGGCCTACATGTGACTGCAGACCCACAGCAATGTGGGTCTCAACTGTCCTCTGGATGGGCAACAAATGCTGGCTTTGGCAGAAACGCCCTCAGCCCAGTGTCCAATCCTGGGCACCACGAATTTTAAAAAAGCAGGACTTTGGGGAAAGTGCAAAGGCG
Organism: Cetorhinus maximus; assembly: GCF_964194155.1. Classification (NCBI taxonomy): domain Eukaryota; kingdom Metazoa; phylum Chordata; class Chondrichthyes; order Lamniformes; family Cetorhinidae; genus Cetorhinus; species Cetorhinus maximus. The sequence goes on from NC_135901.1 coordinate 10,711,929, forward strand.
GTACATCAGAGTGGTACCAGAGTGGGTGAGGGGCTTTTATGTAAATAGAGCAGAGAAACTTGGATCACCCTTCGTAAATCTTCTTCTTCAGTTCTCTAGCTGAAAGCAGGTCCGACCTCATGACAGCCCCCCATCAGCCGTGGAGCCAACCGTGCCCTCTAAGGGTGCCAAGTTGCTGTGGCAACGTTTACTTTGGAGCTATGAACAGTGGTGGTAGCGGCTCCAATGTCATTCCATCACGTAGTTGGCCAGGAATTATTCCCTTCCCACTCTACTTACAGAATCATAGAATCACAAAGTACAGAAGAGGCCCTTCGACCCATCGAGTCTGCACCGACACATGAAAAACACCTGACCTACCTAATCCCATTTACCAGCACTTGGCCCATAGCCTTGAATGTTATGACGTGCCAAGTGGTCATCCAGGTACTTTTTAAAGGATGTGAGGCAACCCGCCTCCACTACTCTCCCAGGCAGTGCACTCCCGACCGTCACCACCCTCTGGGTAAAAAAGTTTTTCCTCACACCCCCCTTAAACCTCCTGCCCCTCACTTTAAACTTATGCCCCCTTGTGACTGACCCTGCAACTAAGGGGAACAGCTACTCCCTATCCACCCTGTCCATGCCACGCATAATCTTGTAGACCTCGATCAGGTTATCCCTCAGTCTTCTCTGCTACAACAAAAACAACCCAAGTCTATCCAACATCTCTTCTTAACTTAAATATTTCATCCCAGGCAAATTCTGGTTAATCTACTCAGCACCCACTCCAGTGCAATCACATCCTTCCTGTAATGTGGCGACCAGAACTGCACACAGTACTCCAGATATGGCCTCACCAAGTTTCTATACAACATCAATTTGACCTCTTTACTTTTGTAAACTATGCCTCGATTGATAAAGTCCCATATGGCTTTTTCACCACCCCACTAACGTGCCCTTCCATCTTCAGAGATCTATGGACACACACGCCAAGGTCCCTTTGTTCCTCAGAACTTCCTAGTGTCATGCATTTCATTGAATACTTCCTTGTCAAATTACTCCTTCCAAAGTGTATTACCTCACACTTTTCAGGGTTAAATTCCATCTGCCACTTGTCTGCCCATTTGACTACCCCGTCTATATCTTCCTGTAGCCCAAGAAACTCAACCTCACTGTTAACCAGCCGGCCAATCTTTGTGCCATCCGAAAGTTTACTAATGCTACACCCCACATAGTCATCTCTGTAGTTTATATAAATGACAAATAATAGGGGGCCGAGCACAGATCCCTGTGTTATGTCACTGGACACCGGCTTCCATCACTAAAACATTCTTCTGTCATCACCCTCTGCCTCCAACAACTAAGCCAATTTTGAATCCACCTTATCAAATTACCCTGTATCCCACGTGCCTTTGCCTTCTTTCCAGGTCTCCCATGTGGGACCTTGTCAAAGCCTTTGCTGAAATTTATATAAACTACATCAACTGCACTACCCTCATCTACACACCTGGTCACATCCTCAAAAAATTCAATCAAATTTTTAGGCATGACCTCCCTCTGAGAAAGCCATGCTGACTATCCCTGATCAACCATTGCCTCTCCAATGCAGATAGATACTCTCCTTCAGAAAGTTCTCCAATAGTTTCCCTACTACTGACGTGAGGCTCACTGGCCTGTTGTTCCCTGGCTTATCACTAAAAACCTTCTTAAATAGTTGAACCACATTAGCTGTTCTCCAGTCCTCTGGTACCTACCCCGTGGCCAGAGAGGAATTAAAAATTCGGGTCAGAGCCCCTGTGATCTCCTCCCTTGCCTCCCTCAACACAAATCATCCGGACCTGGAGATTTGTCCACTTTTAAGCCTGCCAACACCTCCAATACCTTGTCACTCCTTATGTCAATTTGCTTAAGAACCTCGCAGTCTCCCTCCCCGAGTTCGATACCTTCATCCTCATTCTCCTGGGTGAAGACGGACGTGAACTATTCATTCAACACACTAGCGATGTCCTCTGGCTCCATCCATAGATTGCCCTCTTAGTCCCTTATGGACCCTACTCTTTCCCTGGTTATCCTCTTCCCATTGATTTACATATAGAATACCTTGGGATTTTCCCTACTTTTTCCAGCCAGAGCTTTCTCATATCCCCTCTTTGCTCTCCTAATTGCTTTCTTAAGCTCCACCCTGCACTGTCTGTCCTCCACTAACCCCTCTGCTGATTTGCTTCCCTTGCACCTTCTAAAAGCCTCTCTTTTCCTTCTCATCGTAACCTCAGACACTTGAACCATGAGCAGGCGGAGGGTGGTCAGAGACTTCTGAAGATTCAACCGTCGCTACTTCCGCTGCATCAGTTCCTAATGCAGCTGAGAGTCTCCGCACACTTCATTCAATACTGAGTCTGCTTATCCCCGCCCACAGCTTCTGTTTGTTGTTGTGTTATTGGAGAGATTGCTGCCGCTGGTCCATTCCTATCACTGGTTGGATCAGCAGTGCAGTGGGACGGGGAACTGTATTTCTGCTCCGACAGAGGATTTCTCACACTGCAGTTACAGACTCAGGAAGTATCAAGGGGAACCGTCTCGCTCCTCTCCTCATCTTTATATCTCTTCTCAGTAAGTATTCCGTTCCCAGTAAAACTCCATTCTCCTTCTGACTGCTGTAACCAAGATGTTATTGTTGGTAAAATAATAGTGATGGCGGTGATGATGATTATGTTGATCAATAGGAGGCTGGCGCTGATTGTCTGTTACTATTATTTTTGTTTGAATGGAGCTACCAAGACACAGTGGAACAACGGGTTCCTAAAATAACGGCAAAAGCATAAAGTAATGTCACACTGACCTGCACCTTGAAAACAAGTGATTCAAACCCTAATGTGTACTGGTACAGTCAGCGACCCGGGAAACCTCCAATGTACATGTTTCGTCTTATTAGCCGGAATGTGCAAACGAACACCGACCTCAATGATCGGTTTCCTTCCACGTTTGATAAAAATAACAAGATTACCGAGCTAACGATCAACGACGTACTGATCCCCGATACCGCCGTGCACTTCTGTGCCATGGACCCCACACTGTTGCAGTGATATAGCGGGTTCCGTACAAAAACCCTCACGGCAGTTCCAGCCAGTGCTCACCAGAGGGTGCGCACACACCGGTAATTCAGTTTCCACAGTGAGAGTGACATAAAGATTCTGAAAATTGCAACGAAACACAACACTTGATAACAGCAAATGGTGTGGTCCACTTATACAGTCTCATTAGTTTGCGATTGCACTTTGTATTTTTCATAGATATGAGATTGACAAATCTTCTTATGTGTTCCGGTGGAGTCAGCAGCCCGGGCAGACTTCGCAGTTTGTGTTTTATCTCTACGGAGGGCTAATAAAGCGGAACCCAGACTTTATAGAACAATTCTCTTAGACGCTTTAGCAAGACTGTCTGAACTACTGAGGTAATGATTAGCAGAATCCTGTTCTCCGACACTGCCGTGTTTTTCTGTGCCCTGGAGCCCCACAATGCTGCAGAGATATGGAGGATCACGGACAAAAACCCACGCTGGTTCCAGCTTTAGTCCCTAGAGGGCGCTGAGGCACCAATAAAACGGAAAGCAATTGTTCAATATATTCAATAAAAACGGAAGCAATAATTCAGCCATTTACATAGCCTTTTAAAACTGTAATGAAACACAACATTCTACAAGAACAGGTGAGATCCACTTGTAAAATCATACCAACAACTCACGTTTATATAAAAATAAAATTTACAGATACACCTGTGGACCTTAACTGTCCTTCTGCCTTTCCCTATATTTTCTCGGTCTGTTTCCTCTCATCGCCTGTCTTTATTATTTAATCATCGCCCTTTTTATTTTCTTGTTACAGCCTTTAGTTCAGTAATATAAGACGTTTGTTTTTGCTCAGAATATTAAGTCAGGACCGCTGAAACTGAACATCCTACAAATATGAACTGTCACATCAAATCGGTGATTAAATAAAGAATCTCTCACAATCTGACCAGCGGCGTCTGAACATTTCTCAGAATATCCACTAGAGGGCGTCAGACCGCAATAATTCTAACTGCATCTATGGTGAAAATGGATGTTAAAGGAGCGGAAGACAAAGTAAAAATGTCTTGGTTTATTTCTTTTTCTGCTCCACAGCCCTTTTCTAACCCCAGCTAAGGTTATAAAAACAGTCCTGTTGGTGCTGAATTCTTGTTAATAAAAACCCGCTCTACAGCTCATCCTGGAGGCTTTGAACCCGCTCTCGCTCTCTGTTCCCGCCCACTTTAAAGTGACAGGAGACAAATTGCTTAAAAAGCGCCGGACCCCAAATTCTCTCTCAGCACAAATTCCAAACCCGTATATGATGGATGGTTAGATTAATCATCACAAACACGGAAAATGTCAGAATTCACCGAACAAATTGAAACAGAAATTTAAATGCAAACCACAGAAAAGGTCAGTGCTGGTAACGCTGATTAAATTACAGCGCGAGTTTATTATTTATTTTTACTCAGTGTATGCTCAGTGTCAGCAAATAGCATCATTTTAATATGACGGATCCAAGAACTACTCTGGCAAAATGGCAAAATTATTGTTAGTTCACTACTTCACTGATTGAGGAGGGAAATCCTATTGATTCCATAGTTACCTGTATTCTGTTGATAAAGCTACTGGAACTTCAGATGAAGAATTGACGCCAGAATAAACAAACCAAATCAGCAATCCCATGCTTCCGGTTACAACAACTTAATAAGGGTTTTAGTCTAACTGTGAAACTATTCCCCCTATAAGAACACTGACTGTACCCCAGCTCGGGATGTTTCAGCTCATTCGGAGCCAGCTCATCAGCTGACGTCCTCACATCACCACTCGGGACACAGGAAGTGAGGTGAGAAAATCATGAGACAGGACAGCGGATTATTGAGGGTGGGGTTTAGAACGGATGTCTTCAAATATCCAACTCCCCTTTTACAGAGCGGACAGCGACAATGCGGCTACTCAGCATCTGGGTTGTGTGGGAAGCATTTCTGACAGGTAAATATGGGCCAGACACATTTACTACTTTCCCCTATTTTTCAAAAAATGCCGAAAATGTGAATTTTAAATAGTTCTCGGTCTGACCATTTTCTGTTTGAAAATGTTTTTTTCAGCTCTGAGTCATGGAGATTGTGTCACTCAGCCTCTGTCCTCAGATGTAAAGGCAGAAGGAGAAGCGGTGACTTTAAGCTGTACCTATGAGACTACAATGAGCAACTACTATTTGTTCTGGTACCAGCAACACCCAACCTCACAGCCTGAGTTTATATTGTGGAAAGGCACGAGCGGTAATGAAGATAAAGCAGATTTTGCTAAAAGCCGTTTCTCTGCAGAGCTCCAGCCCTCGAATAAATTCGCCAGTTTAACGATCTCGGGTCTGCAGCTGACTGACGCTGCCGTGTATTACTGCGCTCTCAGACTCACAGAGATGGAAAACGGTCTCATCATTGTACAAAAACTGCCTTTGCACAGTGAATAAGAGCTCCTGTCTGTTGGGGCTTGGAGAGAGTCTTGGGCAGATGCAGCCGCAACGTTCTGTGACTCTCTCAGCCTGTCAAACACAAACGGAGAGAAAACCACATTAACCTCGGATCAAACTGTTACCAACTGTTTCCAGGAGCGACCGACAGATAAACTGCAGAACTCGATCCGACCGAGAGAGCCATCACAGAATCAGATTTGAAGACACCCGTTCTAATCCCCACCCTCAATCCTTTGCTGTCATGTCTCAGGATGCTCTCACTTCACCTCCTTGTGTCTCCGTTGGCCTGGGAGATCCATCGGTGGTGAGCTGTCTGACATTGAATGGAAATACCCGGAGCTGGACTACAGTCAGTGTCCTGATAGAGGAATGGCTGCTCTTTTAGAGGCGGAGTTGGGGGGGGGGGAATGAAATCCTGGTCTGTTCATTGTCACCAGCAAACTCGGGATTGTTAATGGTGACGTAAAACATTCCAGCATTAAGGAAACATTCTGAAACTCAATCTGTACTTGGGGTTTGTTTTAAAGATCACACTCACTGTCTTGTGAAATCTGTTCCTTGTGCATAAAGATTTTCTGACCCAGCAACACACTCTGATCTAATAAACCCTGTGAACAGGCCTCGGCCAAAGGCTCCAGAAAACTGACAGGGGAGATGGGGAAAGGGTTGTTCAATATTACAGACAGACACATAAACTGCAGTAAAATACATTGTTAACATTAAAGTTAATAAAACTATGAGGGTCGGTTACAATGCAAATGCGAATTGAAATCATGTAATATAATTCTGCAAGTGTTCCTGACCTCTTTGTGTTGAGTGTTGTGTTTTGTTATGATCTTTCAGGAATGTCCCTTTGACTCTCATGGCGGAGATTGAATTATTGTTTCTCTTTATCGGTGCGAGATCGCCCTCTGGTGGGAGATTAGTTGAACTCCCAGTGAGGGTTTGTGCACGGGATCCGCTGTCTCTCTGCAGCAAGGTGGGCTTCATAGCATAGAAATACACGGCGCTGTAGGCGAGGATCATCCTTGCGGTATTTAGAGGAACGTTTTGTTTCCATTGTGCAAATCAGCAAAGAACCTGTTTGGTAAGTTTGGAGACCTCGCTTCATTCCCTAAGCTTTACATATTCAGTAAATATCTTAGAGCTTCCCTGGGATACTGAATATACTGGAACAGAGTGGGGGCAAGGTAGTTTTTCGAGTACCTAAAGTCCAGAATAATGTTCTGCCTTTCCCGAAGCGTTAACTCAGAAGGATCCTGGAACACTGGATCATCGCTAATTGTTGCTGTAGCACAAATCCAGAATGGTTCAAAACTCAGGGGGTCAATACAACGCCTGGATAACACACTGACTATTTAAACATGGATTCACCAGGCAGTAAGGCCAGTAACATCAGTAAGGAACATAGGGGAATTCATAGTGTCTGGTTTAGAATTCGACAGGAAATAACAGATTATTCTAAATAGTTTCATCCTTCTAGTCGGATATTAAACCCAGATCCGAAACCGGCATCACCCATCACGGAGTGCATCTTTCCTCCACAGTTTAGTATCCATTTCACAATCTCCCAAACCTTTCACTCACTCGCCTTGCCCAGTGATTAGTATCAGAATTCAATATTTCAATGTGATTTAGAGGATCGTTCAGGAAGAGTGGCAGTGGATATAGAAACAGAGAGATTGTTGAGAGTGATTAACATGCCACAAGATGCATTTTGTAAAGTAAAGTAGAGAAGAAACATGCACTTTCAGGAGGAGAAAAGAGAACCTACGATAACAATATCGTGCCCCGGATTAATAAACCATCTGATTATCTTTTCTCCTCTACACTCTCGTAGATTTCTCAGACAACATCTGGATTGAAGACAATGAGGAAGAGACCGACAACATCTGAATAAGCGCTTCTAAATTCATCATCCCGTTCCTCTTCATCATTTCCCACAGCGCTTCCGTCACTCTGGTGAAAGTGAGGATATTCAATCCACGCACATTTAAATCTAGCTGAAGCGGTTGGAAAAATCCCAAACGTCTCGTGGACAGTAACGCCGAGATAAATTTCCCACGTCATAAAACTTTGATTCATCCCTTTATCATGTGATCCGTTGAAAGGCCAACGCCGTGCATTTCCACATCCGTTTATTAATATCACTATGTTATGAATATAAAATATGTCCTCTTGACAATTCTCAAAGTAAAATGTCTTCAGTTAACAGAGGAAACTGAAACACACGATTTGGTATTTCTGTTTGAGGTGTGTGAGATAATTGTGGCTGTAATAGAAATGTATCTTAGATTTTCACCATTGTTTGAATATTCCAGATGTCTAGGATTAAAGTGTTCCTTGTTTTGCTCTCAATTGTTCCCTTCTCTCTACACTGAACCCCACTATTCTCTGTTCCCGTGTGCTTTTTTTTTCAAGGTGATGTCCAGTTGTTATAAACACTTTCTGTCAATTATTAGAAAAATACTCTAAAATATTCTTTGTGAAATTGCGAACAAATGTTGAATGACGATGAACTAATTTGGACTTTAATGAATTATTTTCTCCAAGGCTTCTCCACACCGCTACATTTTACCAATAACATGTTTTTTTTTTCCCTTTTCCTGGCAGGCTTTCTTAGGCAGTCCTCGCTGGTTTGTGTTTGAACTCAAGGCCACACGGTAAAGGAACCATCACGTCATCCATTGTCACATCAGAATAAAGAGACCTTTACTTCTGCCCCTTTCTGCCATACCACAAAGGTAGAATGAGCGCACAGCGGCCAGGAAACCCTGGCTCGTCTCTCTCATGCTATGGGCTGTTACAGTCACATGTCAGGTTCTTTTAAAAAGCTGAGCTCTGCTCTGCCACTGCCTGAAGTAGTATAGTATAGTGAAGAATAAACCTCCAGCTACATTGCTGTTTATTTATTTTTGCCTTTGCTTCCCATTCTTTCCTCCAGCGTCATTCTTATTTTCCTTATTAAAACCCCCAGGTTTCACCAATTCTCATGTTTCCTGGTGTCTCTGAGGTGTTTACAGACTGTGCGCGTGACGCAGAGCTTCAGTCAGTGTTAGTCCCTCTTGTCCATTTGCATTACACAGAGCAGTGATGATCGCTTTACCGCAGTTCACTGCACCAAGTGTCATGTGGGAGAACTGTAATTATCAACTGTTTACTTTCTGTGCATTTATATTTATCAACACATATCCGCATCAATATAATTCCGCTGTTCGCTTTTTATACCACTAACTGTCCTCACCTCAGCATTTTTCAGCCCTCTCTGTTGATGTGACTCTGTACCACTCAATGTTTTCAATCCCATCTTCACCTTTGCCCCCCTGTTAGTGCTTCCCTACATATGCACCGTACTGGGTCTCATTTCTATCAAACTCCCTCGGAATCACCCATCGTTCCTAGTCTCAGTTTCATGTTCCGTATTCTGTACGTGTCTCAAAGCATGCAGACAGACACAGAGCTACTCTATAGACCAGGTGCTATTCGCCTGTCACTGCTCAAGGTTTGAAATCTTTAACTAGTGAGAGCAGACGGCATGGGAGCCTCATTCGCTGATCTGCACAGGTAAATCTCTCAGGTCTTTAACCATTGAGGCTAGAAAGGCACTGAGCCGATGTACGACGGTGATGGTGGAGGCGGCGGCAGAAGGAGGGGGTTTCACTCACCATCACCGGAACATTGTTCAGGTTTTAAACATTCGGTATAAAGTGTGGGGAGGACCAATTGTGGCGCAGGCGAGGTTGGAGGTCGGTGGGGGGGAGTCTCGTGGACGTCGGTGTGCGTCAAGCTTCTTGAGTGTTGTGGGAGCTGCACTCATCCGGAAAAGTGGAGAATATTCCATCAAACCCTGACTTGTGCATTTTAGACGGTGGACTGGCTTTGGGGAGTTAGGAGGAGAGTTACTCGCCATAGGATTCCTAACGTCCAACCTGGTCTTGTAGCACAGTATTTATATGCCTAAGCCAGTTCAGTTTCTGGTCAATGATAACCCCCAGGGTGGTGATAGTTGGGGATTCATTGATGGTAATGCCATTGAATGTCAAGGGACGATGGTTAGATTCTCTTTTGTTGGAGATGTTCATTGCCTGGCACTTGGGTGGCTTGAATGTTAGCTGCCCCTTGTGAGCTCAAGCCTGGATGTTGTCCAGGTCTTGCTGCATATGGACGTGGACTGCTCTATATCAGCGGAGTGATGAACGGTGTTGAACATTGTCCAATCATCCACAAAATGTCCCCACTTCTGACCTTATGATGGAAGGAAGGTCATTGATGAAGCAGCTGAAGGTGGTTGGGCCGAGGACATTACCCGGAGGAACTCCTGCAGTGATGTCCTGGAGCGGAGATGATTGACCTTCAACAACCACAACAATTTCTGTGATGGTGTTTGGTTGAGAAATATTGTTCAGGAAAATTCCCCTTCTTTTCTTCAAAATAGTGCTCATGTGATCTACCATGTCCACCTGGGAGGGTAGGCGGTGCCCTCGATTTAACATCTCATCCAAAAGCCGGACACTTTGACTATTTGCCTGAGGACTGAACTGCAGTATCGGCATTGATCCTGGCGGCCAAGTTTCCAGAGAGGGACGGGATCCAGAAACGCCTTGTTTAGAGGCGATAGGGCGAATAACTCAGCCTCGGCTGACAAGTAGTGTTTGCAGAATGGCCTTTGTTTCGTTATGCACGTGCACCTTGCTGAAAATGAATCTATAGTTTATATATACACGGTCAGGTAAATGAGTACAAGTCTTTCATACGGGGTGCAGTGGCCTCTCGACGCCTCGATCACTGGCCTTCCCTGATCAGGAAGCCAGTTTCCGTCAGGGGTTCCTCAGTAAATTGCCGGATTGTTGTTTTCGACAGAATACGGGTGTCCCGTTGAGCGGAGAGAGTCTGTGAACAGACAGGAGACAGAATCCTGGTAATCCCAGGACGTGGTGACCCCTCAACAATACAAGCTAGGAAAAAGGAATGAAATAAAGAGAAGGAAATGTACGTAGATAAATTTTACTGGTCCCCCTGGAAACAAGGAGCGATTAAATTTTACCCCTGGAATCAAGGATCACTCGGAAAGAGAAATCGCCTTTCACAGACTCAAGGTGTCAGTAAGCACTTTCCAACCTAAGGAAGTACGTTTCCAGTGTAGTCCTTGCTGTGATGTTAAAAATATTGTTCACACAGAGGACAGTGGGAATGTTTAATACTCTTCCAGAAAGGGCCGTCACTCTGGCCCTTGTAGTGGATTGAAGGGATTTGAGCGTCCAGGTATTTTTCGGATATTTTGAAGTTGTGGCCAATAGTGACCAAACTATTCGGTCATGAAAAGATGGACTGATCTCTCTCTGTCTCTCTCTCTATGTCTCTGTCTCTCTCTCTCTCTCTCTCTGTCTCTCCCTCTCTCTCTCTCTCTCTCTGTGTCTGCCTCTCTCTCATTGTGATAACCTTTTACTTCGGACTACGCAATGAAATTGGACCATGAAACACAATCATTTACAGGGCTCCATCTCTCAGTCTCTTGTGTTACTAATTTATTTATTCTTGCCCTATAAACACTGTTGTTTACAGTAACGTGTCACGGCGCCAAAATATTTTATATGGACGGAATCCTGAAACGTCTTGTTCAGAGGCGATAGGGCGAATAACTGAATCCTGAGCTGAGAAATAGTGTTTGCAGAATGGCCTTTGTGTTGTTATGCATGTGCAGCTTTCTGAAATTGAATACATAGTTTGTATATACACGTTCAGGTAAATGAGCAAAAGTCTTTCATAGTGGTGATCTGGCTGATGACTGACATGATTTATAGGGCTCCATCTCTAAGTCTCTTGTGTAATTAATTTATTGATTCTTGCCCTTTATGCACTATTGTTTACAGTAACTTGTCACAGCGTCAAAATATTTCCTGTAATTCCCCAGCTGTCACCTGTCAGAGCGGTGAACTGACAGTTTGGTATGTTTTCTCCAAAGAGAAGGTCCTGGAGTGCCATCTAGTGGAATCTTGCCTGTCAAACAATGACTCTCAATTTATTCTCGAATATTGCTGCATGATTATTCTGCCACGTTATTATGGTTTTTATGGTTTTGATTTTATTGTTACTTCTCTCTTTCCATTCTTTTGCTTCTGCTACTTTTACTATTTAATATTCAGTGCTAGATTATTTATCTCAGTTTTCTGACGTGCCTACTTCGTTAAGAGAGGACGTGTTCATTTGCATAAGTAGATTAAATTCTCGTTCATAAATTCTTAAATGCGCAACTGATGAGCTTGTGATTGTTCCTTTCGTAAGGCTTTTCGAGCACCTTAATCATCAATCAAATTTCAGGATGCCAAGTATATGCAAACATAGGAAATAGGATCTGTAGTAGGCCTGTCGGCCCTTCGAGCCTGCTCCGCCATTCAATAAGGTCATGGCTGATCTGACTGTAACCTCTCACCTACGCCCTGTTACCTTCCACTCCCTTGTTTATCAAAAACTGATCTACCTCTGCCTTGAAAGCATTCGAAGCCTCTGCTTCCCCTTCCCTGGGAGGAAGGGAGTTCCAAGGACTCCCTACTTTCTGAAAGATAAAAATCTTCTCATCTCTGCCTTCAATGGGCGAACCCTTACTCTAAGTGACCCCTACTTCTAGATTCGCCGACAAGAGGGAAGATCCTTTCCATGTGAGAATTTTTTTTGAACAGAGGGTTAATCTGTATGTTGTTATTTTAAATAAAACTACTTTCGTTCTATTAAATTACTCGGATGATGAGCTGCTTTTTTGCAGAATTGACTCGTGTCGATCTCGTTTCTAAAGCCCATGTCCTGATTGTCTCTCCAGCCCCCATGTCGGGTGATTTCTGGTACAGTTTCCTCACCGCCTTGCCTCCCAGTGTTTCACCGCACTGTACTAAACGGCAGCATCGGAGAACTGAACTGAGTGAACGGTGAGAGTGGTAGAGCCTTTCCCACGGTCCACAAATACTTCAAATCTTCCCCGAACTCTTTCGTCACTGAACATGAGGAAGAGATGCTCGGGAGCTCGATTGGAGAATTGCTGGTTCAAGAATACAAGTTCATTTGCAGCAAAAGTAAGGTGATGTTGACGCGAAATTGTTGTCCTTGCGTTCCCAATAAACCATTATCTGATTTTTTTTTGCAGCGAAAAGGAGCAGCTTCCAAAGCCAGAATAAAATTAATATAATGATATTTACAAGGAAAATTAAATAAAGTGCTTGTGTAAATATGTAGAATATGCTGATCAATCCACCCATCATTACCTTTGTTGGCAAACCGACATTCAGTGTAAGTTCGGAGCTATTTCCCTTATAAATTGAGGCATGGAGATAAGTTTACATATTTCGCAAAGCTGCTTCTCCGTGGATTTGGACAAGCGCAAACTGAACAATAAAACTGCGGTAAATCGACCTGTCTGTTTTGCTTCTCTGCAACCCGGGAGCAAAAATCGCTGAGGTTTTTGTACCGGGTTCTAGCTGTGATCTAACGCTGTGCCTCATTGCACAGTAATAAACGGCCCCGTCCTCCACACTCAGTTCGCTTATGTTGAGATAACCGTTCTTTTGAGACATGTCAGCAGCCGCCAGATATCGTCCTGAAATTTCATCTTTCTTCTGTGCTAAGGCATTGGTAATAATCCATCTTGGTGGCTGTGCAGTTTTCTGCCGGTACCATTGCATGTAGTACATATTCCCATCTGTATATTCACAGTCTAACTGCACCGAACCCCCTTCTGACGCCGTTATTGCGACTGGGGACTGAGTTACTGGATCAGCGCAGAGTCCGCCTGTGAGGTAGAGGAATGAAATATCAAGCGGTTAAACAGCGTTGATCTAAATTTGTTTGTAGCTCCGTGAGTTTGCGAAACCTCCTATCTACCCAGCTGTCCATCATATGGATATTTATGATCGTTAATTGTTTTAAATACTATCGCAATCTCTGTACATTCATCTACTAATCTGCCATGATTAACTTAATCCAGTACTTACTGTCCAACAGCGCCGCCAGTATTATCAGAAACATGTCTGACTGAATCTCTCTCAGTGAATGTGAATGGAATGAACCAGAGGTTGAAGAGGAGAGAGGGAACCCGGGCTCTGTTCAGTTCATTGTTCCACCCACACACTGCAGGGGGCCCGGCCCATTGTGACCTCACTCAGGAAATCTTCCCTATTGGCTTTCGCGTTTCCACCACGTGAGTCAGTGACGCCCATGCTTGAACTAGGCGCCCCCCGCTGGTAAATTCGGCTCAATCCGTGTTCGGATGCGGCCGTTGATTGGATCCAGGGTTCATTGAAATGCATATCAAGGCATCAATGTTCCCCAAAAGTCTGAATTGGAGCTGTTTAGACACAGCCTTTTTAGCTGTTGATGTTTATGTGGGAGCTTGATGTTAAATCTGCAGAAATCATCGCTGGAGCTCTCTGTCCAAATCATGGATATGACGAAGTAGAAGGAATGTCAAGATTTTGAAGAAAGTGTGGACGCGGTACATCAGAATGGTACCAGAAATGAGGAAGGTTTATGCGAACAGGATAGGGAAACTTGGATTCTTGTCCTCGTAACAAAGGAGGAAGAAGAGAGGCTCAATTGACGTGCTAAAAATTATGCCCTTTTGACAGATTAGATCGCAATTGTTTCCATTATCAGAAGATTTAATGACTAACTCATTTCGATTTCATGAAAACAACAGAGAGGGAAAGATCTGTTTTATTTATTACGTTGTGTGTTTTACCGTCTGGAATAAGGTACCTGAAATGATGGGGGAAGAGGATCCAATCGTAAATTTCAATATGGTGTTGTTTATTAGTTGAAAAAGGAAAACAACGTGGAAAATGTGGGTTGCGAAAGACGATTGGGATGGCTCTTTTGAATAGACACAGATACGATAAGCGGAGTTTTCATTCTGCCCTGTATCTTTCTCTGATTCTGGCCCCTCCCTGCCCCTCCCGCATTATCAGTCACATGATGAGTAAACAGGTGCAGGATGCTCACAGTCTCCTGGAGCTTCAACCGTCGCTATTTCCGCTCCATCAGTTCCGACTGCAGTTGATCATCGCCGCGCACTTTTATCCGATTTCAATCTGCTGCATCCCCGGCCACAGCTTCCGTTTGTCACTCCCCTCTGACTCGATTTTGTTCCTGGAGGTATTGCTTCCGTTGGCCTGTTCTTGCCATTGGATAGATCGGCAGTACAGTGAACCAGGGACCTGATCTGAATCGGAGATGAGGGGAATTTGTTTTTTCACTCAGAGGGTTGTGAGTCTTTGGAACTCTCTTCCTGAAAAGGCGGTGGAAGCAGAGTCCCTGAATATTTTTAAGGCAAAATTGGATTTATTTTTCGAAAGGAAGGGTGTGACAGGTTATCGGGGGTAAGTGGGATGTAGATTTCAGGTTATAATCAGATCATCCATGATCTTATTAAATGGCGGAGCAGACTCGAGGGGCTGAATGGCCTACTCCTACTACTTATTCATATGCTTGTATGACCTGACAGATAATTTCCCGCACTGAAGATCGACAGACTGAAGAATTATGACTGTTAAAATTTCGGTCAGCCGCCACACAGCAAATTCACATGTACACATATTCAGTAAAATGTCCGAATCGACTCAACTGATTATAATCCTACAATTAATCAATGCTGAAGGTTTTATCACAACAAAGGCCGCATTCAGCGAGTGCCTGTTTCTCCTATCGGATACTTTATGCTGTGACTGTTACAATCTCTGATCAAAGCCGCTATCTGAAGTGTTTTATAAAGCCCACGGCAGCCCCGGTCACAGATTCCATTTGCTGCACTCGTACTGAACCGTCTTGCCTCCCCTGTGTTATTGGAGAGGTCGCTGCAGTTGTTCAATGGCTGTGAACAGGAGGGAGGTTTTTGTACAGCGACTGCCGCCTTTCCTCTCAGTGTGAGGCTTTATCGCACAGTAATACACAGCGGTATCCGCGCTCTCCGTCTTCTCAATAACCAATTGGCCCCGTTTGTCCGCGGTGGAAAGTTCCAATTCGAATCGGTTTTGTCTCTCTTTGCCAGCCGAGAACCTGCTTATAATAAACTCCAGTCCCTGACCAGATTTCTGTTTGTACCAGTACATTCCGTTAGTGTTGGACATGTCATAGCTGCAGTTTATCTGCACTGAAGCCGCGCTCTGTACGGTTCTCGCAGTGGGAAATTGGGAAACTTGTTCCGAGCGACATCGACCTGTAAAAACATTCAGACAATGAGACATTGGAGCAACGTGAGTATAAATAGACACTCTCTACATGTTACAGAATAAATCCCCTATACTTACAAGTTAGCAGCACTAGAATGACAATGAGTAGATTCATTTGTGTCGCGTAATGCATCCTTGCCATTAACGTGTCAGTAAGAAAAGGAAGCAGAGCTCACATCAGCAGAGCACGGAGCGTCTGAACGAAGTCAATCGTCGGTTAATGTGACAGGCAGGGATAATGTTCCAGTCACGTGGTTTTGCTGCTCTTGGATTGGTTGGAAATAGGCTTTGTTCTCGTGACGTAAGGATGTCGTTTTGGACCCCCTGCTCCTTTCTCCATCGGTTCCCATCGGAACATGCCAACTGTCGAATCGCCAGGAATTTCCTTTACTCCTTGTGGCGGATTCTCCAAAGGGACAAACTTGGGATCCGGGTCTTTGTGAATATTTGAAACTCTACTACGATTGTCTTCAGGAATGAAGGCAGCCCGTTGTTAAAATCCCATCTTATCAGCTCTTGTGCTGGAATTGTACATTCAAACTCCCATAGCTGTAAGATTTCTGAATCTGGATCGGGAAAGAATTGAAGGAGAAACGCATTGGCGCTTTTCAGTAATTAATCATGCACCTGTGTACAGCTGCTGGGAGCATTGACAGTGGAGCTGGTTCAAAGCCCCCGAGGGCCAGGGATAGGGTGTGGTCCAGATAAGAGGAAGGGAGCGAAAGCTGGGTGTGAAAGTCTGCCCTCGCAGCTTTTACACAAATTAGCAAAGGATGTGATGCGGGAAAAGAAACCAAATGCAGGATGGTGTCAGTTTATCATTTTCCATTTCCGCTCACTTTCCCATGGAACACTTCTCATAATTTATGACAGCGGTTTTGGCCCTTCTGCACAATAATTCCTCTTGATCTCTCGCCCATCGTGGTTTGCTCTAAGAAACCCCTGTGAGTGAACTTCACTCGATAAGTGGACGTGGTTGCATAAAGAATTCTGAATCATCTTCGAGAAATTCCGGGGCCTGTAGAAGAACGTGTTCGTCAGCAGGTGGCGACAGTGATCTATTGACATCTGAATGATAGAGAAACCAATTTTGTTGAACACATAGCAGAAAGCAACATCCCATTGTTACCAATATTGTTATTACATAGATTGCTGCTCAGCCTAATTTCAGGAGAACATTTATCGCTTGAAATTATCTGAAGGAGAAATAATTAATGAGTTTATTTGAATCCACACCTTCAGAAGCATGTCATCGTCTTGGGGTGAGTCGAGAATAGATTTACGAGAATTATACCAGGGATGAGGGACCTCGGTCATGTGACGAGATTAGAGAAACTGGGATTGGCCTGTTTAGAGAAGAGAATGTGAAAGGGTGATGTAATTGATGCGTTTAAATTTATGAATGCTTTTGACAGAGTTGTTCGTGAGATATTGATACTTCTGGTAGGATGATCAGTAGCCACTGCACCCAGAATTCAGACAATTTGTAAAGAATAAAGGGAAAAATTAGATTTTTTATGCAGCGAGTTGTTATGAGGTGAAGTATGTTTCCTGGTATGGAGAAGGAAACATAATCAGCTGTAACTTTCAAAAGGATATTGTATTTATACAGGAAAATGAAAGATGTTTGGAGCTCTGGAGGAAGTGGAGAGGGGAGCTAATTGAATACCTTTATTCAGAGTGAGGAAATAGTTCTTGTGAGATGAAGATTTTCCATCTTTGCTGTGATCTTTAATAATTGTGAAATGAAATTTCTATTAATCAAACGTTCTATAATTGTACTTTTGACGTTGTTATTCGCGATATTAGCAAAGGGAAGCGTAACAACAATTGCATTACCGAATGCTATGGCACAATTGTAGGTATAATGTATTACCTTAAACCTTTCAGCAGTTTAGTAGCTGAAGTAACTTGACTCTGACTTCAGAATCAGTAGATTGTGGATTCCACATCAAATTCAGAATCTGAACATAATTGCCAGTATTGCAGTCTTGGCACTAAAAAGGCATTATCTTTTCCGGGACGTCATGAACCTTGGCTGTTGGGGTTGGAATTCTAAGATATCTGCACACTTTTGATAATGAATATATAGTGTGTAGATGAGTGAAAATCTTCTATAGAGGCGATCAGGCTGATGAGTGTCAGGCAGGGGGGCAGCAGCCTCTCGGAGCCTCGGTCATTGCTCCCTCTGAAAGGAGGCGTTCCATCACCCTGGATTAATCTTCATTGAGGCTGAGAAAGGAATCACTTGAAACAGGGGAATATGAGGGGAAAACACAATGACACTCCAGAGCCTTGTAGGAAAAATGAACACGGGCATCCGGCTCTAATTTAACACATATCTGTAGAAGGGGCTGTAATTCCCCTCCGAGGATTTACCAACCGATTTGAAAGTTACTGGTAAGAGATGATATCAAAGCTGACAAAATGTAGCTTTGAATATAGGTGACCCATGTTCGGGGGAGACGGAGGCATAATGGTGTCACTGGACTTGAAATCCAGAGGCCCAGTGTAATGCTGTGGGGACACGCGTTCAAATAGCAACTCTGGGATATAAATCATTAATATTGACCACGGCTACTATCACCGATTGTTGTAAAATCCTATCTGGTTCACTAAAGTCCTTGAGCAAAAGTAAGCTGCCGTCCTTACCTGGCCTGGCCTACATGTGCCTCTAGAAATATCTCAATCACTATAATTCAACAGACTGAGATGATTCATGCGATACACGAGGGGAAATTTCCTTTGGCCTCTCCGGGAAAAACTCAAAGTTGTTTTAGCGTTGTCACAATGTCATCCTTTTCGACAGTTTTTTCTTTGTTTCAGGTGCAGAGGGTAACTGTAGCGCAGTGTGAATACTTTAATGTAAACGCAAATGTTGCAATAGAATTATGTTGACGCTTTCAATGAGCCTCCAAACACCGGAATGAAATAGACCAACGCTCAGTAAAGTGACCGTGGGATATAATTTCACAATGATAAAGCTTTCCTCACATTAAAGACTGCACTCACTGAGTGACTGTCTTTTCAGTCCGATACTTTATGACGTGACCGAGATTTCTGATCAAAACAGTACTTAACTGGGCGTTAGATAGACGCTTTGCGCTGTCATTGCCCACGGAAGCCCCGCTCACAGCCTCTTTCTGCTCCTCTCGCTCTGTACCTTTTTGCCTGCCCTGTGCTATTGAAGATATTGCTGCAACTGTTCCAGAACTGCAAACAGGAGCGAGGCTTTTGTAAAGTGACTGCAGCCTTTCCTCTCAGTGTGAGGCCCTATCGCACAGTAATACACAGCGGTATCCGCGCTCTCGTGTTCTCAATAACCCCGTTTCTCCGTAATGGAAAGACCCAATTGAAATCATCCCCCCGTTTTTCCCTGCCAGCGAATGCACGCTCTATTATCCAGTCCAGTCTGCGACCGGATTTCCGTTTGTATCAAAGCAGGGGCATAAATACTGGACACGTCATAGCTGCAGTTTATGTGCACCAAATCCCCGCTGAGGGCTGTTCTAGAAGCGGGAGACTGCAACACTCGGGCCCAGAGACAACGACCTGTACAAGCATCCAAACAATGAGACGCAGGAGCAAGGTGAGTACAAAAAATAAACCCTGCGAGTTATTGCGTACAGATCCTGTACCTACATGTTAGCAGAACCAGAATGACGAGTGATAGATTCATTACATCCCTGCAATTCAAATGTCAATAAGAAAACGACACACAACTCACATCAGGAGAACACGAACTGAGGGAAGCACATTGAATGGTCTAATTAATGTCAGAGCCACCCAATTGAATTCTCTGTCACGTGGGTTTTCTGCTTTTGTATTGATTGGAAATGGACATTCTTCACTCACGATGCAGTATGATTGATTGTCTGCTCCCTTCACCAGCGGTTTGTTCTCTAAAGACCACTTTGTCCTTGTGGAGGGTAGTGAGGGGAACAGAATCTCTTTGGGATGGTGACCGTTGAAATTGATTTTTCCGGTGCCCTAAGTTCGAATCCAGTAAAATCCTTTCCTACAGAGTAGGTGGAGCATGTTTAACTTTACCGTGCAGAGGAGTAAACTCATTCAGCCCAGCCTGAATAACCATTTTGTTCTAGGGTAAATAGAGTTGTAAAACCACATGCCATAAAGGAGTAAGCATATTCAGGACAGTCTGAACAACCTATTCTGTTAGGATGGATGTGGAACTGTACATCATATGTGAGTCAAAACATTTGGGAGAACAAGTAGACGTGTAGAGGTTGTCTGACAGGAGCCTGCGGTAGATACTGTATTGGAGCACTCAGTCTTTGCCTCACAGTGCCTCGTTGCACAGTGTTACACTCCAGCATCTGACACCATGGTGCTGCCAATACCGAGAATGTTCTAACTTCTTGTTGGGTCAATAAAGAGCGTGAACCGACCGTCAGTGGTGTTGCCGTTGAAAGCATATAGGATAAATTTCGGGACACGGTTCTCTAGTTGCCTGTATAGGCTGTTGCTGTCCGTAGCTCTGGTCTTTGCATTGAACCAGATTTCAATCGATTGTCCCTCTTGTGCAAACATCTGCTGTGGTTGGTGAATCGCTGCCTAACTATTGAGAATGAAGGACAAGGAAATGAGAAACAAAGAAATAACAAAAAAAAATCTAACACCGAATTCAGCACAAAACACTCACCTAAAATCAACAATTTTAAAGTCACTATTTCATTCATTACGTTTTCTTGGATTTTACGCCGGCTGGATCTGGAATATTATAGGAAAATCGATTTAGCTTGGGATGATTTTGATTCGCAATCGATTATATTATTTCCAGCTTGATATGAAAGTAAGTGCCTCTTATACGTTCACCGAGGGACAGGGAACAAAACTATCATGAGATCTGTATCTCTTAGTCTCACTGACACGCCCTCTGGTGGCCTTATTTCTCATTACTTGGTTTCAAACAGTAGTGCTCTCTCAGAACCAGCAGAAAATTGTGACGTGGTTAGTCAGACGCTTGCCCTTTGAAAATATTGGACCTAGGTTGAAATCTAGCCTAGGCTGAGTGTGATGGAAGCCTATAATGGGAACCGATTAGGTCAACGGGACATACAATGGCCTTTCACCAGCACCAATTTGGTTCAAAACCGAATGGAAACACCAATTACGGGCATAAGCTTTCTGATGGGGAATGGGCACATCAGTGCTGTTGACTCTAGTAAACTCCTCCATTCAAATAGAAGCCATGAATCGAGTAAAGCAGCATATGACTTTGGGTGGGAAAGGTCTTAACTTCAACAGTGCGGCTTTGAGGCTTGTTCTTGTGGCAGAGCCCTCTACACGTGTGGCGCAGATTGCACTGGCTACAAAGGCGCAACATTAACGGTCACCCAACCCAGGCAAAGAAATGCAATGGAAATATTTTCAAAGCATCACAAACCATCGATGCGCCAGCTGGTTGCCCAATGAGATAACTACTTGTTCTTGAAGCATTTCACCGTCACTGCAGGACTTGAGTGCAAAGTCAATGCTGAAAATCCACTCTATTACTGAGAGAGTCCTTCACTGTCCGAGATGCCATCTTTCGGGCGAAGCTTCAATCAGAGGCCCAATCTGCCATTTCTGGTGGATGTAATTTGACTCCTGGCAGCATTTTGAAGAAGTGAAGTTATCCCTAATGCCCTGGACAATGTTTAATCCTCAATCAACATCACAATGACAGATTATCTGGTCATTATCACGTTGCTGCTTGTGGGATCTTGCTGTGCGCATTTTGGCTTCCTGCATTGCAACAGTGAATATAGTTCAAAAGCACTACATTGGCCGAAAAAGCGCTTTGAGACACCCGTTTGCCTTGAAACAGGGAAAGACATTGGGGAAGTGACGGAGGGCGAGATACACAAAGCAACACAGAAATGGATGCCGGGAGAAAGACTGAGGGAGAGGCAGGCAGGGAGACAGAGACACTGGAAGGAAATGAAGGAGGGAAGTGGAGAAGAAAGAGATAGAGCAACAAGGATAGAGGGAGAAGCAGGAGACTAAAGGGGCAGAAGTACAGGGAGAAGGGCCGAGGTAGAGACGGAGAAAGAAGAAAAGAGAAATAAAGGAAATAAGAAAATGTTGGAGAGACAATGAGATAAAAAGAGGGAGAGGTAGTGAGAGGCGATAGATCAAGGAGGGAAATAGACGAAGGTACAGTGAGGGAGGAAACCTTAGAGTCTGAGAAACGTAAAGAAACGGTAGAAGAGTCAACGGGAGAAACAGGGGGAGAGACAGTGAGACAGACAGTGATTAAGATGGAAGCAGGAAGTCCAGGAAAGGGAATTAGATCAGTAATATGGGGAGACAAAAATAGCACATCATCTGGAAAGAGTTTATCTCGAATGATATTTTAAGTTAAACTGCGACCGCAAGGCAAGTTGACACGGATTCAATCCAGTAAAATATAACTTTAGGACTAAGATCAAGAGATAGACGGTCGCTTTGAGACCCGCCAGAGATTCACTTGTAATGGCTTCTTCTCCTGCTCCTGCACCTCTGTTGTCCCCCAAAGATCTATCTTTGGTGCCCTTCGATTTCAAATCTACATGCTGCTCCTTGGCGGCAACATTTGAAAACACAACCTTCGTTTTAACATGTACGCTAACAATGCCAAGCTCCACCTCACCACCACATCCCCCGACTCCTCCCCTGCTGCTAAATTATCAAACTGCTTATCCAACTTACAGTGAGGTATCGCCATGATAGGCCGAATGGCCTCATTGCGTTGCTCTAAGATTCAATGATTCTAGTTCTTTCATGTCCCTCCCACCTTATTTGTTCTCAGTCCCTTCAAGATGAGCAGGTGCAGGATGATCACTGGCCTTGATGATTCAACCGTCGCTATTTCCGCTCCATCTGTTCCGAGTGCCGTACACTTCGCTCAACTTTGAGCCTGCGATCTCCCCGCCCACAGCTTCCGTTTGCTGCTCTCACTCTGACCGGATTGTCTTCTTGGAGAGATTGCTGCCGCTGGTCTATTCTTGATATTTGTTGGATCCGCAGTGCAGTGGGACGGAGGTCTGTATTTCCGCTCCGACAGATAATTTCTCGCACTGCAGAGTTACACACTCAGAAATTATCATAGGGAACCGTCTCGCTCCGCTCCTCATCGTAATGTCACTTCTCATTAAGTATTTCCTTCCCAATAAAAAAAAAAATCCCCTAATTAATGTAACACATGTGTTATTGTTGGCACAATAACGGTGATGGTTTTGATTCCGATTATGTTGATCAATATGAGGCTGACCCTGATTTTTGTTCATGCTATTGTTTTATATTAGAATGGAGCCACCAAGACACAATGGAACTGTTGCTGAAATAACGGTTGAAGGGGAAAGTAAGGCCACTTTAGCCTGCACCTTGAAAACAAGCGATTCTATCCCTTATGTGTTGTGGTACAGTCAGAAGCCCGGGCAGCCTCCACAGTACATGCTTCGTGTCCTGGGATGGAAACTATGCAGACACACCGACATCACTAATCGCTTTTCAGCAACGTTCAATAAAACTGCCAAAATTGCAGAGCTAATGATCGGCAACACTTTAATCTTTGACAGTGCGATATATTTCTGAGCCATGCAGCCCACACTGCAGCAGAGATATCGCGGATCCCGTACAAACCCCCCACAATGAGAGTTCCAGTTAGTGCTCAGCAGAGGGCGCCCTCACACCGATAAACAGAAACAATAATCCCGCCTCCACAGTCAGAGTCAGAGGGGCCGTCGTAACATTGCAACAAAACACAACCCTCTACAAGAACAGACAATGACCACTTCAGCAGTAATATCAATCTGCGATTTGAGCTCGCACATCTAAAAAAAATGAACATTACGAATCGATCTATGGCGCTTGAACTCACCTTTATTTTCTTTGGATGCCTTTCCCTATGGACTTGTTCTTTCTCAACCCCTGACTCCATCTGTGACCCATAATTTCAGACATTTCCTTCTGCCAGTCTTTGGTTTAAACGTTTCAGACCATTGATATTTGTTTATAATTCTGCTCAGGACTATTCTAGCCGAGTTGCCCATAGATTCAGCCCCAGTATTATCCGAGGTTGCTAATGAAGATTTCCTTCGTCATTGAGCAAATTACTAACCCTGGTACGCCAGTGTCCACCCTGCCCTCACCCAATATGGAAGGAATGTGAAAGTACCGCAAATCTTACCGACAGGCAGAATTATATGATTTTCGAAGGGGACATTGTTTTTGAATTCAGATCCTTACAGATGGATTCGATTTGTGTCGTCACTGCCTGCTCCAATCCCACCCACATTTTCCGTTTGCTGCGGTCGCTCTGTCCCGCCTTGCCTGCCCTGTGTTATTGGACAGATTACTGCCACAGTTCTCAGTTTGGCATTGTTTGGGGCAGCATTTCAGTGGAGCGGGACTCTGTATTTCTGCTCTGGCAAAGGATTTCCCGGACTGCAGAATTACAGAAAGAAGGATCATCATGTAGAAACATACTGGATCGCTCCTCATTATTATATCACTTCTCATTAAGTATTTCTTTCCCAGTTAAACTCTATTCTCCCCCTCAGCGCTGTAACTCACATTTTATTGTTAATGCACTAATGATGATGTTGTTGATGTTGAGACCGTGACTATTAATAATATATATGTCAGAATTGAGCCACCAACAAACAGTTGCTGAAATGACGGCTGAAGAGGGAAGTAATATCACCCTGAACCGCACCTTCAAACCAAACTATTCTAAGACCTATGTGCTGTGATGCAATCAACATCCCAGGCACCCTCCACTTTCCACCCTCTCCATAGATGAATAGAAAACTGGAAATTCTACTTTGCGGACCGATTCTGTTCTAGGCTTAGTAAAATTGCTAAGATCACCGAGTTAACGATTAGTAAAGCTCGGACCTCTGATCGCGGTGCATTTCTGCATCTTGATCCTACACTGCTGTAGAGATACAGCGGATGTCGGCCAAAAACCTACAGCGACAGTTCCCGTTACTGCTCAGCAGAGGGCGTTCTCACAATGGCAAACGGAAGCAATAATTCAACCTCGTTGCGAGCATCCGAGGTATCTTTCAAAAAGTGCAATAAAACACAAAACGCAACAAGAACTGGTGAGCTCCACTTGCAGGACAATATTGCTTTATGGTTTCAATTCGCAATTGAACTAAAAATAAACCTCAGAAATGCAGCTATGTAGCTTTAACTGACGAAACCAGAAACTACTGGGGAAACTCAGTACCTCCGGCAGCATCTGTGAAGAGAGATGCGGAGTTAACGTTTGGAGTCCAAAATCACTCCTGGTCAGGGCTGAGGAGGGGTAGGAATGTGAAGGGTTTTATGCGGTTGCAAAAGACCTTTAACTGACCGTGCCTCTTTCAATTTATTTGCCCTCTCTGTCTCTTTTTGCCACCTGTTTCCAGAGTTCACACAGAATTGTTGAACACTCCTTCTTCCAGTCTTTATTTGAATGATATTAAAACTTTTGTTTCTACTCGGAAAATGAATTGAGAACTTCCACACAGCAGCTTCCCACAAACATGGACTGTCTGATCAATCTTTCAAACTCTGTCCATTGACATCTGAACACTTGCAGAATATCCAGCAGAGGGCGGCGGATCACAGCATCCTTCTTGCTGATCACAGCACAAGCAGTGATCTAAAAACACTGGAATAAATAGAAGTTTAATAAGTGAAATCAACTTGGCTTAATAGGTTGGAGAAGGTATGATCATCACAAAAAAAATTGCATATAGGTGGTTTGGAAGCAGTTATTATGCAGAGGGCAGAGTAAGTGAGTAGAAGGTGCAGCTAATGGGGAAATAATGTGAAAATGTGAATGGAAAACCCACCCTGAGGTCTGTTTTCTGAAGTCTTTGACTGGAACGATTTCGACGCCATATCTATTTCCACTATGAGTGAAAATTATATGGAAAGGCTTTCCTGGGGGCTGGCATTGAGTTCTAGTTAATGAGGTCTCGCTCTACACGTCCCCTGGGAGTTGTGAACCTGCTCTCTGAGCTTAGACCCCGTGCATTCGAACAGATGAGTGTCAAATTGTTGAAAAGCGCAAACCCGGCTCTCCCGCCATTCTCACTCACAGCAAATCTAAAATCCGAGAGTCATTGCTGATTAAATGAATGAGTAATGATACAACGAGGACTACAACAAACCAAATAGAATTTAATCGTTCTAAACTGAAGGGGGCAGTGAGCAAATGTATGTTTACATTAGGAGAGTATTTTGCCTGTTCAATTATTTGCACCGTAACAACAGGTATCGTTGTTCTAATATTAGAAATCAATAAATCACCCCACAAAATATTTGATCATAGCCAGATTACTGGTTAAGTGGTTCACGGGGGAAATCTTACTGGAGTCATGGCTGCTAGTGTCCTGACAGTAAGACTAAAAGAATTATAGTGAACGAACTGACCTGGAAAAAAAAACAAATCTATGAGAAATGCTGTGTTTGACAGGTAAAATATCCAGACACTGCTTTAATTGTCACCGTCTCTCCTGTAAAACGGAAACAGTCCCCCTATGAGGCCAGTAACGGAATCCCAGCTCAGGGCGTTTCCATTCACTGGCAGCTAGCTCACCATCTACCGGTTTCACAGCACCACCGGGGACATAAGGAAGTGAGGTGAGAACATCCAGAGACATGACAGCAGATTATTGAGGGCGGAGTTTAGAACGGGTGTCTTCAAATATCCGACTCCCCTTTTACAGAGCGGACAACGACAATGCGGCTCCTCTGCATCTGCGTCGTGTGGGGAGCATTTCTGACAGGTAATTGTGGATTAAACACATTTCATCTTTTCTCTCATTTTTAAAACATGCCTTAAAATTGAACTTTAAACAGTTTTCTATCTGATCTTTTTGTGTTTGAACATGTTTTTCAGATGTGATTCATGGAGATTCTGTCACTCAGCCGCTGTCCTTAGATGTTAAGACAGAAGGAGAAGCGGTGACTTTAAACTGTACTTATGATACTACAATGAGCAGCTATAATTTATACTGGTACCGGCAACACCCAGACTCCCAGCCTGAGTTTATATTGTGGAAATACTCAGGCGGTACTGAAGGTAAAGCAGATTTTGCTAAAAGCCGTTTCTCTGTAGAGCTCCAGACCTCGACTAAATTCACTAGTTTGAGCATCTCGGATCTACAGCTGACTGACGCTGCCGTGTATTACTGCGCTCTCAGACTCACAGTGATGGAAAGCAGCCTCACCCCTGAACAAAAACTGCCTTTGGGCTGCGGATAGGAGCTCCTGTCTGTTGGGCTTGTATCGAATCTAGGGCAGGTGCAGCCACAATGTTCAGCGGCGCTGTCAGCCACTCAAACACAAACCGAGAGGAAGCCACATTCACCTCGGATCAAACTGTCACCAATTATTTCCAGGAGCGGTCGAGAAAACAAACTTCAGAATCCGATCCGATCAACAGATCTTCACAGAATCAAGTTTCAAAGCGCCCGTTCTAATCCCCCACCCTCAAAAATATGCTGCCATGTCTCAGGATGTTCTCACCTCACTTCCTTGTCTCTCTGCTTCTGTGAGATGTGTCGGTGGTGAGCTGCCTGACATGGAATGGAAACACCCCGAGCTGGACTACAGTCAGTGTCCTGATAGGGTGATGGCTGCACTTTTAAAGACCGGGGTGGGGTGGGGGGGATGTAATCCTGGCCTCTTCATTATCGCCAGAAAACTCGGGATTATTAATGGTGACAGGAAACATTCGAAAATTAAGGAAACATTCTGAAGCTCAATAGTCACTGGGCGAACTTTGTACTTGGAGTTTGTCCGACCTCGTGTCAGTCACTACCTGGTGAACCCTGTTCATTGCGTATAACCTGTCTCTGGCCCAGCAACACACTCTGATCAAATCAACCCTGTGAACAGGCCGCGGTCAAAGACTGCAGGGAACTGGCAGAAGAAATGGAGAAGAGTTGTTCAATAATACAGGAAGGCACGGAAACTGCACCCAAAGCCAAAAATTAAATAAAAGTGATCAAATAGATTTATGACGGTCGCTTTTAGTAAAAATGCGAGTTGAAATCAACTAATATAACTCCGCAAGTGATTCTCCCCTCTTTTTGTTGAGTGTTGTGTTTTGTTATGTTGTTTCAGGAAGGTCCCAATGACTCACATTTTGGAGGCTTTCTCTGATTGGTTCGCTTTCTCTGATTGGTTCTCTTTCGCTGATTGGTTCTCTTTCTCTCTCTGACTTCCTCAGTGTCTCTTTGTGTCTCTGCCACTCTGGTGAGTCAATCAATCCTTGACATAACGTTCCCCGGCGCTGTAAAACACATAGAAATGAATACAAGTAACTCAGGGAGTGAATGCAGAGCTTGACAAATTCCACATACACACAGTTACCCGAAACCAGCACAAGCGGTGTGACCGTCAGTGTAGAGTTCTCACATTGATATTTGACAATCAATAAATGTCGTTTCTGTTTGTCCCATTCAATTAAACCATACTGACCAGAGACCATAAGGATGGTGAATATAAACTGGACGAATATGGAAAGGAAATAGGAAGTAAATATGCATTTAAAGGTAAAGGAGCAAAAGTGTTTAGGGGTTCCTGTACCGCGAATGAGGAACAAGCAAATATTGTTGTTAAATTCTATGATTCTAAATCGGCGATGACCATTTGAGTTAGAAATACGACAGATCAAACCTTCTGCTTCACAGCAAGAGAATGAGGGAGAAATTCCTTCCCAGTGACGGTTCAAGAGTATTTTATTTTGAGTCGGCCTTGAGTGGACTTTTAATGACGTCTGGTGACAACACCCCATAATAAGCCAATTAGTGAGAATGTCACCCTTCACTATCCGCCATTCAATGTACGACGAGAATGTGATGCTCTCCCGTCCCCTTCCCCTCGCCACCATTGAGAGACCTGGAGTCGGCAGCAAGTCCCAGTCTGGAAATCAGACCCTGACTGATCTGCCTTTTGTCCATATTCATCGTCCTGAACAGAAACCCCCGCAAAGACTTGTTTCCAGTTGGAGAAATATTGCTGTTGATATTGTGTGAGTTTATTTCTCTGAACAAATACGTTGTTTTGCAAATCTCCTCATCTCCTGTCGTGGTTTAAGTGATTTTTTCTTCATTCACAGCCGTTCAGTGTGAGGATCAGAGCTCCCACCGTTAGCAGGTGGTGTCCGGGAAGAGCAACGGGTTGAACTGGACTGCCGGATCTCTGTTGGTACTGGTTATTCCGTAGCCTGGTAAGGACAAACACTGACGGGGAACACGGCAGTTATTGGCTTCATTTAGCAGGGGAATGTGACCAAAGGACGCTACACATTGTCCTTTTACCGAGCAAAGGATTCCAATACCGCCTCTATAGATGGCACCGCGTCCCAGGCCGCCGGAATGTGTCACTGTGCGATGGGCACACAGCGAGACAAAGAGCGGATCCGGCTGTACAGTATCCTGTTTGCTGCCGTGTCTCCCGCTGATCCTTTAAGCTTTCCCCAAACCAGGACCTTTTGAAATGCCGAGGATATTCAGAAATATTACTTTCTCATGTTTCAAATTCCATCTGGATGAAGTTACAACATCCTCTAGCTGGTACTACAGATACAGAGTATCGAAACATATTAAGTAAGATTTTCTGTTTTGTTGTTCAACACAAAAAGTAAAGAGGCGGTTAGAAAAACGGCTCTGACTCTCACATACTTCGAAACATAGATATAGTGGGAGAAAGGTAGAAAAAGGCGGAGGTATATAGATGGATGCATAGATCGACAGACAGACAGATAGATCGACAGACAGACAGACAGACAGATAGATAGATAGATAGATAGATAGATAGATAGATAGATAGATAGATAGATAGATAGATAGATAGATAGATAGATAGATAGATAGATAGATAGATAGATAGATAGACAGACAGACAGACAGACAGACAGACAGACAGACAGACAGACAGACAGACAGACAGACAGACAGACAGATAGATAGATAGATAGATAGATAGATAGATAGATAGATAGATAGATAGATAGATAGATAGATAGATAGATAGATAGATAGATAGATAGATAGATAGATAGATAGATAGATAGATAGATAGATAGATAGATAGATCAGTTTTATCCGAAAGCATAATTATATATTTATATAATTATATGAAATTGTGTTCGTTGTATTTTTGATTATTTTCATTTTTTTCTTCTTTTGGCAGCTGTTCTTTGGCACTATGAGACATTTCGGATATCGATATATCGGGGAGCGCAAGGGCAAAGGCTCTCGTGCAATACAAATAGAGACATGGTCTCGTGGAGCAATAGCTGAGACAACATAAAACATGAAACACAGCTTGGCAATATGTAGATTTTGTGATGCGAATGGTCTTCAACTTCTCACGAGATTAGCTCAAACCTGATTGTGAAGTTATTGACAGAATGAGCATTAAATTCGATTGACGTGAGAGAAATTTGTATTTTCTTACCTGCAGATCATCAAGTGCGATGGAGACAGGTTAACTCAGCAATTTAATCTGAGTGGGTTCTACGAGCAGCCGAATATTTGAAAGCATAGAGCTTCTGATATGCATGTCCCAGAGCAGCTGATGGATGTAATTACATCCAGGAACTTTAGCTTAACAGTAAACGCCTGACTCGACCTGTTACGTTTATACTACCGGCAGCGGCTGTAGGCTGCAGGGTGCGTTGCTGCCACCTGGCGGACAAAAGCAAAAGTTCGCCTTACAACATTTGCATCAATTAGGAGAAATATTGCTATGAGTTCTTTTTAAAAGATGTTCAGAAGGAAACTACACATAAACGGCTGTGGCAATGAAATGCTTGCGTTTAGAACAACACAAAGCGCAGTTAAAAAAGTCAAATTGCAAAGAATATTTTTTTTTAATTCATTCACGGAATGTGGGCTTTGCTGGCTGGACCAACATTTATTGCTCATCCCTTGCCAATTGTAGCAATAAATTAAGATAGAAGTGATGGTACTCGTATCCACCAGGAGAAACGTGGATCTGAAAAACTAGCCAAGGCTGAGATAGACAGATTTTTAATAAGGAAGGGAATCAAGGACCATGGGGAAAGGCAGGAAAGTGTATTTGAGGATGATCAGATCAGCCACGATCTCATTGAAGGGCAGAACAGAATTTATGGGCCGAATTCTGCTCCTATGTCTTATGGTCAATGTGAAAACCTTCAGCTGCAATGAGCAGCTCAGCCCTTTTTTTAACCTGTAAAGATCACTGAACATCACCTTTTTGGCCTGAGTCGTGATTTATACCCTTGAAAATATCCTTAATGTTTCTTTGCTGTCTCAAGCTCGCATCTTTCACAGTTTTGAGATTATATGTGTTTTATCTTATATGTTGTATGTTTTCGTAACATCTTGCGAAAGTGATACCATGCCATTGTCTCGTTACGTGGAATTAACTAAACATGGTGAACCATTAACTCATCCAGGAATTATACCATTCTCTTGTGAGAGTGTGTCGCACTGTCACCTAGTCTTTGTGCACTGCCCTTTCCATGGTTTGTAGCTCATTATAGCAAACCTTTTGACACTTTTACAATCAGACCTTTGTTTTCAGTCCATTTTCTGACCATTTACCCCGGTGTCTAGAATACATCAGGCCTGTCCTTATAGAGTAATACTCCATTACACATTGTTCTTCAGCATCTCATCCTTTTCTGAAAATGACCTCTAAAACCTGCCAATATTACTGATTCTTAGTCTTTTAATATGTGTAAGTGACTCTGACATTGATAAGTGTTTAAACAGGTTTTAAAATTACTGGGATCTCCCTCACCTGACGTCCTTCTTTCTACATTGTAGACTGATATTTCAAACCAAAAAAAATCTTCGCGTTCATTGTGTAACAGCGGTGCACGGATCTAACTAGATCCAGGCCATCTGCAAACGTTTCCATTCTCAATGGGAGTGGCGGGTTGCCATACGTCCCCAAATAAACAGCAACCAATTGTGTCCTCACGCAAATAATGTAATAATCAGAGTGAGTCAGGAATCGATGTGGATGATTTTAGATGGTGTTGATGTGGATTGTGTTCGGGTCTGCGCGCACAGGAGTTAATTCACGTGTCAGTGCCTGAATCGCTATTATAAACAGCCCTCGACAAACAGCAGCTGTGACCCAGAAGCCTGCCGCTGTTATGGTACGAGGCTTTCACTCGTTCCCATCGCTGTGAGACTCTGTGCACAGTAATAGACCGCGATGTCAGACAACCAAAGCCCCGACATGGTCAATCGGTACAACTTGTCTGACTGCTGGACTGTATCAGAAAACCGGCCCTGAGCGAAATCGGCCTTAAATTCAGAACCGCCACTCGTGTCCCTCTGGACTGCAAACTCGGGCTGTCTGCCTGGGTATTGTCGGTACAAGAATAAGTCATAAGAATCGTCGGTATAGGTGCAGTTTAAAGCGACATCTTCTGCCTCTGCCTGTGTGAGTGACGATTGCCGCTGAGTAACAGAATCTCAATCGCTCAGATCTGGAACACACGGTTCAGGAAAGTGGGAATCAGCGACTAAACGTTCAACTGGACTGGACTGGATCTTTTTGTGACGCTCTGATTTATGTCACATGGATTTGGGATCCTCCACAAGTGGAACCATCCTCTCCACGTCCACGATATAAAAATTCTTCATCATTGTAACGACACCAATCAACTTACCCATTCGTCTTGTCGATAGTAGAGACTGAAACCCCAGCCTTTAATTTGCTTTCTGATCGATATTATTTCCCAACTCGTGCATCATCTCTGTAAATCGCCTTTCCATCGTGTTGTGTGTCCCTTCTTGTAAGGAAGAGACCAGAACTGTTGATAATGACTCTAGTATGCTCTAGCCCAGGTCCGATACTTGTTTAACGTGAATTCCTTATTTTTCAAATTTAATCCTGCAGAAATTAATCCCTTTAAAAGTGTGAAGTTTCTTAGCGAGAATTGATGTCACCCAGACCACAGCGAGAACGGAGAGCCGCATTGTTACTGCTCCGGGATTCACGGGACAAAAAGTGTGTCAGAAACCGACAGAATATTGAACAATGTACGGCTAAGGGCATTGGATGAGGCTGTATTACGTCACTTCCTGATGAACATACGAGAGGAGGAGCTTAGATCGCTAGATCTGATTGGCCTGATGTCACTTCCGCAAGCCCAATCTGTTCCTCACAGAGAAATGAGGCATTTTAACTGCGCATCCTGTTGACCTGAGATATTCATCCAGAAATCCACAGATCTGTGCTAACGCTGGGGGGAGAAATATCTGCTTTTGGCTCTAATTTTAAATGGTCCAGAAATTTTAGCTTATAACTCGCACACCTAATAAAAATGAGCATTAGGAGCTTTAACGCACCTTTCTTTCCCTTGGATGCCTTTCCCTTTCGATTTGTTGTTTCTCCCCCGCTGATTCCACCCTTCACCCATAATTTCAGACATTTCCTTCAGCCAGTCTTTAGTTTGAACGTTTCAGATCATTGATACCTGTTTATATTTCAGCTCAGAACTATTCTATCCCCGCTGTCCATCGAGTTAGCTCCAGCTTTATCCGAGGTTGCAAATGAAGATTTCCTTCATTATTGAATAATCCTAACACGTCTGTGGTCACCCTGCTCTCTCCCTATATGGAATGAATGTGAAAGTACAGCAGCTCTTATCGAGAGGCAGAATTATATGATTTTCGAAGGTGACATTATTAATGAATTCAGATACTTAGAGATGGATTGGGTTTGTGACGACACTTCCTGCTGTAACCCCGCCCACAGCTTCCGTTTGCTGCCGTCCCTCTCACCCGCCTTGCCTGCCCTGTGTGATTGGACAGATTGCTGCCGCTGTTCTCTGTTTGGCACTGTTCGGATCAGCAGTTCAGCAGGGCGGAGCTCGGTATTTCTGCTCTGGCAGAGGATTTCCCGGACTGCAGGGTGACAGAGAGAAAGATTATCATCTGGAAACATACTGTACCACTCCTCATCATTAACTCACTTCTCAATACGTATTTATTTCCCAGTTAAACTCTAGTCCCCCCCCTCACTGCTGTAACCCAGGTGTTATTGTTAATGCACTGTTGATGATGTTGTTGATGTTGAGACCGTGACTATTAATAATATTAATGTCAGAATTGAGCCATCAACACACAGTAGAGTAGTCGGCTACTGAAATGACGGCTGAAGAGGGAACTAATGGACAGGGTGTATAGGGAGCAGCTGATTCCCTTAGTTGACGGGTCAGTCACAAGGGGGCATAAGTTCAAGGTGAGGGGCAGGAGGTTTAGGGGGAATGTGAGGGAAAACATTTTTACCCAGAGGGTGGTGACGGTCTGGAATGCACTGTCTGGGAGGCTGGTGGAGGCGGGTTGGCTCACATCCTTTAAAAAGTACCTGGATGAGCACTTGGCACGTCATAACATTCAAGGCTATGGGCCAAGTGCTGGTAAATGGGATTAGGTAGGTCGGTCAGTTGTTCCTCAATGGTCGGGAAACTATTGTATAATATCCTGAAAGAGAGAATCTATCTCCACTTGGAGAGCCAACGTTTTATCAGGGATAGTCAGCATAGCTTTGTCAAAGGGAGGTCATGCCTGACAAATTTTATTCACTTTTTTGAGGATGTGACCAAGTGTGTAGATGAGGGTAGTGTAGTAGATGTAGTTTATATGGATTTCAGCAAAGCCTTTTACAAGGTTCAATATGGGAGGCTTATAAAGTAGGCAAATGCACATGCAGGGTAATTTGATAATGTGGATTGAAAATTGGCTTAGTTGTAGGAGACAGAGAGTGATGACAGAAGGATGCTTTAGTGACTGGAAGTCAGTGTCCAGTGGCGTGCCACAGGGATCTGTGCTGGTCCCCTATTATCCGTCATTTATATAAATGACATAAATAACTATGTGTGGTGTAGGATTAGTAAGTTTGCAGATGACACAAAGATTGGCCGGGTGGTTAACAGTGAGGTTGAGTGTCTTGGGCTACAGGAAGATATGGACGGGATGGTCAAATGGGCAGATAAGTGGCAGATGGAGTTTAACCCTGAAAAGTGTGATGTGATACACTTTGGAAGGAGTAACTTGACAAGGAAGTATTCAGTGAATGGCATGACAGTAGGAAGTTCTGAGGAACAAAGGGACCTTGGCTTGTGTGTACATAGATCTCTGAAGGCGGAGGGGTATGTTAGTAGGGTGGTGAAAAAGGCATATGGGACACTTGCCTTTATCAATCGAGGCATAGATTACAAAAGCAGGGAGGTCATGTTGGAGTTTTGTAGAACCTTGGTGAGGCCACAGCTGGAGTACTGTGTGCAGTTCTGATCGCCACGTTATAATAAGGTTGTGATTGCACTGTTAGCGGGGAGGAGGGGGGTGGGTGGGGTGGATGAAGAGGAGATTCACCAGGATGTTGCCTGGGATGAAACATTAAGTTATGAAGAGACGTTGGATAGACTTGGGTTGTTTTCGCTGGAGCAGAGAAGACTGAGGGGCGACCTGATCGAGTTGTACAAGATTATGAGGGACATGGACAGGGTGGATAGGGAGCAGCTGTTCCCCTGAGTTGAAGGGTCAGTCACAAGGGGACATACGTTCAAGGTGAGAGTAGGAGGGTTAGGGGGGATGTGAGGAAAAACAGTTTTACCCAGAGGTTGGTGACGGTCTGGAATGCGCTGCCTGGGAGTGTGGTGGAGGCAAATTGCCTCGCATCCTTTAGAAAGTACCTGGATGATTACTTGGCTCGTCATAACATTCAAGGTTATTGGCCAAGTGCTGATCATTGTGATTAGGTAGGGAGGTCAGGTGGTTCTCACGAGTCGGTGCAGACTCGATGGGCCGAAGGGCCGCTTCTGCACTGGGTGATTCTGTGATTAAGGAAACATTCTGAAACTAAATGGTCAGTGGGGGAACTCTTACTTGGTGTTTGTGTTACAGATCACAGTCACTACCTGGTGAACTCTGCTCATTTTGTATAAATTGCCTCTGACCAGCAACACACTCTGATCAAATAAACGCTGTGAACAGGCCGAGGTCAAAGACTACAGCAAATGGACAGGAGCGATGGGAAAGAGTTGTTCAATAATACAGGAAGACACAGAAACTGCATCAAAAGCCAAAAATTAAATAATAGTGATCAAATAGATTTTTGAAGGTCGATTTTAGTAAAAATGCGAGTTAAAATTAATTAATATAACTCTGCAAGTGATTCTCACTTCCTTTTTTTGAGTGTTGTGTTTTTTTATGATGTTTCAGGAAGGTCCCTATGACTCTCATTGTGGAGGCTTTCTCCGATTGGTTCTCTTTCTCTGATTGGTTCTCTTTCTGTCTCTGACTTTCTCAATGTCTCTTTGTGCCTATCTCTGCCTCTCTGGTGAGTCAATCAAGCCTTGATATAAGATTCCTCGGCGCTGTAAAACACATGGAAATTAATACAAGTAACTCAGGGGGTGAATACAGAGTTTGAAAAATTCGACAAACACAGGGTTGCACTTTCAGGCAAATGAGTGAAAATCTTTCATAGTGGTGATCAGGCTGATGACGGACTTCGGCGCCTCGACCACTGGTCCTCTCTGAACAGGAAGCCAGTTTCCGTCAGGGTCTCGTCAATAAATTCCCGATTGTTGTTTCCGGCAAATTACGGGTGTCCAGTTGAACGGACAGAATCTGTGAGAATAGCGGAGACAGAGTCCTTGTAATCCCATCATCAACCCAATCCAGGAAAAAGGATTGAAATAAAGAGAAGGAAGTTTAAATAAATAAGCTTTACCGGCCTCCCTGAAAACAAGGGGCCAACTAAATTTTACCCCTGAAATCAAATCTCACTCGGAAAGAGAAACCGCCGTTTACAGACTCAGGGTGTCAGCAAGCACGTTCCACCCTAAGGGAGCACCTTTCCAGTGCAGTCGCTGCTGTGATTTGAGAAACACGAATTACACAGAGGGCAATGGGAATGTTTAACTCTCTGCCAGAAAGGGTTGTCACTCTGACCCTTGTAGTGGATTGAAGGGATTTGAGTGTCCAGGTATTTCCCAGATACTTTGAAGTTGTGGCCAATAATAACCAAAACATTCGGTCACGAAAAGATGGACTGATCTTTCCCTGTCTCTCTCTGTCTATCTCTCTCTCTCTCATTGTGATAACCTTTTACTTCGGACTACGCAGTGACATTGGACCATGAAATACAATGATTTACAGGCACCCATCTCTAAGTCCCTTTTGTAATTGATCTATCGATTCTTGCCCTATATATACTTTTGTTTGCAGTAACGTGTCGCGGCGCCAAAATATTTCCTGTAATCCCCAGCTGTCACCTGTCAGAGCGATGAACTGACGCTTGCTAAATTTTCTCCAAAGAGAATGCCCTGGATCGCCATCCAGTGGAATCTCGTGTGTAAGACAACGACTCTCAATTTATTCTCGAATATTGCTGCATGATATTGCTGCATTATAATGGTTTTTATAGCTTTTGTTTTATTATTACTGTAAGTTCACTCTTTTAATTGTTATGCTTCTGCTACATTTACTGATTAGCATTCTTTCCCTGATTATTTGCCTGTTTTCTGACGTGCCTACGTCATTAAGGCAGTACGTGTTCATTTGCATAAATAGATTAATTTCTTGTTCATAAATTCATAAATCCGCAACAGATGATGCTGTGATTGTTTATTTCGGAAGGATGGAAAGCATGCGAGCACCCTAATCATTAAAGAAAGGTGTTAATCAAAATTCAGGATGCCAAGTAGAGACCAACATGGGAAACAGGAGCTGTAGTCGACCTGTCGGGCCTTCAGGCCTGCTCCGCCATTCAATAAGGTCATGGCTGATCTGACTGTAACCTCCCACCTACCCCGGGTTACCTTTCACTCCCTTGTTTATCAAAAGTCGATCTACCTCTACTCTGAAAACATTCGGAGACTTCACTTCGCCTGCCCTTTGAGGAAGGGACTTCCAAAGACTCACTAATTTCTGAGAGAAAAAGAATCTTCTCATCTCTGCCTTAAATGGGAGACCCTTTATTTTTAAACAGTGACCCCTGGTTCTAGATTCTCCCACAAGAAGAAAGATCCTTTCCATATGTCATTTATTTTTTGTGCAGAGGATTAATCTGTATGTTATGTTATTGTAAATCATAAAAATACATTCATTCCATTAAATTACTCGGATGATGAATTACATTTTTTGCTGAATTGTCTTGTATTACTCTCGCTTCTAAAGCGCATGTCCTGATTTTCTCACCAGTCCCCATGTTGAGTGAGTTCAAGTACAATCTCCTCACCTCCTTGCCTCCCCGTGTTTTACCGCATTGCACTACACAGCAGCATCTGAGAACTGAACCGAGTGAACGGTGAGAGTGGCAGGGCCTTTCTCACGGTCCACAGATACTTTAAATATTTTCTGAACTCTTTCCTCACTGAATATGGTGACGAGATGCTCGGGAGCTCGATTGGAGAATTGCCGGTACAGGAATATAAGTTCATTTGCAGCGAAAGTAGAGTTATGGTGAAGCAAAATGATTGTCCTTGCATTCCTGATAAACCAGCATCTGATTTTTTTTAACCTAGCGACAAGGAGTAGCTGTCAAAACAAGAATGGAATTAACATAATGACATGTACAAGGAAAATTAAACAACGTGCTTGTAGAAATAGGTAGAATAAACTGATCAATCCACCCATCCACCAATCCGCCCTGCGTCCACCTGAGCTAACGGTTCTGTAAGAACAGCCCTAATTATCAGCTACAGGAGCTGCACTTCTGAGAGCTTTCATTGCCAATGTTGGCAAATCGATATTCCGGGTCAGTTCGGAGCTATTTATCTTATAAATGGCGGTCTGGAGTTAAACACGCCGGTTTGGAGGCGATGGCGCGGTGGTATTCGTGCTGTGTTGGTGATGTCGAGAACCCAGGTTAATGTTTTGGGGACCCGAGTTCACATCTCCACCACGGCAGATGGCGGAATATGAATTCAATTGAAAGTCTAATGATGACCATGTCCAACAGCGCCACCATGAAAACATTGCCGGTTTTTGTGAAAACTCATCTGGTTCACTAATGTCGTTTAGGGAAGGAAATCTTCCGCCTTTGCCTGACCTACATGTGATTCTAGAGCCAGCAATGTGGTTGACTCTTAAATACGCTTTGAACAACGGCAGTTTAGGAATGGGTAGCCAATGCTGTCCTAGCCAGTAATGCCCACATCCCACGATTTAAAAAAAAAATCCAAATACTGATTTTCTGTGGATTTGGGCAAGGATAAGTGCGTTAAATAAACCTGTCTCTTGTGCTTCTCTGCAACCCGGGATCAAACCGTTCCCGTTGGCAAAGGCACAAAAGGAAGCTGATTGAAGCTGCAAATGGTCGCTGAGGTTTTTGTACGGGGTTCTTGCTGTGATATAACGCTGTGCTTCACTGCGCAGTAATACACCGCCCCGTCCTCCACACTCAGTTCGCTTATGTTGAGGTAACCGTTCTTTTGAGACTTGTCAGCCGCCGCCAGATATCGTCCTGAAACTGTCTCTTTCTTCAGTGCTAAGACATTGGTAATAATCCATCTTGGTGGCTGTGCCGTTTGCTGCCGATACCATTGCATGTACTGCATGTCCTGATCTGTATTTTCATAGTCTAACTGCACCGAACCCCCTTCTGACACCATTATTGCAACCGGGGCCTGAGTTACTGGATCTGCGCATAGTCCGCCTGTGAGGTAGAGGAATGAAATATCAAGCGGTTTAACAGTGTTATTCTAAATTTGTTTGTAGCTGTGTGAGTTTCTGGAACCTCCTATCCATCCAACTGTCCATCATTTGGATATTTCTGATCGTTAATTGTATTACTTACTCGCGCAATCTCTGTATAATAATCTACTATTTTGCCTTGATTAACTAAATCCAGTACTTACTGTCCAACAGCACCGCCAGTATTATCAGAAACATGTCTGAGTGAATCTCGCTCGATGAATGTGAATGGAATGAGCCAAGGATTGAGAAGGAGAGAGCGAAACCAGGCTCTGTTCAGCTCATTGTTCCACCCATACGCTGCAGGGGGCCAGGCTCATTGTGACCTCACTCAGGAAATCTTCCCTATTGGCTTTGGCGTTTCCACCACGTGACTTAGTGACGCCCTGCTTGAGCTTGGCGCCCTCCGCTGGTGAATTCGGTTCAACCCGTGTTCGGATGCGGCCGTTGATTGGATCCAGGGTTTAAAGAAATGCATATCAAGCCACCAATGTTCCCCAAAAGTATAAATTGGAGCTGTTTAGACACAGCCTTTGTTGCAGCTGATGTTTATGTTGGGACGTGATGTTAAATCTGTAGAAATCATCGCTGGGTTTGGAGAAAGTGCGGACGCTGTACATCAGATTGGTAGCACAGATGAGGAATATTTATGCGAACAGACGAGGGGAACATGGATTCTTGTCCTCGTAACAAAGAAGGCAGAAGAGAGACTCGAATGATGTGCTAGAAATTGTCCTTTATTGAGAGTAGGTCGCAATTTTTTCCATCATCAGAAGATACAATAACCCAATCATTTAGATTTTCATGAAAACAATGGAGGTGGAATGATCCGTTTTATTTATTACATTGTATGTGTTGCCACCTGGAATACGGTGCCTGAAATGATGGGGGAAGAAGATTCAGTCGTAAATTTCAATACGGAATTGTTATAAGTTGAAAAGTGAAAACAACGTGGAAAATGTGAGGTGTGAAAAGCGATTGGGATGGGTCTTTCAAATAGACACAGATACGGTAAGCGGAGTCCTCATTCAGTCCCCTAACTCTCTATGATTCTGCTCCCTTCCTGACCCTCCCGCACTATTTGTTCTCAATCATTTGATGTGTGAACAGGTGCAGGATGCTCACAGGCATCTGGAGCTTCAACCGTCGCTATTTCCGCTCCAACACTTCCGGCTGCAGCTGATCACCGCCGCGCACTTTTATCAGTTTTCAACCTGCTGCATCCCCGACCACAGCTTCCGTTTGTTCCTCTCCTCTGACCCGAATTTGTCAGAGACAGTTTTATCTTTAATTGATCTGAGTTTTTGATCTTTAAATGACCTGAGAGGCAGTTTGATCTCTAATAGATCCGACGAAAGTTTAATCTTTAGTTGATCTGAGATATATTTCGATGAATAATTGATCTGAGGGGCAGTTTTATCTCCTATTGATCTCAGGAACAGTTTGATATTCAATGGATCTGAGAGACAGTTTGATCTCTAATTGATCATGGGAGACAGTTTGATCCCTAACTCATCTGAGAGACAGTTTGACCTTTAATTGATCTCTCTATAGACACGTATCTCTCTGTGTATGTATGGTTCTTCATGTCCTTGTACGCCTGTGCACGTGTGTTTGAGTTTGTGCACTTCAGAGTGCGTGTTTGATTTTGTGTGTGCATCTGGACGTGCTTTTATGTATTTCTCTGTGTGTTCGTCTCTGCATGAGTCTGGACACCCACATACAGATACCACATAGACCCACCTATGCCGTCATACATTTTCCAATGCCGTGTGAGAAGCTTCTCCTGCCCACAGCCGGGTTCTATGAGCCATTCGCTGAAGAATTGTCACCCCAAACACAGTTGAATTAGGTCAGAAATTTCCATCTCTTTGTGCTAATTCAGGACATGTGATTAATGGGCCACATCACCTCCAGGAATTACTTCACTTTTAAACTTAATGAAAAAAAGGAACGAATAACTCAAGAGAGAGGAGAGAGTGAGATCGGAGGAAAGTGATATCGAGAGAAAAAGGGTGACCCAGAGAGAAACAAGTAGACAAAGCGAGAGAAGAAATGGGAAGAGAGAGAGAAAAAGAGGTGGTGGTGCGGGGA
Organism: Cetorhinus maximus; assembly: GCF_964194155.1. Taxonomy (NCBI): domain Eukaryota; kingdom Metazoa; phylum Chordata; class Chondrichthyes; order Lamniformes; family Cetorhinidae; genus Cetorhinus; species Cetorhinus maximus. The sequence continues at coordinate 10,753,443 of NC_135901.1, forward strand.
GAGAGAGAAATTAAGTGTAAGACTGAGATGCACAGGGGGGATATATCCTTTGAGCTCTCTGTGACAGTGAGATGCCAAACAGTACTGGAAACTGCATGTGCAGTAAATAGCGACATCTTGAAATTTAAAACACAGTATAGGGTTAATTAACCCATTAAACCTTGCCCGTAATCTCCTGTCCATTCCTCATTTAAGAAACTGAAATCCGACTCCTCTATTCTGAGCTGTTGGGAGATTCCCTGTGGGAATCTCTTCTCCAGAAAATAACAACCCTATTCAGACCATCACCAGGCGGGCATTGCTCTAATTACAGGCAGTGTTGCTGTTTTTGTACGGGGCAGGCACGGAGGCTGTGCAGCTGTGGGGCTCAGAGCGCAGTAATACAGGGCTCCATCTGCCAGCTCCGCCATAGAAGCTCTCAGCCAAACCGCGCTCCCCTCTGTGCTCAGCTCTGCTGTGTAACGCTGCTTGGCCAAGTCGGCTGGAGAGGTACTGTATTTGGTGATACGCAGCACGTTCACTGGACTCTGACCGGGAAATTACCGATACCAGTAAAGGTAAGGGTCAGTATCCGCTGTTGTAAAAGTGCAGTTCAGTGTGTCCGGATCACCTTCCCTCACGGTTCTCAGCGGATTGTCTTGATGCACAGAATCGCCGCCAACGCTGTCGGCTGGAAGAGAAATTGAGCAGGTACAAATGTCACTAACCGGACCCCATACTGATTTTTGTGTATTTTGTAATCTTGATTCCACATGTACTTACACAGCACAGAGAGGGCCAAAACCAGACTCACAGACACGGGGAAATACATCATTGCCTGCGAGTGGCCATTTGGGCCAGAGACCCCCTTCTCCACCAGCCCCGCAGCAGACTGAGCTATTTAAACCTGTCACACACATAGACAGGAAATGACTCCACAACACGTCATGTCCGTTTGTGACAATGTCACATCATCACGGAAAACGAGGAATTGCTCTGGTTCCTGTCTGTGCAGCAACATCTCAAATGGTTAAATGAAGATTCTTCGGGTCATTAATTACAGGAAAAATATAAGATCCTTCCTTTCTTCGAACATTTTAAACACAAAGAACATATTAATGTTCGCTTAGAGGGAGCGAGAGGAAATCGTAGTAGAGGATTCACTGTAACCAGTGAACGGTGCAGTTATCCGTCTCTCTTACTGATATAGTTAATTGCATGTAGCAGTGCATTTTGCATAGACAGTTCTGATCTATCCTGAACATCCCACAGTGACGGTGAATGATTTTTCTAATCACCAACAAGGGCGAAAATTGAGCAGAGAGTGAATAATGCCAGTTCTTCTGGATGAATGCCGCCCCTGGTCTCTCTTTAACTTTCCTTCTGAGTTTATGTCTTCGACTCCAGCGACAATGGGGGATATTGTGACCATTCGAACACACATTTTGTCAGCTTGTGGTATCTAGGTGCCAATCCTTTGACAGTGTTGGGAACATCCCGGTTGGGGGTGTGGGCGCGTTCTCCCCACTTATCTGAATGAGTGCAGCTCCCACAACGCTCAAGAAGCTTGACACCATCCAGGAAAAAAACAGCCCGCTTGATTGGCGCCTGATCCTCAAAAATTCACACCCTCCACCACTGACGCACACACGATACGAGATGAAAACCGATCATCAGATTATCAATGGGATCATCTCCAGCGTCTGTTCATGGGGAAATGCATCGATGCTGAATGTCGAGCCTTGTATAACACTTACCAGGACATCAAACAGTTGTATTGAAGTTTGGAAATTCACAGCTTCAGCTTGCAGATTTTTCCCTTTATAATCTGCACCATGAAGAGCAAGACACAACTCACATTCGCAAACATTCACTTTCATTTTTTTCCCATTCTACTGGCGCCAGTGCCACTGATCTTTGAGCACAGGCGCCCCGCTCTCCATATCGTACCCCCCTCTATGTTTCCCTATTAAAATGCTACTTTGTTGTTTATGCCTTTCTGTGAAGGCCTTTCCCATTAGTAACTGTACTCGTATATATTGTTATTAATAAAAAGCATTTTAAAAAGAGTACAATCATGCATTTATTCTAATTACATGTAAGAGATATCATCACGAATGAGGGTCCGAGATGAGACCCCCCACTGTTCACAATATCCCCTAACGCGCTGTTCTGTCGATCGACGATCTGACAGTTTTTGTCCAGCTTCAGTCAGCTCTGTATCTCTATGGGTCTCAGCGCGCAGTAATACACCGCGGAGTCCCTCAGCTGTGCCTTAGAGACTTCCAGCGGGACGGTTCGGCTAGATTCATCGAGCTTGGCTGAAAATCGGTCCTCTGGAGATCCCTCTGTTTTCCCGCTGTATCTGCTCCTCTGCAACAAGTACTCCAAGGAACCGCTGGGATGCTGGCGGTACCAGAACAGGTAATTAACGTCGTTGCTTGTAGCTGTGTAATTGCAGAACAACTGAAGAGCATCTCCTTCAACTACTGAGACTTCAGCCGGTGTCTGTGAAACGGAGTCTCCTCCACAATGTCCTGTAAGAGACCCCGGAGATATTAAATTAAAAAATCTCACTTCACTCTGTGTCTCATCCATTAACAGTCGGTTACCCCCAAAACAACACCTGAGAATTAAATTCGAAGTCTTACACAGAAATATATTCACCATAGCGTAGAGTGCAAGGGGAAATTTCTTCGTCTAATGAATAGAATGTCTTTTGATGAACCTTCAGCACCTTCTTCACCAGCACTGACTGGGCTGTGAAAGACAAACTCTAAATGATCCGCACGCTAATTAGTCATGGATTTTTGAAGTAAAAATTGGATCCAGGGTAGAGGATTCCCTCTGCCTAACATTTCTCTTTATGTGTTCCACTCTCAATCACTAGCGCGCGTCTGTGTGTGGGTATGGGTGTGGGGGGTTTGTCCGAGTGTGAACAGGATTGGGGGAGGGGCTGGGGGATTTAGGAGCACGTCCAGTTTCCAACAGAGTGTCCAGGATTAAGTTTAGGAGCGATCCGAATTGCTTTCTGCACTTCTGATCAATATGTGCATATTTCTGTTCTCCGCGGACTGACCGATTAAATGCAACGTACAACGCAGTGTGAAAGGCAGAGTTAAATAACTTCGGAACTCACCCGTGAGGAGAGCCACAGCTGTAACGATTGAGTAAAATGTAACAGTCAACATTTTCACGGAGAGATGATGCCGAAATTGAGAGGGCTGATTTCACCTAAAAAACAAATTCTCGTCAAGGCATAGCGGAAGCCTGTGTAATATCCGGCCTCTTTGCCCATTGGTTCGTTCCTGACGTCTCTGACGGCAGCTGACATCCAATCAATTGTCACATCCTTTACGCTTCAAGTCATCCAATCAGCTCGCAACCCTTTGTTCTCCGATTAATGACATCAGAGCGGGGAGCGGGAAAGGGAAAGAAAGTGAAATTGAAATTCTCATGCAGCGGAAAGTGCTGTTCCCTTTAATTTCTTGGTATACTTGGGTCTGTCCCAGTGAGTGCAAGACGAAAAGCACCACCGACGATATTCTCTCACAACTGCCAACTCTATGTGACGTAGTATTTGTTAATTGATTTACTCGGCCATGAACAGATTCAGTCCGTGAGGCGGGAGAAGCGAAAGGAAATATTTAATTTTGTCAGTGCCAGAGGCTACAATTAATGTTGCTGCTCACAGAACACGGAGCGCTAGCAAGCTGTTATAGGATCCCTGACAGGCAATGCAAATTGCGAAAATCAAGACTGTTGAAATCGTATTGAGGCTTCTCGGAATGGAACAGGATGTACGGAGAAAAGTTGAATTTTATGGCATTTTCTGTAATCGTCAATTCAGAATGTTTTGCACTTGGGCTGTAGGCCTGACATGGAATGCACATGGTAACTATCGAGAATATTGCAATTGCATTGAGGCACCTCAGAGTGGAGCAGTCTGTTGGCAGAAAGGTTGAATTTTATGGCACTTTCTGTCATATTCAATTCGAAATGCTTCGTCAAGTATATTTGCAACTTTTATCAAGAAAGTATATTTTTGAAAAGTAAAAAAATACCGACTCACAGGCTGTATACAGGGTGTGATGGAGTTGTTTATACTTACTTATCGCCCAGAGTGCAGAAACCAGTCATCCAGCCAGACTGGACTTTAGATGTTGGTTTCGATTACCTCTTCTATTCACAATCCAGTTTCCAGATGTTGATCAGTTAAGGGATGTGAGGGCGCCTTGCCGGTTTTTGCACAGGCTGACTGAGTTCCGGTAGCAATGTGGGCCGCAGGATAAAGTGATACACTGTTGCGTCAGAGGCAAGGCCCCTTTGAAAAGGGACTTTGAATGGGGGCGTTACTCTTCCTTTGTCCAAGGAAGCAGGAAATCTGTCTGGGAAATCTGGGCTCCCGTGCCATATCTCTTCTATAAATATCTCAGAGCCTCCCCTGGATGTTGACTGAAGCAGAAGAGAGAGAGAGGGCAGAACGTACCGGTTTGTGGAGTAACAGCAGTTCAGTATGATGGCCTGCCCTTCTTGAACGATTAATTCAGGCGGGTCCTGGGGGACTGAGCCAAAGTCATTCGTTCCTGTAGCATGAATATGGGAAGTCTTAAATTTCAGGACTTAACATAACATATGCAGCAAATACTGGCCAAATGTACTTACACTCACCAGGCATCGAGAACAGTAAGGAATGTAATGAAAACTTGGTATCTGCTTTAGATTTCGGACGGATGTATCATCATCATTTTAGGAATGTTGATCGTTTTAATCCGACATTAAAGAGCACACTTAGATCAGGAGCAAGTTTCACTTCTTGCGAGAGCAGAGGTTGGATTCAGAGACAGGACATGTGGATCTCTCATAACTGACAACCAGTTGAGCACCAATCAGTGTTGGTTGTGTCCAATTACTGCAAGATATCCTCAGACTATGTCTCTCTCTCTCTCTCTCTCTCTCTCTCTCTCTCTCTCTCTCTCTCTCTCTCTCCCCATCTCTCTATCTCTCTGTCTTGTTCGTTTCTGTCCAGGCCTCCTTCTCCACGGTTTTATCCTGTCTTCACCTTTTCTCTTACTGTCTCTGTCGTTCTGTCATTGAGGTGAAAAGTGAATGTATTAATGCAGCCAATGTGTCCCATTAAGGATTGTCATTTTGATAGCAATGGATAACACGAGGCGCACCCAGGACTGCACTGGTTGGCATCTTTGGAGAGTTTTGTTTTATATTCATGTACGAATTAATGGAACTGAAACATCTTCAACACGTGATTAGAGGGAGTTATCCTCTATGTTGTATGACCCTCAAGCAACGCACTGGAAACAAAAACATTGCTGAGGGCAGACAGGCAGACACACACACACATTGAAAAACACCGAGGCAGACACACATACACACACACACATACACAGACACAGACATACACACACATACACACGGACACACTGATTTCTGACACACACAGAGACTCCGACACACACACACAAATACAAACGTGCACATGCACGCGCACATACACACACACACACGTGCACATGGACCCCCCCCACCCCCCCACAACACACACACCCACAGACTCAGACACATACGCACAAGTAACACGGACACAAACAGACTTGGACACACACACAGAGACACACAGACACAAACACACACGCGCAACTTGGACACATACAGACTCAGGCACAGAAAATCACACAGGCACATACACACAGACCCCGCCCCCCCCACACACACACACCACACACACACACACATGCACATGGCCCAACCCTCCCCACCCCCCACCCCCACACACAGAGTCAGACACACACACGCAGACTCAAACACAAACACACACACGCACACACACAAACACGCACGCACAGAATAGAATACACCCACTCAAACGTTCACACCAACGCACAAAAGCACATTCAGGAACACAAAGTAACGCACGTACAGATACACGAGCATAAACACAAAATGCCACACAATGGTTCATGCATTGTGAAGATCAGTATTGCATTTTCATTTGCAAAATTTTTTGGCGTGAATAAGGAACAGACTCCAAATTCCAATTCAAAACTTGCGTTCACCCTATCCGTCAGAACTGTGTAAATCTATTCGCAACAAGGTCGCCAATTCTTGTGGCTCATTTGACAAGCGGCACCCGCTCGTCCTCAGTCACAAGTTGTACATTTGTTTCTTTTCTCACATGTGAGATACAATCGGCAGAGCCGCGCTCCCTCAGTGCGTTCTAACTGATGTTGAGTTGAGCTGAAAGATACGGGCCCTTGAAGAGTTAAATCTCACACTGTTTAGACAGAACCTCGCCCACACCGTGTTTTCTTTGAACAGGTTCCACCGGTTAAATTGTAGCAGAGAAACCTAATAGTTGATGTTGTCCTTATTTCAACGCAACTCGCTGATTCTTCGAACTAGGAACAACGATCACAAAGGGGGCCATAAACTGACTGAATACTGCTTTGATCTAAATTAGACAAACACAAGTGACCATATGCATCAACTGGGGAGTGTTTGACTGCTTTTGAGAAGAATGGGAGGTTGGGATCATCGAATGGGATGTGATCCTCGAGTGAGCTGCTCGATAATAAATATTTATAAGATGCTATTCAGAAAAAAATAAGAAGTAACAATATTAAAAATAAATATCACTTCAACTTGCAATCGAAGCCTTTATTTCCACTCTTTCTTTATTAATCGCGTTTTAAAATAAAGCACCTGTGCGGTGTTCTTGGACTGTCAGAAGTTGGAATCAGCAGAGTTCACACGTCACACACTGACTGCCTACCACGACAAGATACCATTCCTGCCTTATTCCCGTTCACATGTCCTTTCGGAACCAGGGACGCAATTCCATGCGTTTTGTCTCATCCATCCTGCAACCTTTCCCAAAATTATGAGAACATAATTCCCTCCTCCACACAATGGGAAGTATATTCCACACTGAAGTGACTCTGTATGTATGTGTGTGTCTGAAAAAACAACTTCCGATACCAATCCTAAAATGACCTATTTTACAACGAAAGTGTACCTGTGGCTTTTATTTCCACCTTTCAAGTTTATGTAATATTACGTGTTATGCGTTTAATTCATTACAACCTGACATTCCCCTGGTGCCATTGCACGAAGGCGGCATTGGAACGGAATGTGCCCCATTAATATATTTTGCTATTTGACCATCTGCCCCTGTTCGGCAAAACCGCTCACAGATTCCATTTGTTTTTTCACCCCTCCCCTGTGCTTTTCGATTGATCAGTGTTGTTGTTGCAATTTGGCATTGCTTGAATCAGCAGAACAATGGGACGGTGGTACATATTTTTTAATTGGAAAACTATACTTCATTCCTAAAATATCTGAAATAACATTATAAAACATTTCAAAATGGCCATCAGAAAAATTGCAATCATATTCCAGTTTTCCACGTAGGTCATGAGGTGCTTCAATGCAATCAATGAACACTACAGACATTTCAACATGGGCATTATACACAGTGCAATGGTATTCATGTTATCGACATTGATAATGTTGCACTCTGTGATTCAACACAATTATGATACATGTAGCTTTCACTACACACATTCATTGTGTGTCATACAGCCAGAGGGGTCTATACAATTAACAGCCCCTCGGTGCAATATGGCAGAAAGGTCTTAGACAGCGACCTTTCCCCACTGCGCCTTTGCGGCGGCTGTCCCAAGTGCGTCCCTCAGCACATCGTCCTGGACTGTGGAATTTGCCAGGCTGCAACGCTCGGTCGGGGACAACACTTTGCAATGAAAGGCCAACAGCTTTCGGGCAGGCCAAAGAGCGGCTTTCAGTGAACTGATGATCCTACAGCTGCAGTTGATGATTGCCTTGGTGTGTGTCCCTGGGAACAGCCCATACAGCACACAGCCATGTGTCACAGAGCACAGGAGACACATATATATTTTTCTGACAGAGGGTTTCGCGCACTGTAGAATAACAGGCACAGAGAACGTTGTCCCGCACAGCTGCCCATCATTTTATTACTTCTCAGTAAGTATTACTTACCGGGGGGTGGGGGGGGGGGGGGGGGGGGTGGGGGGGTGGGGGGGGGAATTCACAATCCTCTTGACTGTACAGCTCTTCATTCTTATGAGTGCTGTGATGTTGAAGAAGGTGCCGGCGGGTGATGATCACACATCTTTCCCAGATAAGATTCATGGAGATTCTACCATTTATCCCTTATCCTCGTGAGTTAAGGCAGGAAAGTGAGGAGACAAATTGTTCAATGTTCTATTTTTTTAACCTTCTACGAGGGTCACAGTGCGGGATTTATATTCTGTTTCTTGCTGGGAGATGTTCCTCTGCTGAGCAAGAACTGGAGAACCCAGTGTGGGTTTTTGTACAGGATCCGCTCTATCTCTGAAGCACTGTGGGGTTCATAGTGCAGAAATACACGGCGGAGTCAGAGATCACTGCATTGCCGATTGTTAGCTCGCTAATCGTGGTGCTAGTATCAAACATCGAAGAGAATCGATTAGAGATGTCGGGGTTTCTTTTCACATTCCCTCCCATAATGCGAACAACATACTGCGGAGACTGTCCAAGGTGCTGACTGTACCAGTACACAAAAGTTTGACCATCGCTTCTTTTCAAGGTGCAGGTTAGCGTCACATTACTCTCCTCACCCACCGTCATTTCAGGGAGCGACTGTTCCACTGCTGCTTCGTGGCTCCATTCTGAGAGAAAATTATAGATTTAATCATCACTGACATCACCACCTTCTCAATGAACGTGATTATTAGAATTTCACCAATACCAATAACTCCATTGCAGCACTCGGGTAGAATGTAAATTTGCAGGAAAGGAGATGCTTACTGAGGAATGATATAATGATGAGGAGCAGTGCAAGGACTTTATGCATGATGCTCCGCGTGTCTGTTCCTCCGTTAAGTTCTCTGTCAGAGTGAAAATACAGATTGCATCACCACTGCACTGTTAATCCAACCAATAACAAAAAGGTAGCCGCCTCAGAAATATGCCACAAACATAGGACAGGTAATGTGGATAATAGAGGGAACAGCAAAGGTTGTCTAGGGGCGGGGCAATCCGTGCTTGTGTCTAAAACTTGCCGTTTGCAACCGTGACGAACATGTAACCACAGCGTCCTCTGGCGGTATCTCAGGTAAAAGAGCAGAGTAATGTGGATAGGTGTCCATGGGACAATTTCCAGTGATTGGCATTTGGGGAGACTGTTTCAGATAATACAACTACATAAATACTGATGAGGCAATTATGGGTGATGTTAAAGGGAATGGCATTTCATTTTATTTCTGAAACTATTTTCGTAGCTTTGCCTTCTCTCTAAAATTCGTGTTTTATACTCATTATTTCCGTCTTTCTTCCACGCCTCTTTTCCTAGTTTCTGCATGTTCTGCCATCGGGGTGCATTATTGTCATAATGTATTCCTTGTTATTCTCTCCCTCATCCTGTCTTGCGTGTTTCTCTCTCCTTTCCTCTGTCCATGTTTCCTAACTCACTTCCTTGCTGATCTCTTTTACACCTTTGCCTTCTCAGTTTCACATTTCCTGTTCATGCTGTCCATCATTCGGTCCCTGTAACTTCGACATTTAAAAATCCAGCGTGAGTTTCGTCAGATCCTTTGGGCCTGCTTTTTTCCCTGCAGCCTCACCGCGCAGAGATTGGTGGCAGTATCTGTCACTCGGCGTATATCTGTTTCCTGAGTTTTCTGCCTCCCAGATTGAAACATCGATCCACTTGTGTTGACGGGACTCCACTTGTGGCCATCAGACGATGGGGCAGGAGACGATTCTGGTGCTGCCCACACAATGCACGGTGGTAAACGCAGTTGTGCAGCTGATGCATGCAATCCCCGCATCACGAGCTACTCTCCCTCAAGGGAGCTGCATCACCTCACCTTCAACGGTACCACCCCTGTACATCAGAGTGCTTCACAGCAAAGCTAATTCTGCAAGTCCGGATCAGGCGCGGCTCGGATGTATTGCTGACTGAGGATTTATAAACGAAGGCCGCATTAGAATGAGGACATCGATGTTCCATTCAGGTGCACGGAATTAAAAGAGCCAAACTCCCCAGGGTGCCCAACTGAGAAGCTTCATCTTGCAGAATCCGTTCCCCGGGGTTTACCCACTCCGGGCCGTCGGCCCCCAGGTAGTCACAGCTCACACCATCTCTGAGATCATTCCAGGCCGCCCACACTCAGAGTTTTCTCTCTGACTGAAGCTCACGCTGCCTTTGAGCTCCCACTGGGCCTCCCACACTCGGTGTTCCCCATTGAAAGAAGCTCACACTGCCTCTCAAGTCACATTGTCCCCGAGAACCGATGCAATCTTCTTTCCTCTTTGATTCTGGCCTCTGGCGGCGTGCACGGGTAATTGCGTGATCCAATAATTGATGCCAACTCCTGCTCTGTGTCACTTCAGGAGGCAGTTGCAAATGAGAACAACTATTCCCTCTTTCGTGGTAAGGCTCTGTCTCTCACACTGGGGAGGGGATGGCGTGGTGGTATTGTCATTAGTGCATTAGTCTAGAGATCCAGGGTAATGCTCTGCCCTGTAGTCGCATGGAGAAATATGGGTTGATAAGAAAGAGCCAGCATGGCTTTCTTAAGGGGAAGTCGTGTTTAACTAACTTGCTGGAGTTTTTTGAAGAGATAACAGAAAATGTCGATGAGGCTGATGCTGTTGATGGTGTGTATATGGACTTTCAAAAGGTATTTGACACAGAGCCACACAACCGACTTGTGAGAAAATTTATTGCTCATAGCTGGAATCCCACCATGGCAGATGGTAAAAAAATAATTAAAAAATAGCTGAGCATGGCCATGAAACCATTGCCTGTCCTTTAGGGAAGGAAATCTGCCACCCTTACCTGGCCTGGCCTACATGTGACTCCAGGCCCACAGCAATGTGGCGTACTCTCAAACGCCCTCTGACATGGCCAAGCAAGCCATTCAGCTCTCAAGAGAAATTAGGGATGGGCAGTAAATACTGACCTAGTCAGCGACACGTCCATCCCATGAATGAATAGAAAATAAAAATCCCCAGAGATCATAGAACCCGCATGGATTGTTGTTTACTTTCCTCCACCATTATAAGTAGATGTGCATCCTGTGTGAGAAGAGGAATTTCCTGATATGAGTCCTGAAACCTGCTTTTATCATTTGGAAACATGCCCTTCGCCAAATGGATGGGGTGTGATCTTCACACGTTAAATGTTACATCTCATCCACGTCAGTAATGCAATGGGCAATGCATAATAAAACATATATAACAGACCATAACGCATTGATGTCAGTGGCAAAGTGATGCCTCTTTGTTTATCCCCAAACTCTTTCTTTAACCTCTTGTTTTCCACAAAGTTAGTGAACCATCGTGTTCAGCCTCGAAGATGCTAGACAATTCTGTCGATAGTGAAAACACACTCCTGCTGCCACCCGGTGGCGAAACTATCGAACTACACCCTCCGAGCACTTTGCAAATTTCCGAACTCAACATGAGTTAAAATTTTATTTGATGAGAACTGCTTCCATTTTTCCAGTTTTTTGCTTTTATTAAACATGTTTTTATTATATTTTTTGGACGGAACTTGCTTCTACTTTTCATATTTGCACCTCCTCTTGTCTCCGTTTTGTTTTACTTCTCCCTTTTACCCTTTCTTTGCCTTGCAGCAAAAGGGCCTTTAAATCGTGCTTGGAAAGATGTCCGCAATCCTTCATCGTTGCTGAGTTAAAACCCAGGAATTCCTTCCGATCAGCACTGCATCAGATCAACAACATTTATCACCACCATATCTTCAAGGACAATTACGGCTGGTGTAATTAATTATGTCCTGGGCGGGATGCACATATTTCAGAGTCGAATACAGTAAAAGTTAACTTTAGGATCGATGCCAGGGGACTGTTGTTCACGTAGAAAACAATCGATATTTGGCAAGGATTCTGGGAATGTTACAGCATCCAAAACCCTGGAATTATAGGTGAAGCTCATCCTGTGGTTGCACGTGAGAAATTATCCACTGGATGGGAAATCACTTAGCTGCCGACTTAATGGATGCAGTTGCAGGATTCGATCACGTTGACCATGTTATTTTTCAGCGTGAGTATTTTTACACAGATTAACGCAATTTAAAGAAAAAAACAACTGGGTCAGACCCAACTCCAGTTGAACTTCCATCATTATATTTGTTTATTTTTTAACTTTCGTGGCATAACTATTGAAGCTGATCGTTTAAAGGAGCACGAAATCTCAGAGATTCAGAGGAGATGTCGAGTAATAACAATCACACCACGTAGAAAGGATATTGATTTGTCTCATGTTTCTGATGTGCCAAAGTTCAGTGGGAAATTATTCAAACTCCCGCCATTTGAGCTTCCGTCTAAGCTGCAGTTATTATTTTGAATGTTTATAATTTCAAGTTAAAATAACCATCTGAATAATTAGTGGAACACATCTTTTTTTCAATTTCAAGAACAGATCATATCTGTTTCTATCCGAGATAGACAATTGGATAATCAAAGAGAAATATCGTTTGGGAGAGACAGCGACAGACCGAGGGAGAGAGAGAGAGGAAGGAGAGAGAGAGAGAGAGAGGTGAAGACAAGCAGACAGACCACAAAGCAGGTCGTTAACGTCAATAATGTGAAGGTACTTGTATCAATAATGGAACAAAAGTACGGGTATTTTTGTTGAAATAAAGTAACAAATCAAATAACACGGACAGAACTAACAGAAACTCTTGTCTCCGTGTTGATCACAGTAGCCCCCCCCCCCACCCCCCCCCCACCCCCTCCATTTAGACAGCGCAGTCCACCCGGTTCCGCCTTTTAGTTGGAGATTTCAGACTAAAGTAAAAGCAATAGGGTTGTTGTGTAAGGTGATTTTAACTTTCCCTATATTGACTGGGAATCACTTAGTGCTAGAGGTTTGGACGGTGCAGAATTTGTAAAGGACATCCAGATGGGCTTCCTGAGAGAATATATAGATAGTCCAACTAGGGAAGGGGCAATACTGGACCAGGTGTTAGGGAATGAAACTGGCAAGGTGGTCGAAGGGGACCATTTCGGGAAAAGTGACCATAAATCAATAAGTTTCAAGGTGCTGGTGAATAAGGATAACAGGAGTCCTTGGGTTAAGGTGCTTAATTGGGGGAAGGCTAATTATAACAATATTAGGCAGGAACTCAGGAACCGAGGCTGGAGGCGGATGTTTGAGGGTAAATCAACAACTGACATCTGGAGGGCTTTCAAACGTCAGTTGATAAGAATTCAGGACTGGAATGTTCCTGCTAGGATGAAGGATAAGTATGGCAAGTTTCAGGAACCTTGGATAATGAAGGATATTGTGAGATCAGTCAAAAAGAAAAGGGGAGCATTCGTAAGGGCTAGAAGGCTTGGACCGGATGAAGCCTGTGGAGAATATAAAGAAAGTAGGAAGAAACTTATGCAAGGAGTCTGGAGGGCTAAAAGGGGTCATGAAAAGTCATTGGCAACCAGGATTAAGGAAAATACCAAGGCCTTTTATACATATGTAAAAAGCAAGAGGGTAGCCAGGGAAAGGGTAGGCGCACTCAGGGACAGAGGTGGGAATCTGTGTGTGGAGCCAGAAGAAATGGGAGAGATACTAAATGAGTACTTCTCATCAGTATTCACCAAAGTAGTCGATTTGTCGAGGGAAGAGTGTGTAGATAGCCTGGATCGTGTTGAGAGCAAGAAGGAGGAGGTATTAGGCTTCTTGAAGAATATTAAGGTGGATAAGTCCCCAGGGCCAGATGGGATCTACCCCAGAGTACTGAGGGAGGCAAGGCAGGAGATTGCGGGGGCCTTGACAGAAATCTTTGTATCCTCACTGGCTACGGGTGAGGTCCCAGAGGACTGGAGAATGGCCAAAGTTGTTCCATTGTTTAAGAAGGGTAGCAGGGATAATCCAGGAAATTACACGCCGGTGAACGTTACGTCAGTGGTAGGGAAATTATTGGTGAAGATTCTTCGTGACAGGATTTACTACCATTTGGAAGCAAATGGGCGTATTAGTGAGAGGCAGCATGGTTTTTTAAAGGGGAGGTCGTGTCTCACTAACTTGATCGAGTTTTTCGAGGAAGTGACAAAGATGATCGACGATGGAAGGGCAGTGGATGTTATCTACATAGATTTCAGTAAGGCCTTTGACATGGCAGACTGGTACAGAAGGTAAAGTCGCACGGGATCAGAGGTGAGCTGGCAAGATGGATACAGAATTGGCTTGGTCATAGAGGGCAGAGGGTAGCAGTGGAAGGGTGCTTTTCTGAATGGAGAGCTGTGACTAGTGGAGTTCCGCAGGTATCAGTGCTGGGACCTTTGCTGTTTGTAGTATACATAAATGATTTGGAGGAAAATGTAACTGGGCTAATTAGTAAGTTTGCAGACGACACTAAGGTTGGAGGAATTGCAGATAGTGAAGAGGATTGTCAAAGGATACAACGGGATATAGATCAGTTGGAGACTTGGGCGGAGAAATGGCAGATGGAGTTTAATCCGAACAAATGCGAGGTAATGCATTTTAGAAGGTCTAATACAGGCAGGAATTATACAGTAAATGGCAGAAAACTTAAGTGCATCGACGGGCAGAGGGATCTCGGTCTACAGGTCCACAGGTCACTGAAAGTGGCAACGCGGGTGGATAAGGTAGTCAGGAAGGCATATGGCATGCTTGCCTTCATTGGCAGGGGTATTGATTATAAAAGCTGGGAAGTCATGCTGCACCTATATAGAACCTTGGTTAGGCCATACTTGGAATATTGCGTGTAATTCTGGTCACCACATTACCAGAAGGATATGGAGGCGTTGGAGAGGGTGCAGAGGAGGTTTACCAGGATGCTGCCTGGTCTGGAGGTTATTAGCTATGTGGAGAGGTTGGAGAAACTCGGATTGTTCTCACTAGAGCGACGGAGTTTGAGGGGCGACTTGATAGAAGTTTACAAAATTATGAGTGGCATGGACAGAGTAGATAGTCAGAAGCTTTTTCCCAGGGTGGAAGAGTCAATTACTAGGGGACATAGATTTAAGGTGAGAGCGGAAAGCTATAGAGGAGATGTGCGGGGCAAGTTTTTTACGCAGAGGGTAGTGAGTGTCTGGAATTCGCTGCCAGAGGAGGTGGTGGGAGCAGTTATGATAGTGGTGTTTAAGAGGCAGCTTGACAAATACATGAATACGATGGGAATAGAGGGATACGGACCCCAGAAGTGCAAAATGTTTTAGTTGATGGGCAATATGATCGGCACAGGCTTGGAGAGCCGAAGGGCCTGTTCCTGTGCTGTACTTTTCTTTGTTCTTTTCTTTGTTTGTTCCCTCTCCCGTTTACTCTCTCACTCCCTGTCTCTGTCTTTCTGTCGTGCGTCACTCACTTTGCCTAGCCAGTTATCTTTCTCCCTCCTTCTCTCTCTCGGTATATTTATTTCAATGTTTCTCCTTTCATCTCTGCCTCACTCTGTCTGTTGAACACTCAGTTTTTATTTCCCTCCTTCTCTATATCCGCCCCAGCCCCTTTGGTGACATGTGAAGTGGAAAATAATGGAAATCGTTCTGACTCCCAGTCAGCACTGCCACAGCCAATGGGCTCCATTACCAATCGGAGCGGGAGGGGATGAGGGGCACAATTAAATTAACATGACTCTGTAATGATGAGATACCTTTAAACATGAACTGAATTCTTTACATTAAGCCCAAAAATTGACTCATGCAGAAATTGACTCTGGTATTCATTCAGAAATCTACAGGTCTCTGTTAACATTGCGGGTTGAAATATCTGATTTTGACCCTAACTTAAAATGACTGAGAAATTTCACTTTTCCTAAGACTGAAACCAGTGATTTCAACTGGAGAATCCCGATCGGATCTGGATGTATTTTCTCCTTTACTTTCTATTTAATTTCCCGGGCGCTCTTCTGATCCTACTTCTTGTTTTGGCTGGGACACTAAATCCCCGTTACTCGTCTCTGATGATAAACAGATAACACACGATGGGTTTGGCGAAGCAACACCGGTGGTGGAGTTGGGAAATTATACAAAGATGGGGGAATATTGTAGGAAGGTCCCATTATCACTGAACACTGATGAGGACTTTGACTAAAGCCAGGCAAAGTTTCACCTCCATGGTTCCAGTCTGAACTCCAGAATCAGAAATTTTGACCACTAGGGAATAGAAACTAAAATGTCGCGGAGATCCGAGCGGGCCAGCGGGGCTGTCTTCTCCATTTGTATCTCTCTGAACAAGCACTTCCTGCCGCTGGGGTCCATGATCATTATCATTATCAAGTGATGAGAGGGCGCCCTCTGCTGGACAGCACAAGCCTCACCGGGAAATTCGCACAGATGCAGACAAATAAACACACATTTACAGACAAGTGTGCACAGGCAGGTAGCCACAGTGGATCACCACACAAGAGGTTATCGCTTTTCTATATTAATCAAATTGCAGAAACCACGGATGCGCAATTTAGCTCAAATCATCACCAAAGGCTCATTCGTCATTTTTGATCTCGATAATCCAGAAACCCAAGGTAGTGCCCTAGGGAACCGGGTTCGAATCATGCCACAGGAAATGGTGGAATTTTAATTCATTATAAATTTGGAATTAAAAGTCTGATGATGACAAAGAAATCGTTACTGAGTGCTGTCAAAGCCCATCTGGTTCACTAATGCCCTTTAGGGAAGGAAAACTGTCGTTCTCACCTGGTCTGGCCTACACTTGACTCCAGACCCACAGCGATGTGGTTGACTCAAATGCCCTCTGAAATGGCCTAGCAAGCTACTCAGTTGCAAACAAAGTCTCAAAAAAAGGAATGAAACCGGGAGAACCTCCCGGCATCGACCTAGGCACCGGAAACGACAACACAATCTCAGTCCTGTCGACCTTGCAAAATCCTCCTTCCTGACATCTAGGGGTTAGTTCCAAAATTGGGAGAGCGTCTCATGGTCCTGTCAAGCATCAGCCTGACATAGGCTGATCATCCTCACGGAATCATGTCCCATACAACAAAACCACTGGCAGGACAGGTCCAGCAGAGGTGGCAGCACGGTTGCAAAAAGTCGAGAGTTGCTCTGGGTGCCTTAACATCAACTCCGCGCCCCGTGAATTCTCGTGGCATCAGTTCAAACATGGGCAAGGAAACCTCCTTCTGATTACCACGTACCACTCTCCCTCAGCTGATGAATCAATGCTCCTCCATGGTGAACACCAGTTGGAGGAAGCACTGAGGGTGGCAAGCGCACAGAATGTGCTCTGGGCGAAGCACTTCAATGTCCATCACCAAGAGTGGCTCAGTAGCACCACTATTGACTGTGCTGGCCCAGTCCTAAATTATGTAACTGCTAGACTGGGTCTGCGGCAGTGGTGTGGGAACCAACAAGAGGGAAAGCCATATTTGACCTCATCCTCACCAACCTGCCTGCCGCAGATGCATCTGTCCATGACAGTGTCGGTAGGAGTGATCACCTCACAGTTATTGTGGAGACGAAGTCTCGCCTTCACATTGAGGATTCCCTCCATCTTATTGTGTGGCACTACCGCCATGCTAAACGGGATAGATTGTGAACAGATCTAGCAACTCAAGACAGAGCATCTATGAGGCTCTGTGAGCTATTAGCTGCAGCAGAATTATACTCGAACACAATGTGTAACCTCATGGTCCGGAATATCCCCCACTCTACCATTATCATCAAGCCAGTGGATCAACCCTGGTTCAATGAAGAGTGCAGGAGGGCATGCCAGGAGCAGCTCCAGGCTGCTATAGATAAATAGATAGATAGACAGACAGCTCAGTTTATATTTCCGAAATCCGCAGGCACTTTACTTAATTCTGCTTTCATATATCATTAAGTTAATTTTATTCTTGTTTTGGCAGCTGCTCCTTATCACTCAGACAGATTTCAGACATCGATATATCCGAGAACTTTCAGGCCAGAAACTTGTTTCTTGTGATGACCATTCTCCAATCAGGCTCCTGAGTGTCTTACCTTCACATACAGAGATGAAATACTTGATGGAAGATTTAAAGTATCTGAGGACCGTGAAAAAGGTTCCACCACTCTCACTGTTAACACGGTTCAGCTGTCGGACTCTGTGGCATGTTACACTGCACACAAACACACACACACACACACACACAAACACAACACACAAACACAACTCTCACACACACACACAAATAGAAAAATACCCATCACCCTTCATTCATGGACCTGTTCAATTGTAATTTGTGTCCGCCTTTGATGATTAGGGAAGTAGGTAGACTGATGGGTATTTACAAAATTGCAATCCAACCTTATAATGGTGGAATTATTAACGTCAATGCAAATGAGTATGCCTTGTGTTAATCAATTAGGCACACGAGAGGACTGAGCAAAATAATCTCACAATTTCTGCAAAATACCAACGGAAGAAAATGAAAAATAATAAACAGATAAGTTGTGCTAATAATAAAATCAAAGTAATAACATGCATAATATTCTGACGTAATAATACTTCAGCAAAATCATGCAACAATATTCGGGTAGAAATTAAGAATCATTGTTTTCCGCAGGTTACCACTGGATGGCGCTCCAGCTCTTCAGCTTCAGCTGAAATTTGCAGAACTGTCAATTTACCGGTGTCACCGCTCACAGATAGAGATTACAGGAAACATCCTTGTTCCGTGACACTTCACTTCATGCAATGGCATGTTCAGGGCAAGAGTTTGTACATAAATTGCAGGTGTTGTGGCAAAGAAGAATTAGACAGTGGGCTTTGGAACAATGGCACCGGGTAGTCCGAAGAAAAGGGCGAGCAATTTCGTAATCTAAATTGTTGAGAAATGTTGATCATTTGGTGACATAATTCATTGTTGTTATTGATCACAAATTTATTATTGACTACAAATGATTGTACATTGCCGCCTCCCTCTGTTTAAATAACATTTCCTGCATTACAATATCGACTATATTTGAAAATTAATTAAGACTTAGCGCTTTCTGAGATCCTGAGGGTCTAATGTGTGGGTGAAAAGTTGGGGTGAATCTTTTATCAACCTCCGACTGTGCCCTACCAATTCTGTGTGTGTGTGTGTGTGTGTGTGTGTGCCTGTGTGATTGTGTGTCGGTGTGTGTGTGTTTGTGTATAGGTCTGTGTGTGTGTGTGTCTGTGTGTGATTGTGTGTAGGCGTGTGTGTGTGTGCGTTAAAGTAAACCATGTACGCATGTGTTGCATTATGCATGTTTGTTTATTTCGTATGTCGAGTACATGTGTGTACAAAGCACGAAACATATCATCCTGAATGTTTGCAAAAGCATGTTCCTTGTAGTATCACAGTAGATCCTGCCTTATTTCATACTGTCCAAGGCAATGTCTTGGTTTGCCTCACACACAATCCGTTTTCAATTATTATTGTGCTTGAGTGTGTCTCTGTTTACATAATGCAAGTCCCTTTCTCAGTTTTCAGTGAATTGATTAGTTCCTATCTCTGCTATTGACTTATCAGATCTTGTCCCTATTACATTAAATCACATCAGCTTTGATGAGGTTAGATCTTATCCTGTGATTATGTCAGAATATATTTTGGCTCGGTTCATGTTGCGCTAGACAATTGTTCAGTTCCTATCACACTAGGACTCTCCATGTCGTTGTTTATATTACACCAGATCATGTAATTGTCATTCTGTGTTTCAAACCTCCCAAACCCATCCACACTCTCTCGCCAAACATATGAAAATACGACCATGGGACTTAGGAGCAGGAATAGGCTATTCAGCCCTTGGGGCCTAATTCACCATTCCATACGTTACATAGCTCAGCTGCTTGTGGTCTCAACTCCACTTTCCCGTCTGCGCCTTAAAACCCCTGTCTATCAAAATACCTGTCTGACTCATGGTATTAGCACAATATAATTCACCCTTGAATACGCTTATTGCTCAGCCTCCACTGCCTTGGAAAGAGAATTTCACATACAACCGACCCTCTGAGAGAAGAACAAATCTCCTCATCTCCATCTTAAAGGTAAGCCTCTTATTCTTAAACTCTACTCCCTAGTTCTGGTCACTGCCAGTGTTAACATCCTCCCGGTATCTGCCCTATCAAGACGCACCACACCACCCCCCCCCCGCCCCCTCCACCACACAAACCCACAACGCCCCCCCCACCCCCCCCCCCCCCCCCAACCCAATCCACCCCCACCGCCACCCTCCGCCTCGGGATCCTATATGCTTCAATAACATCTCCTCTCGTTCTTCTAAAATCCACTGGCTTTTGATTCAAACTATTCAAGATTTTTTCACAAGGTAAGTCCCTCACCGCAAACAACAATGAACAGGTGGATGTTTTTCGGTGATAAGAATGAGATTAGGGACCTGCCACTGCACAAATTTGTTGCAGCGTTTCTCAAAAAAATACACTTTATGCACCGAGAAAGATGGTTCTGGTGGCCTGAGGTCGCGAATATCGCAATTTATAACTAAAAGGCAAAGGAGCAGATCAGTTGGTCACGGCGTGTGAGCCGGGTCTCTGAAAGGGCAACTCAGGTAGCTTTTGTTACTTGTTCTTAACAAAATGTCGCCTTAGTGTTTGTTAAATTAACTTTTGAAATTTATGATTCAACGTGCGTCCAGCTCCCTTTCAGGCAGCAGAATCCAGATCACAATTCACTGCTTAAAAAACCACTTATCATTCCATCAAATACTTTGTTTTAATTGTTAAGAGTAACGTGAGTGGAAATTATGTCTGTGAAGTGGGAGAAGGAAAGAAAGTAACAAAGCAAGAGAGAAAGAAAGAAAGAAAGAGAGAAAGAAAGAAAGAAAGAAAGAAAGAAAGAAAGAAAGAAAGAAAGAAAGAAAGAAAGAAAGAAAGAAAGAAAGAAAGAAAGAAAGAAAGAAAGAAAGAAAGAAAGAAAGAAAGAAAGAAAGAAAGAAAGAAAGAAAGAAAGAAAGAAAGAAAGAAAGAAAGAAAGAAAGAAAGAAAGAAAGAAAGAAAGAAAGAAAGAAAGAAAGAAAGAAAGAAAGAAAGAAAGAAAGAAAGAAAGAAAGAAAGAAAGAAAGAAAGGCAAAGAAAGATAGAAAGGATTAAAGCTGAAAAGAGGGGATCTCAGGATTTGCCAAAGTGCTTTCCCGCCAATCAAGTGTTTCCCCCAGTGTAATGTGGGAAACACGTCAGCAAATGTTCACAGAGCAAGATTTCACAAAGGTAATTGGAAAAATAATCAGGTCGCTGGTTTCAGTGATGTTACATGAGAGACAATTATTGTAGGAACCTGGGGAAAGCTCTTCATGCTCATTTTTGAAATTGCGACTGTGGGGTATTGGCACTCCATCTGAGAGGGCAGATACTCACAGTGATTTAGCGTCTCAACCAGGAAGGCAGCAAGTGCGATAGTTCAATATTCATTCAGGGGCACTGCCGGCACTGGAGTATGGGCCTGACATCTCTGAAATAAGGGAGCTACAGCCCAGGGCTTTCAGGTCCTGGAGAAAGAGAGAGCGAGAGAGAGAGAGAGAGAGAGAGAGAGACAGAGAGAGAGAGAGAGAGAGTGCGAGAGGGAGAGAGAAAGCGTGAGAGAGAGAGAGCGACAGAGAGGGAGAGAGAGAGAGAGCGAGAGAGAGAGAGATAGTGCGAGACAGAGCGAGAGAGGGCGAGCGAAAGAGGGAGAGAAAGAGAAAAAGAGATGGAGAAAGAGAGAGAGAGAGAGAGAGTGCTGCTACATACTGAACCACTGTGTTGGGAGTGAATTAGTACGAGGATGTTTTACGGTGTTTTAACTGTTTGAAACAACCAGTGACCGTGGTGAAAGGACACATCAACACATTCTTCAGCTCTTCCCGGAATTTGCTCTGGGCCACTGCGTAGATGAAGACGTTGTTGCAGGAACTGACTAACTGGAGCATGTTGGTTGTCTCCTGAAGGATGTACTGCGGGTCATTGAAATCCAGGCTGGTGATGTAGCCCTCGCCTGTGATCCGAACGTAGAGGAAATGTCCGAGATAGATGGCCCACAGGAGGAGGAAGCTGAGTGAAATTGCGAAAAGCAGAACAATGGACCTCTTGCGATTGACCATCTCCGCGTCTCCATGTCTCGCGGCGCCCCGGAGCCTCCTGCGGGCTCTGCTGGCCACTGAGATGTGCCTTACGGTCAGGGCGTTGAGCAGTAGAATGAGGAAGAAAGGGAGAAAGGGGGTTAAAATGTGGTCCAGCCACTCGAAGGCCTTCCAGATGGGCAAAGTGTAATATGTGGACTTGTGGGCACAGTACCAGGGAACCCCGTCCAGGATGAACAAGGGCTGGTAGCTGAAGTAGTATGGGATGTTCCTCACGCAGCTCAGGGCACTGACCAGTCCTATAACCAGCAACGCGGTTTTCTCGGTGCAGTATCTGGCCTTCAGGCTCTGACAGCAGATGGCCACGAAACGGTCGATGGTGAAGGCCACAGTCAGCCAGACTGAGCCATCCCGGGTGACAAAGACCAGCACATTGCTGAGTGTGCATGCGGGAGTGGTGGACATGACACTGTCCTGAAAGTAGATGCGGCCGATCCGGTTGAGGATGACGGCGGTGATGATGACCAGGAGATCGCTCACTGCTATCGCCACCAGGTAGTAGCTGATGCACCGGGAAAGTCCACACCGTCCTCTGGATAAGATTACGATCCCCAGCAGGTTGGCTGTGAGAGATCAGGAGAGAGAGATGTTACTGAGCGGACTCCAAACACCAGCTACTGCCTCATCCGACCAGTTACTATACCCCGCCTTGATCCGCCCCTCTGCCATCTCCAGACTCCAGCTGTTTCAAAGCCTTTGGTCAGTGTTCGGTATCCAATGCTGCACCAAACACTTGTCAATGCAGACGGCATTTCAATCGGTCCCCGCCCCAAATTCTGCTCTGTGACCACTGAGCCAATCCCAAGGCCTAGCTATCCAAATTAAGATCATCCGAAATGTGTGCTGCCGGTGGTCTAAGTCAAAGCAATACCCATCCATCCATTAAGCCTATGCTCGCTGACATAGTTTGGGTCTCAGGCGGCAACGTCTCTGTTTTAATAATTTCCCCCTACCAATTTTGGAATCTCTCCGTTTCCTCGCCTCTCCCAAACCCTCTACAACTACAAGTATCTGAGATCTCAATGTACGTCCTATTCTGCTCTCTTGTTTATCCCTTAAATTAGCCTTTCCATTAGTAGCGGTTATGCCTGTAACTGCTGAGGCCCTCATCTCTTTAATTCCCTCTCTCAACTGCTCCCTTTCTCATTCCTTCTTTAGGACGTTCCTTACAACCAAAATCTTTTGTCAAACTTTGGGTTAAATATCTCTTCCTGGTGTTTGGTATTAAATGTAATTGTTCAGGCTCCTGTGAAGCATCCCCACCATACGCGCTGCAGTGACTGAAGAAACAAGCGCAACTCCACCTTTCAAGTGAGAAATAAAGATGAGCGATAAACGTTGACCTTGCCGGTTACACCCACACCCCGCGGATGATTAAAACATATCATTATTCAAAATGTGCAAAACTAATTAGCAACAAGAAGTACATAATAGATAAACAATTTCAAATCTCCACTAACATATTTCAAACTTTTCCACAATGAATTGCTAAGGCTACATTAACAATCGGGATTGTCCAGTGGGAACTCACTGTACTGTAACTATAATATTCTTTCACAGGTTGAAAAGTACATTAGTGCAATTACTAAACTTATTTTTATTTTGCAATTCATCTAATATAATGATTTCACTGTAATTAGTTTTCTGATGCTGTAATAAAATATGTGCACGAAAATATATGTTCCTACACTGTGATATGCTATTATTCCGCTCAACACTTAAAACACTAGATTGTATTTGACGACCTCAAAATAAGTGTTCAACGATAAAACAGGTTAATGTTCATGCAAAGCCACACATTACAATTCATATTTCAGCAATCCAATAAACGCTATTCCTATAAATCAATTGATTGATACCTTGTAATGCTGCACAATGCAAATACAAGTTATGCTCTATAATTCACCATAACACAGTATAATTCCATATAAGACATCGGAACCCGGTTGAGGCCCTTAACAAACTGACAGCACTGAATATTACAGAAAAAAATCATCCGGATCCTGAAAGGGACGAGACAAACTTTCTGGGGATTTGCAAAAAACCATAAATAGTTTATTTGAGATCCATCACTTACCAGGGGCACCAATAACAGCGAGAATTGGATAGCAAATGGCAAAGAATAGGCCTTTCGCTGGCCCGTGCATCGTCTCTCAGAAATGAAATGGATTCCCGAAGCTGTGTACTTTAGTTCTGTGAGGCATTCAAAGCGTCCCTCATTTATTCCGAATGAGAGTCTCTAGAGGGGCAATTAAGTTACAACATGCACTTTAGTTACAGTTCAGTAAACAAACAGATTAACCCACGGTTTCATGCCTCCCATTCGTAACATTGGCAAGGTAGATGATGGGCGAACTGTTTGTTGCAAATTCTGCGTTGCCCCCTGTCCACAAACCAGGCCTTTGCACCGACATCAAGTGGAGCCGCTGATGAAACATACTGACTTGGGTCCTATCTCTAACCAAAACACGTCTCTTCCCATGACTGCCACTACGCTGGGCCGCGTTTGTGTGATGCTTCACCCCATCATCACTGCCTCGCCCCTCTTGCTCAAACAATAATACTCGTGTCATGCGAGACAATTGTAGAAAGCCATTCATATTGCAAAAACAGAAGGATATTTAACGTATGAGAGTGCACAAGAGAAAGTGGGAGATAAAAGAGAAAGACTGATATAGAGAAAGAACAAAAAAGAAAGGGAAGAGTACAAATATGGAATATAAGTGAACGAAAGAACGAATGACAGAAATCAAGGAAACTAACGCCTGGTGTTTGTCATTCTGTGCCCGCTGTTCCTCGCATTACTACACAATAATTCTCGGATGTGGGAATCGCGAACAAGGCCGGCATTTAGTGCAAATTTCTCGTTGCCACTGAGAAGGTGGTGTTGAGCAGCCTTCACGATTCACAGCAGCTAAATGTGTACCCACAGTGTCTTTAGCAAGGGTGTTACAAAATTAGACCGCAGGGACAATGAAAGACCAGCAACAGATTTACAAGTTGGAATGGGATATGGTTTGGAGGGGATAGCGGATGTTTCCCCAGGCACCGGCTGTCCGTCTGTGTGGTTGAGATCATTGGTTTGGAAGATACTTCAAAGAAGGCTTGGTGTGTCCCTGCAGCCCATCCTCCAGGCTCCACATGCTCCAGCCACGATTGGGAGCATCGAGCTGTGGTGTGTTATTGTGGGAGGCTCAGTTCAGGATGTTAATGGTGGAGAATTCACTGTAGGCCATGCCATTGAATATCAAGTGGACGTGGTCGTGCTGCTCCTGATCGAGGTAATCAATGTCACCTCAGATAATTGTATTTTACTAGATTGTTGACAAATGGGGTGATTCAGCAGGTCAGGCAAATGGAAATCTTATCTCGGACGAGATTCTGGCGGAATTAGGCCTGAGAATATTCTGAGCTATATTTGCTGCTCCCGGTTAAAATAAGAATTAAGTTTATACTGGCCTGGTCCCTCCATTTGTTATCACTACACTGGACCATTCTTCTGTTGATATTTCACAAGACTCTGTCTCACTTATTAATGCACTAGGCCAGCTCCGCTTATAATACATGCTTCCCTATCGCAGTTATTTCTGCATTACTCTCTGTATACAACACGGGCCTCTTTTTCCGTTAATATAATATGAAGCGCGGCTTCCGTTATTACTGTGGTGGATGGATAATTTGCTTATATCACAATGCTGGTCTAAATTATTCCAGCATTGAGCTCGTTTCGCTTTCGGCGGCACCAGGTCCTGCCTGAGTTACTCCTGCTGCAGGATATTTCTCGGTTGAGATCATTGACGAGTTTGCCTTTAATTTTACCGTAAAACTCGACTCTGATGGGATTTAAATCCACAACCTTTGAAAGTCTGAGCTACCAAAGACCAGAAGTCCAATGCGCTGTCTATTGCGCCACAGAGCCACAACTGATGGCGCTGACGAACGATAATTGATTATATAAGAATATTTTTACTTTGTTTAGAATAATTTTATATTACATGAGGCCTTGCGCCAGATTTACTGCATAACAACATGTCATTATTTATATTACATCAGATGTGTCGAGATTTATAATACGCTACACCCTGTGTCTGTTTATATTACACCAGACCATTCCCCTGATTCGATCACACGAGTGTCTGTCTCGTCCAATGGAAATATGTGTAAAAGGGGAAATTCGGTCTTTTGGCGAAGAAAGTCGCCATATTGCAATCGTGCATTGAAAATATCGGTCAAATGTGATCCATTTCGATGCGCTTAGCGTTCATTGTAGCAACTTTTAATATGGCAACAGCAAGTGAATCGCCGCCACAAGAAACTTCAATATAGCTGTTCACTCCACTCCACCAGCAGAGGCATATTGGTTTTTTCTTCATTGCCAGTTTCTTGTTAAATAAGTTTACAATTTCCGATTGAAAACTTCTCAGAATTTTTAACTTTAATATTGGCTCTACCGCACTTAATTCCGCTTGACCTCTTACCCCTCGTGGTTTGCTCTGAGACAATCCTCTGAGTGAAATTCACTCGGTAAGTGGACATGGTTGCGGAGAGAATTCTGAGTCATTGTCGAGAAATTCCGCGGCCTGTAGCAGAAGATGTTCATCAGGTGGCGACAGTGATCTTACTGACATTCGAATTGGAGAGAAGCCAATTTGTTCAGCACACAGGAGAACGCAATATCATATTGCTACTGCTCATCTTAATTTGAGCTGAGTATCTTTCGTTAAAAATTATCTGAAGGAGATACACATTTTGAATTGATTTGAATCGACACTTTCCAAAGAATGTCACAATCTTGGAACAGGTTGAGAAGAAATTTACGGGAATTGTACCAGGGATGAGGGGCCTCAATTATATGAAGAGATTAGAGAAACTGGGATTGGTCTTCTTGGAGCAGAGAATGTCAAAGTGTGATATAATAGAGGTGTTTAAATTTACGAAGGCTTTTGACAGAGCTGTTGTTGTGGTATTAATTCCACAGGCAGGAGGATCCATAGGCAGAAGAACCAGAGTTGTCAACAATTCGAATAAGTGAATATAGAGTGATATTGGATCTTTTAATGGAGCGATTGTTATGAGCTAGAGTGTACTTCTGGAAAGGAAGATAGAAGCATATTCATTTGTAACTTTCATCAGGGAAACTTGTATATACTTGAAGTTGAAAAAAAATGTGCAGGGCTTCACAGAAAGAGTAGGAGAGCAGAGCTAATTGGAGAGCATTTCATAGAGAGCGGGCACAGTTCTGATGGAATGAACAGTCTCTATCTTTGCTGTAAGCTTCCATCATTTTATGCATTGAAGTTGCACTAATCATTGACCTTGGCGTTGTTCTTTTTCTTATTAAAAGTAACTGCATAACCGAAAGTCATGGTAAAATTGTAGGTATTACGTATTGCATGAACCCGTTCAGCAGTTTAGTAGCTAAGGTGACTTGACTCTGATTTCAAAACCAGCAGATTGTGGATGGCAACTCAACTACAGAACCTGAACATAATTACCAGACTTGTAATCGGGGTAATGAAAGGTCATTTTCTTTTCGGGACATCATGAACCACTAATCCCATTTCAACCCTTGTCTGCTGAGGTGGGCCCTGCACTATATCCTGGTCGATATTCCTTCCTTCAACCAAAATAATCAGAGATACATTATTCTGATGCGAGACCCTTTGCTCCACCGCTGGAACTTCTGTGCTCAAATCAGAAACGTTTATCTGCAATTTGTTGCACTTTAAATCCATTTTGGCTTCCCACAGAACGCGATGGGGTGGTAGGTCAGTCTTTGTTGATCTGATAACGTGATAAGCAATAACTTTCAACGCCATTTTCACAATGGTTAGGCGGCAAACGTCGGATCAGTGCTGAAAATAAACGCACGTGTAGAAATGACAAGGCAGATCTGGACTGGTGCTATGGCAAACTGTAGACACCTAGTGGCAGCTAAACGGAGTTTCTGTTCATCGTCCACGAGGTTCTATTTCTGTTATTACTGCACTGGAGTAGGTCATCTTTTGTTTCAGTTGCACTGCATCATATAATGTTTTTATGTTGTACGAGGTATTGTAACATTAATTACTGCACCAAACTACGCCTTCTATTTGATGGGGAAATAATGAGGCAGTTCGACATAAAAACTTAAGAAAGAGGAATAGATTAGGTTATCGATCCTTCAAGTCTTCACCACTGAGCAATAAATACATGGCTGATCTTCTGCATCAATTCCAAAATCCTGTACTTTCCCTGTGTCCTTTCCTTCTCTTTATATCCGAAAGTCTATCGATATTTACATTTTATATATGTAAACCCTAAGCTTTCAATGGGGTTCAGAAACCTCAGTCCTAAATGTTCGACCCATTATTCTGGGAATGTGAACCTCAATTCTAGTTTCCCCAGCCAGGGTAAATTCCTCCCAGCATCTATTCTATCAATACCCTTAAGAATTTCCATCGAATATGCGCACAGTCGGATTCACCTCCCCTCGTGGGACAAACACCTTATGCCAGGAATCAACCTAGTCAACCTTTGTCGCACTCCCTCCAAGACTAGCATATCCTTCCTCAGCTAAGGAGACTAAAACTGCACACAGTACTCTGGGTAATCTCACCAAGGCCAAATATAATTGCAGAAAGACTGCTTAACATTTGAACTATCATCCACTGTTAAGAAAGGCTAACGCAACTTATAGTTTCCTAATTTATTGCTGTGGCAGCATGTTAACTTCCTGTGACCTACAGAGCACACAGCTCCCACTGATTGCCAACATTTCCCAGTCTCTCACAATTCGCAATGTCCTGTTCTCTTTTTTCAAATTTCCCCTCCTAAAGTGTGTAATTTCACAATTGGTCAATCTTCTATGGTTTTTCCACTCACGTAATCTGTCGGTATTCCTTCTCAGAATTTTAGCGTCTTCCTCATTACTTATGTTTCTAGCTAACTTGTAACGTAAATTAACCAGTTTCGTTGTAATCTGCGTCCACCCGGTGCCAGTGGACCATACCTTTGTCTCTTAGTACAGAACTTGGGAAACCTGTCCAGTTGTACAAACAACAACAAGAGAAGAATGCAAGAATAGAGTCAGCAATGCACGTTTTAATTGCTGCGAGTTAGGAAGGTACCTTGGAAAACTAAATAGGCCTTGAACATTGCTGAAAAAAGGGAAATGCTGTCGAAGCTTTTGGTCTCGCACTTAGCAGGACAGATTCTTGTTGCGTATCTGTCCTGATGAGTGCTAGGTGAAAAGCTGCGACAGCATGTCGCTTTTATCGGCAATACCTCCGTTTCTATTACAGTAGTACTTTTCTATTTTAAAAGGCACTAAACCATGCTGCTCGTTTTTAAAGGAGGTCCTTTCTCAGTTTTTACCGCACCAGACAATGACTCCAATCAAAAGCACAATACTGCTAACGCTAGAAACCTGAAATAAAGGCAGAAAAGGCTGGAATATCTCTGCAGGTCTGTCAGCATCTGTGGAGAGAGAAACAGAGTTAACGTTTCAAGTCCGTAGAGTTTCGAGAACTGCAGAGTTTTTCCACTATTTTCTGTCTTTATTTATTATTAATGCCTCCGATAATTTCAGGACAGGCCATGCTTCTGGTAATATAGCACTGAGTCCTCTGGTATTACAACACGAGACTAGGCTTCTACTTATATCACCCTCGGCCCAGCCTCATTTGCTACTGCAGCAGGTTATAGCTCTGTTTAATTTACATCCTGCCTTTGTTAGTTGTAAACTAAAGGAATGTCTCTTTGCAGCTTATTCCAAGCTTTATCTCAGATAGAATTACACTGGATGCTCTCTCTGTCTATTTTACCCAAGGCCTTTTTCTCACCTCATTTCACGCTAGGTCACGTTTCTGTTTATATTACTTGACAATATGACATTGTTTTATTTCTACAGACCGCGTCTCAGTTTTGTATTGCACTAGGTCCTCGTTCGGTTATTACTGCACGAGATGACACATCAGTGCATTTTTCACTGGACCCCGTCTCTGGCCTCTTTGCACTAGCGTCTATCTCATTTCCTTCTGCTCAAGAACATGTGTCTATGTAAATTCAGATAGGCCCTCTCTAAGTTATTACTGCGCTCGACTATGTCTCTGTGTACATGAGAGTAGAAACGGCGTCAATTATTACTCCAGCTGAACATATCCCTGTTGACATTACAGTAGGCCAGGTCTTAGATATTAAGGCGTTAAATTATGCTTCGGCCATATTACACTAGTGGCTGATTCAGTTGCTCATGCAGTCGGCCATCTCTTGTTTTATGTTAAGGAAGACGCTGTTCCAGTTTATATTAGGCGAGAACATGACTCTTCCTATGTTACTCTTGGCCCTGTGTTCGTTATTATTTGACTGTATCAAGCCAGTCTTTATAATACTTGAAACCCTGCCTAGTTACTGATATACTAGAATCTATCGCTGTTCATACTACACAAGATTCCATCTCTGCGTATGTTACACGAGATGCTGATCTATATGTTATATTCTTTTTATTCAGTTTTGGGACGTACACGTCGCTGGATAGGCCAGCATTTACTACCCATCCCTAATTGACCTAGTTCAGAGGGCATTTAAGAGCCAACCACATTGCTGTGGGTCTAGAGTCACATGTAGGCCAGTCCAGGTGAGGACAGCAGATTTCCATCCCTAAAGGAAGGAAAGGGCAGTTTTGAACCAGATGGGTTTTTACAACAATCGACAATGGTTTCATGAAAGCGATTTTGCAAAAAAAAAAAGCAGTTCATCATCAAAGTAATTTCATTCAATGAAAATATTTTGTATTATTTCATAATAATATAACATACAGATTAACCACCTGCACAAAAAATAAATCACACATGGAAAGGATCTTTCCTCTTGTGGGAGAATGTAGAACTAGGAGTCACTGTTTAAAAATAACGGGTCTCCCATTTAAAACAGAGATGAGAATTTTTTTTCTCTCAGAAAGTAGTGGGTCTTTGGAAATCCCTTCCTCAAAGGGCAGGGGAAGCAGGGTCTTTGAATGTTTTCAAGGCAGAGGAAGATCGATTTTTGATAAACAAGGGAGTGAAAGGTAACCGGGGGTAGGAAGCAGGTTACAGCCAGATCAGACATCAGCATGTTGAATACCATTGCACTGTCTGACTGTCTGTAATAACCATGTTCAAATGTATGTAGTGTCCATTGATTGGATGGAAGCACCTCATGATCTATGTGGAAAACTGGAATATGATTGCACTTTTTGTGATGGCCATTTTGGAACGCTTTGTAATGTTCTTTCAGCTATTTTATGAATAAAGTATATTTTTTCCAAAAAAGGAAATAATCCGCTTCCTCTCAACTGGCTTTGGAAACCTTTACAACGAGTCGCCTCTCGAGGGCAGTACCAGTTTGCGGTATATAAACAGAAAATTCTGGACATACTCGGCAGGCCGGGAAGCATCGGTGCAGAGCGAATCAGAGTGAAAGTTTCATGTCCGCGACATTTCACCTGAACTCAGTCTGAGGAGTTGCTGGTTTCTGGTGAAAGGTCACAGACTGGAACCTTCACTCTGTTTCTGGTTGTATTTCCAGCATTTTCTGCTTGTGTTTCGATTTTGGTTAACTTTCTGCTACAAGACACAAGAGGGGAGGGGAAAATATCACCCGCAGGACAATCGCAGGCGCATTCTTTTAGATAACTATTTGGTCACAACTTGGGACGAGAGTAAATATGCCCACATTGCGGACATTTCAGTTTAAGGGCGGATTTTGCTGTATAATTATACTAATGTTCTTTAAGAATCGTCACACAACGGCATAAAATAAACACTCAGGATCTCTCTCGGTTCCCTGGGACACAATCAGACAATGATGCTCCCCACGTAGCAAAGACCGCACTGACTAAATGCCCCCTCAGTCCGACACTCTCTGCTGTGACCATCAGTATCTCTGATGAAAGATCCTCTCTATTAGCATTTACTAGACAACCCGCGGCAGCCCTGCCTGTCTCTCCCATTAGCTGTTCATGCTCTGAGCCTCCTGGCCCGCCTTGTGCTATCAGAGAGATTGCTGCAGCTCTCCCGGAACTGTAACCAGAAGCGAGGTTTTTGTACAGTGACTGCCGCGTTTTGTCTCAGTGTGGGGCTCAGCCGCACAGTAATAAACCGCGGCATCGACGTTCCCCGTGTCTACAATGAGCAATTGGCCGCGTTTCTCCGACTCGGACAGATTCAGTTCAAATCGTCGGCTTCGCCCTTTGCCGGTCGATATCTGCCTTATAATCCACTCCAGTCCCTGACCAGATTTCTGTCTGTACCAATGCATCACGTAGAAGTCGGAAAACTCGTTGCTGCAGTCCATCTGCACCGAATCCCCGCTCTGGACTCTTTCCGAAGCGGGAGATTGAAGCACACGGTCCGAGAGACATCGACCTGGAAAAATATTAAGGTATGAAACACTGGAACAGCGAGATTAATAATGAAAAACTCACTCTGGGTCATTGGGTCCCTGTCCTGAGCCGACTTGTTCGCATCGCCAGGATGACGGATAATAGCTTTAACTGTGCAACAAAACACAGGTTTGCTATGAGAAAGTCAATACGAAAACGGGACACAACTCACAACAGAAGGAAAGGAATCGTGTCAAGAGATTAAAATGTAGGCTGATTAAAGTCAATGATGGATATTGAATGTCTACGCCACATATTTATTTTTCCCGCTCCTAATTGGCTGGAAATTAATATTGTTCGCCGGATATAAGGAGGCGGGTTGTTGGTCCGCTGCTCATTTCCCCCGCGGTTCACGTCTGACCCGACAAGTTGTCTGAAGACCAGCAGCTTCTTCCGCTCCGGGTGGAGGGAAGTGAGGCGAAGCACATCTATTTATGAAAGTCACTTTCGTAAGCGACCAACCCGACACTATCTCTATTTCTTTGTCCATAACAAGCTTAAATTGTACCATGTTGTGTTCGCTATCACTAAAATGCTCCCCCACCACCACCTCAGCCACCTGTCCGGCTTCATTCCCCAGAATTAGGTCCAGCAATGCGCCGTCCCTTGTTGGACCCTTTACATATTGACCGAAAAATCTCTCCTGTACACATTTCAAGAAATCCACTCCATCCAAGCCCTTAACAATATGTCTATGCCAATTAAATTTGGGAAAGTTGAAATCACCTAATATAATCACCCTATTGTTATTGTTTTTACACACCTCCACAAATTGCGCACATATTTGCTCCTCAATATCCCTCTGACTATCTGGGGGTCTATAATAAACATCTAACAATGTGGTTTCCCTTTTTTTATTCCTAAGCTCTACCCACAAATCTTCATTCGATGCCCCCTCCAAGATATCATCTCTCTTTACTGCAGCAACTGACTCCTTAACTAATAATGCAACACCTCTTCCTCTTTTAACCCTGCCCCTGTCTCGCCTGAAGATTTTATATCCCGGAATGTTGAGCTGCCAATCCTGCCCCTCCCTCAACCACGTCTCAGTGATGGCTACTATATCACAATTCCAAGTGTCAATCCTCACCCTTAACTCAGCCGTTTGACATGTAATACTCCTGGCATTAAAGTAGAGGCCATCTAGCCTTGACTTACTCACTTGAAGCTTAATGTAGCTGTTCTCCCTCTGACTTGATTGTTTTACTGTATTATGATGCGTCCCTATTCTTTCAAAATTGTGTGTCACCTCCCCCTACCGAATTAGTTCAAACTCCTCCCAACAACACTAGAAAACTATCCCGCAAGGATGTTGGCCCCGCTCTGGCTCAGATGTAAGCCGTCGCGCTTGTGCAGGTCCCACCTTCCCCAGAAAAGTTCCCAGTGATCCAGGACCTAACCCCCCCTCCTGCACCAACTCTTAAGCCACGTATTCATCCGCGCTATTCTCCTATTCCTGAGCTCGCAACACGTGGCACTGGGAGTAATCCAGTGATTACAACCCGAGAGGTCTTGCTTTTTAGTCTACTGCCTAACTCCCTGAAATCTTGAGGCAAGACATCATCGCTCTTTCTACCTACGTCATTGGTACCAACTTGCACCATGACCCCTGCCTTATCCCCCTCCCCTTTCAGGATGCCCTGCAGCCGTTCAGTGACATCCCGGACCCTGGCACCAGGGAGGTAACACATCATCCTGGAGTCACGTTGACGGCCACAGTAGCGCTTTTCTGTTCCCCTGACTATAGAATCCCCTATTACTGTTGCTCTTCCTCCCTTCCTCCTCGCCTGTACAGACAGGCTGCTGGTGGTGCCAGAAGCTTGGCTCTGTCTGCACTCGCTGGAGGAGCCAGCGCCCTCATCAGCCTCCAAAATGGAATATCGATTTGCGAGTGGGACCCCAGGGGACTCCTGAACTCCCTGCCTGTTTCTCTTGGACTGCCTGATGGTCACACATTCCCTTCCTCCCTCAAGTCCCTTCAGCTGCTGTGTGACCACCTCTGTAAAGGTGCTGTCCACGATGCTCTCAGACTTGCGGATGCTCCACAGTGTCCCCAGCCGCCGTTCCAGGTCTGAAACCCGAGATTCCAGGAGCTGCAGCTGGACACAACTCCTGCACACATGCTAGCCCTGGGCACTGGAAATGTTCCCGGCTTCCCACATGGAGAACGAGGAGCATTTCACGGCTTTGTGCTCTCCTGCCATGTTATATCCCTTTGAATTAAACCTTTTAAATCAGTCACTCTAGGGGCCTTCTTCCTGATCCTTGTCACTACAGAATATACAAACTACAAACGACAAAACGGCCTTAAACTATAAGCGATAAACATAGTAAATACTTATGCGACCTTACCCACCACTTACCAGTCATTCCTTTCCCTTGTAGCCTCTACTGCTGCAGCAGGGTAAGGCCACTCTCTGAAGATTTAAGAAGTTGGATAGCAAAGGTAAAATGCAAAGCCCACCTCTTCCCCTCTGCGCCGTATTCCCACTGTGCATCAAATTGCCAATACCTACACTCAATCTGGCTGTGCCTCCCTCAGGATGACGTCTCTCCCCTGTTCTTGTGCAAGCACACTGTAACTCTTTTGAGTACATTCACATTTCTTGGTTTCCAGGAGTGGGACATGAACCCACAACCCTCTGATGCAAAGGCGAGGGTGCTATGAACTGAGCCACAGCTGACTCTAAATAGTCGATTTCTTAATTAGAGCTGGGGTGAGCTGAGATGACTCGCACTAGTTAAGCTTCAAATAGTAATCAACACCTATTAAGGCCTTAATCGAGCTTCAAGTGATTGACAGTTAACTGTCACACAGTCAGTTGAATCAGCTCCCCTACCCACCTTTTAACTGGACTACTGTAATTACAAAAATTAAAGAGAAATTAACGAGAACGACTTACCAGTTCAATTCCCAATGTGCACCAAATTACCAACACCCACATTCAATCTGGCTGTGTCACACTCAGGATGAGGTCACACACCTCTTCGTGTGCAAGCACCATGTTCAGGTTTTTGTACAGATCTGTCCGTGTTCTCTATCACTGTGTGTCTGTAATCCCACCATGTTCAGGTTTTTGTACAGCTCTCTCAGTGCTCTGTATCACTGTGTGTCTGTAATCCCACCATGTTCAGGTTTTTGTATAGCTCTCTCCGTGCTCTGTATCACTGTGTGTCTGTAATCCCACCATGTTCAGGTTTTTGTACAGCTCTCTCCGTGCTCTGTATCACTGTGTGTCTGTAATCTCACCATGTTCAGATTTTTGTACGGCTCTCTCCGTGCTCTGTATCACTGTGTGTCTGTAATCCCACCATGTTCAGGTTTTTGTACAGCTCTCTCCGTGCTCTGTATCACTGTGTGTCTGTAATCCCACCATGTTCAGGTTTTTGTACAGCTCTCTCCGTGTTCTGTATCACTGTGCTGTGCGCTGACTCAGTGCACAGTAATACACAGCGGAGTCGCTCAGTTGTAGTTTGGAGATATTTAACCGGCTGATTTTCTCGGCAGAATCGATAGAAGCAGAAATTCTCCCCCCGGCAGCGTTTTCTTTATTCTCCTCTCCTGAAGTGTGTCTCTGAAGCAGATATTCCGGAGCCTGACCGGGAGACTGACGGTACCAGTGTACTGTGTACTGACAGAACCCTGAATATTCACATCTTAAAGTAACGGTGTCACCGGCAGGAAAGGTTTGTACAGGCGGAGTCTGGGATATCATGGAACTGGAATCTGGAGGATAAAAAATGAACATTATCTTTTAGTTTTGCCACTGTTTGTCCTGGTAAATATGTCAATCGCGTGAATAGCTCTGCTTTTTGCAGTAATTTTATTTTCTGGAAGCCTGTTTGAACCGTGTTCACTCTTACAAAATTATGATGACGTGGGGAATGAGGTGATATCTTATTTTACATGGCGAACTCTTCCGATTAGGACTGCACTGTCTGAACTGGTGTTGGGTACAGATTCCATTGTAACTTTCAAACGGGTAATGGATCTGTTCTTAATGTGAATAAAAATATAGAGCTATGGAGAAAATTCATGGGCAGTGGGAACAATTAGATTGCACTTTTAAAGGGTCAGCGCCTACACGATGGGCCGAATGTCATACTTCCGTGCCGTATGATTCCATTAATTATATTACATTCCCGTTTCTATTTTCCCTGGTGAGAGACAAACCCGAGGGAACATTCTATGCTCAGCGAGGCAACCAGTTTCCAAAAAAAAATATGTTTGTCGGAGAGGAACACAGCTGTGCACAGCAAGATCCAACACAAACTGATGGGAATCATCAGCACCGATTGGGCAAAACCGAGAGTGAGCACCAGTGGTCAAAGGTCAATCATTTCCTGCGGGTTAAAACTACTCGGGAATTTCTATCTGCCTTTTGCTCTATTTCTCTCTGTTCTATCAATAGGGTCCTATTTTCTCCAGTTCAGCTTAATTTCAAATATGTGCAATTAATTTCATTTTATTTCTTCAATTTCACATTCCCTTTATTTCACATTTTCTTTGTGCTGTTTGTGCTTTCTGCAATCGTGGGAACTTGCCCCAAAGTCTCTAAGTTGTCGGTTGGGTTCAGTCTGTTCAGTTTCCGCAGTGGTTTTACTGTTACTCACTGGCAACTGCCTCTTCTGGCTCTCTGACAAGTTCAATTCTTCCCGCCCACTGACTCATCCTCTCTCGGGTTCACTGGGTGGAGCTTCTCTCAATTTTACATTATCGAGGAAGAAGAATGCGGAAGAGGAATGGGCCATTCAGGCTGTGTATATAATCAATTCCAGCCTAACCCCACCAGGAATCTAATTGACCATTTGCACCCAGCTCCCTGTATGGGTCTGTTCCGTTTTCCCTCCTGTATTTTCAAGTGTTCAAATTAATATATCAATACCAACTGCTCCAACCACTCCCTGAGGCAGAAAGTTCCACATTCCGACCTGCCTTTGTTTAAATTCATTTGTCTTAAATGATTTATTTGTTTTGTTCATGAATGTCATATGGTGACGGCTATTGCTTTGGACTCAGCCATAAATGAGCAATTTATCCAAACTAAAACCGTTTATTATTTAAAAGATTTCTATGGATTCTCCTTGTGGTTCTGTTTTCCAGAAAAAAGAGACTCAGCCTATTCAATCTTCCCAGAGAGATGTGGATTGTTGCTGATTTCTTTTCTCGTGTGTGTAGAAATTAAAGCAGAGAATCCAATCAATAGAAACAGAAGCCGCCATATCACCATTCAAACCTGCTCAGCCATTCAGTAATATCCTGGCTGATTTACAACCTCAACGTCACATTCCCGCACTCTCCCCATATCCCTGATCCTTTTAGCGTCCGAAAACCTATCGAATATTGACTTGAATGCACAAGGTTTTGAACACCCACCTCTCTCTGATTTACAGAATGCCACAGATTAACAACAGTGGTTCTATTGAAGATTTTTTTTCCTTCTCAGTTCTAATGGATGACTCTTTATTCTGAAGCTGTGACCCCGAGTTCTATACTCCTCAGTCTGGGGAAACTCCTACCCAGAATCTGCCCTGTCAAGGCTCTTCAGAGTATTATGTTTTCATGAGATCACCTCTCATTCTTCTAAACTCTAGGAAATATAGACCGAGACGACTAAATCTCTTCCCATTAGACAATCCCTTCATCTCAGGAATCAGTCTGATAAACTTTTGCTGCACCACTTCCAATGCAGATTGATTTCTCTTCTGTAAGGGGACCAAATGTTCACTTAGCATTCCGGAGTGGAGTCTATTTCAGTCCTTCCCTCCATAAACCTCACCCACCAGGGGGTCGGATTGTACTTTGAAAGGCGCCCAGAAGTCATCCCAATCCTTCTCTCCCTTTCGATTAATTGTGTCTTGCTAGTTCTGAATGAGCATTCTCCTAGTTTATAATTGTTTCCTTATGTTTCAGTTCTCCTTGATAAGATTAATGCATCACCCTCACTCTCTCACTGCACTGTGTTGCTTTAATTCACAGGAATCAGTGATACAGATAAATTACAGCAATCCCATCTTTCAAATATTTACATTCAATATATAGAAGTGTCTGCAGTTCCAAACTTTCACACTTCGGTCTGAAGACGGGAAAGGAGAAGAGTGATTGGTTCTACGAAGACAATTGAAAGAAATGGCGGGGACAATGTCACTAATTTCAGTCACAGATTGTCCAATTATAAAACTCTACCTGGACCCATATCAGGGACTCTTATATCTGAAGTCCCTTGTGTGACTCGCCCGTTTTTCTCCCGGGTCAGGTATTGAACGAGCCGCTGCAGGTATCCGAACTGGCCGCAGTTGTGTTGAGTTTATTCACCCGGTACCTCATTCACATTGCGCTGCTCGGACTGCAATCTGCTGCCAAGGAGAGAGCTCTGTGACCCCTCTCCCGGGTTCTAAGGGACAGACAGAGCTCCCTCAGTCACATTTAACACCGGGAGTGGAGTCCGGATTGCCGGCAATCTGCTCTCATTAAAAGCGATTCAGAGTGTGAGAGTCTGTGATGTTAATGTTGTCCCCGATGTGCCCGTTAAACCAATAATGGCCCAGATTCCGTCAACTCCCACATCCCCACTCAAACTCCACTGATATCAATAATAAACTGACGGTGAACATTACCCGGGACAGGCTGTAAGTCGGCGGGGTTTGGAGTTACTTACCGGCTGTGACAGTCACCACTGTCCCGGATCCATCCGCATAATCAGTATACCACCACAGTGACACCGCTCTAAGTCTCCCCGGTACAACAACCACCGACACCTCAACCCGCCGGGAAATCTTCATCAGACAGTAGCAACTGCCCAAATATTCAGTGGATTTAAATAAATAAACAATATTCAAACTTTCAAAGTCTCTGTCGGTTCAAACTGTTCTTTGTGAGGCCCTGAGCTCCGAGTAAATGGGCCCGGGAACGAGATGTTCGCTTGATATAAACCGAGAAAAATATCAAAGAAAGATAACTGAATGGTGGAAATTACAATGAAATGTAACCAGATTACAGCGAAAATAACATCAACCCGACAATTCCCTATCCGGGCCCGGAGAATTTATATTGCGATCGTGGAGAGGTATTTGCTCAGGTGTCTTCCACTGTGACTTCCCCACCCATCCACACAGTGTTAGAAGTCAGTATAAAATCCCCCCGGGTACTTGGTGAGATGTGGGGACATTAGTTAAACAGCGGGGACTGCGGTTCCCGGTTCCAGCTGTTAGACCAGAGTCACATCTGGTGTTAGGGGTTTGTAACTGGGATCAGTCATTCCCAATCCCCACTCCCTTACACCAATCCCAGGAAAGACATCACCATCCGCACACACTCGGCATTTAAAAAACTCAAGATGTTAACGGTAATAATCCAATCTTATTATAAACTAGACTGTGGGGCAGACGGTGTGAGGCGGAACTGTGGGGGTTTAACTGCAGATTAACTCCGCTTTTTCATTTGTTTCTGTGATAATCGGCAGTGAGAGTTTTTGTATCGCGGGAAGCCAAGATCCATCACTGTGTGTTTTGTACTTGTACTGAGCTTTACAGTAATAGGTGGCGGTGTCTTCAACTCTCACATCCCGAATTTCCAGCGAAAATGTCTTTTCTGCTTTATTCACCGACACAACAAATCTCCCCCCGCTGGAGATCCGCTCCCGCTCAGTTCCGGTCTGGGTTTGTCTCAAGAAATATCCAATTTCTAAATAATAATAGTAACCATTTAAAACACAGGTGATAGTGAGAGACTGGCACTCCTTCCTGGTCACCGCTGCTGGGGTCTGTGTCACTGACTGACTGAAAGAGCCTGGAAAATAAACAGAGAGAGTTTAATGGTCCATCAGAGCCGAACCACAGAACGGGGTTAAAACCCCAGACAGTGTCTGTAATTGGGATGGACTCGGGCAGCTTTATATTAAATCCACACAATGTCGGTTTGTTTGATCGGTACTCACGGGGTAAACAGACACACAGGGTGAAAACAAGGAGGATTCCCATCGTTGTGCTGCCTGCAGCTGAGGGTTTATATGACGGGGAGCTGGAGACTGTAGCCCTGGGCTGCACTGGGAGACCGGACCTCAGAGCTGGACTGAAATACTTTAGGGGATCGAGTTTATTTGCACGGGGCAGTTTCGCTGAGATCATTGATGGGTCGCACGGTTCCCGGGTCGCTGGCTAAGTGTTGTATGAATAAGAGAGAGATTTATAAAAGGAGGCTGCAATCTTCTGACTATTCATTTGGGCTGTGATTCGGATGTGAAAGCCCCTCCCACAACACTCTGGCGTACAGGGGTGGGGAGAGTTTTTCTTTCTGCCAGTTGTGCTGCCGCCTTCCTTTCCCCACAGTGATGAACTGGGAGGTCGGTGCATTTGTTTGTATTGATGTGTTTGTATTGTTAAAGGTGGAATGTGGGCCCAGGACACCGAGAGAAACACCGACCCGCTCTTATTGCAATATTCCTGAGATTCCCTGTCATTTAGCCAAATGCTTCCTGCACCAGCCCTGCGGTGGGTTACATGTAAAATGGCGTTTAATTTCAGCTACGTTTGACTTCCAGATTGGGAATATTCAGAATTTCTGTTTGCAGTAACTGAGAATGAAACGACACTCGGGAGGACAACAGACATTGGGGGGCTGTCTTTAAAGACCACAGTCACTA
This sequence comes from Cetorhinus maximus, assembly GCF_964194155.1. Classification (NCBI taxonomy): domain Eukaryota; kingdom Metazoa; phylum Chordata; class Chondrichthyes; order Lamniformes; family Cetorhinidae; genus Cetorhinus; species Cetorhinus maximus. The sequence continues at coordinate 10,794,566 of NC_135901.1, forward strand.
CCTTCTGTTCTGAAATCTGATTATGGTGTATAATTATCTCTCAACCAGCAACAGCAACACTCAGTCAAATAAACCTCGTGACAAGGCCGAGGTCAGAGGCTTCACAAAGCTGACAGCGAAGTTCGTTAAAATGCTGCTCAACATTGCGGGCAGGGACGGAAAGGCGATTAGAGGGAGAAACGGAAATTAAGAACCGCAGCACGTCACACAAACATGGCCGACAGTACGTCACAAAAACACGAACAACAGTACGTCACACAAACATGGCCGACTGTACATCACACAAACCGGGCCGACAGTTTCGTCACACAAACATAGCCGACAGTACGTCACACAAACAGGGCCGACAGTACGTCACAAAAACATGATCGACAGTTTCGTCACACAAAGATGATCGACAATACGTCACACAAACCTGGCCGACAGCTTTGTCACACCAACATGGCCGACAGTACGTAACGCAAACATGGCCGATAGTACTTCACACAAACATGGCCGACAGTACGTCACACAAACATGGCCGATTATTTGAGATGCAATGTATAAAAGTTACAATTTTTTCTGCACGTCCGGCCAACTGCTGTCAGCTTTTTTAACGTGATAAAAATGCTGCTTTGAGAATAATAATTAGTGTAAATCACTGTTAAGGTAAACATATAAATGTGTAGTGCAAATAAACATAGTTAATATAAACAGGGATATGGCCAAGAATAGTATTAACAAAGGTGTAACATAAATAGAGGCAGGGTCTATTTCAGTATTAACTGAAACAAGACCTGGAGTAAGGCAACTAGAAATTGGGTCTAGTGTAATGTAAACAGGAGTTTGGTTTAGACCCGGAATAACAAAGATAGGGCCTACCGAAATATAAACAAGATCAAGGGTAATGAGATAATAGTTCAGACAGGGTTCCAGATAACATGAACAAAGACATTGTCTAATGTAATCTACACAGGGACATAGGCTATAATAGTACTGTCGTAGTGCAATATCAGCAAGGATGTGGCCTAGTGCAATGTAAACTCAATCATGTCCAAGTGCAGTAGAACATAGAAAATGGCCAGTGTAATATAAACCGAGACAGAGTCTCATACAGCAGTAAATCGGGCAGGTCCTAGCGTCATACATGCAGAGACATGTCAAATGCCGCAATAAATGAGATTGTGTCTCATGTACCGTAACAGAGGCACAGGTTAATGTAATATAAAGTGTGACATTGTCTGGTATAATGCTGAGGCAGGATATTGCTGAACACTAACAGAGATGATCTATTGCAATAATAACTGAGATATGGCCTAGGGAAACATAGAAGGATATGCATCCTATTGCAAATAAATGTAACAAGGGACGACTGCAACATAAAGTGAGGTGTGGTCTCGTGTAGTTCGACTGAGACAGTGCCTGGTGTAATATAAATATAAGCATTAAGATGTTGTAGTCAGTAATAACAAAAATTGCGCCTGGTGTAACATAAGTGGAGGCAAATCTAATGCAGTAATAGCTAAGACATCATTTAATGTGACAGTCCAGTGCAGTAATAAATGAGGTGAGCTCTGGTTTAATATAAGCAGAGGGATTGTACAGTGCACTAATAAATGAGTATTGCTTAATTCTGGAATAATTGTGTACAACCAGGCACTGAGCTCATGTCACTTGTCTTCGCACCTATTTTGTGTCATCTGCAATCTTGACGATTGTACATTCACTTCCCTCATCTCAGTCATTAATATATGTCGTAAATAATTTAGACCCCAACACTGCTCCCTGTGGCACCCCACTAGTTACAGGTTGCCATCCTGAAAATGCCCCCGTTAACCCATCTCTCTGTCTTCTATTAGTTAGTCAATCCTTTATCCATGCTCATATACTACCCCCAACACCGTGGGGTCTTTTCTTATTAAGTAGCCATATGTGCACTACCTGACCGAACGCATTTTGTAAATCCAAATACATTACATCTATTCGTTCTCCTTTTTCAATCCTACTTGTTACCTCACCAAAGAATTATAATTAATTTGTCAGGCACGCTGACTCTGCTTCATTAGACTATGTATTTCTAAAGGCTCTGCTATTGCATGATTTATAATAGACTCCAACATTTTCCCAATGACAGAAGTTAAGCTAACTGGCCTGTTTTTCTACAATCCCCAATTCCTCTGTCAGGGCAGAACTGCAAACCCCGTCCCACTCGACTGCTGATCCAACCAACGTTAAACCGGGAACAGCGGCAAGCACTTTTCCAAAGCACAGGAAAGGTAAGGAAGATCAGAGGAATAGAAACAAACGGAACTATGGGGAGGCGGCCGCCCGCACCGTTGTCTCACGTAAAATCTGTCTATAATAAGCTGAATTCAAGGCTAATGCGCCAACAGAAATGATATAATTCTGCCTTTCTGTATTGTCTGCGTTTCGTTCATCTTCATTTCAAATCTTGGACAAACAGACTCACGACAGGAATTAGAGAATTGTTGTATTATTCTATAGTTACCGATACCTTCATAGTTGAAATCGGTTAAAACAGGGGACTGCATCTGTCAGTGGGGGACAGAACAAATCGGCATCCCATCCCAATGTACTGGAACTGGGCTTCTGATTAACACTGAGCTAAACTTCCCAATCATGCGTCTCCAAGGATACATCACATTAATATTCCGAATGCAATCGTCAATGAGGCAGGATCCAGTGGATCCTGAACAGAGAAACAGTCTGGTCTCTTCAAACCAACGACATAACCTGCAGTCATGTAACAGAGGCAGGTATGGCAGTAATGAGTGAGAGGGAACAGGATAATGAAGTAAAGTGACATAATTCAGAGCAGTAACAACTAAGACAGACTTCAGTGTGACAGAAGCAAAAGAATGGTGTCGTTCAGCAATAACTGACTGGCAGGAAACAAACAAAGATCTGGTTATTGCATTTAAAACTGAGACTGACCGAAGGGCAAACGTAATTGGGCAAAAGAAAACCGCTCATGTGGCAAATGGACTTGACCCCAAATCTCACCAGTCTCCCCTTAGCACGGATTGTCAAAGCATTGCCAGAATGGATGTGAAAGTCGGTAATGTGGCTGAATTCTCTACCTATTTTCCAAAGGACCAGCGAATTGGACAGCGACTGTCATTTACCTGCAGGCGGGTGAATGCACCCATTGAGTCCGAGTGGTTTCAAGGAGCGAAATGGGATTTGGAAGCACAGATTGGATGACAGACAATTCCAAGGCTGGTCAGTGAGTGAGGCCGATTCCAGGCAGGGAGAAGGGCGATTTCTAAGTTTCCTCTGCCACCTGGTGGAGGAAATCAAAATTTCACCCCAGCAATTTCTCCTTCCATTCAGAAGGCGAGAGTTGCTCTTCAAAGCCATTCAGATGGGTACTGCCCCGAAACGGCTATGGTGGCAATTCAGTAGTCGCATGCAGTACAAGGCAAAGTGCAGTGTACAGGTAAGATTTCCAGGAGGCCTCCCAGCTAAAAGAATAGATACAGTATCAGTGACAGTATCCGCTCCCACTGGCAGCAGCGTTCAATTCTTCTCCCTGCACATTCCAGATAGAGTTTTCCAGGATTTGTAACCTTTTATCTGTGTATTAGTTATTGTCTTCTTCGCATCCTACAAAGGTGATATTAATAAATTAACTGCGTCACTGAAGCAGTTAGTAATTATGCCATTCCATTTAGTGAGTCTGCCTCCTGTGATCTAGTTTTTTTGGCAAAATATACGTTAATCATAATATATCCGAAGAAGCATTGCAAAACATTTCAAAATGGCCTTCACAAAAAGTGCAATCATATTCCAGTTTTCCACATAGATCATGAAGTGCTTCAATACAATCAATGACCATTAAAGACGTTTCAACCTGGTCAATACAGGCAGTCAGACAGCGGAATGGTATTTAAGCTATCGACATAGGTAGCATTGCACTCTGAGATGCTTCAATGCAATTGTGATGTAAGTAGTGTTCACTGCATACATTCAGTGTGAGTCATACAGCCCGACGGGCCAACGCAATTCCAGGCCCCTCCGTGCACTATGGCTGAAAGATCTTAGACATTGAACTTTCCCCATTGCGCCTCAGCGGCGGCTGCCCCAAACTTTAGTGCATCCCTCAACACGTAGTCCTGGACCTTGGAATGTGCCAGCCTGCGACACTCGGTCTTGTTTGTACCTTGCTAAAGTGATTGGAATAAATGAACTAAGTCACTGAAGCAATTAGTAATTATGCCATTCCCTTTGGCGTGTCTACTTCCTGTTATCTAGTCGTAGTGCACAGTCGTTTCACGGTTTTTACCTCATTATACAATTATTATTTTCTCCCGCCTGTGTTTATCTATCCCTTCCTGACATAGATCCACACCTTTTACCCCAGGCACTTCATATGTTACAGTTCCTGGGATCGAGTGCTGGCAATCCCCCCATTAGATTGAACGCGCACCCCCGACACACACCCACCCCCGCACAACACAGATACGTACACACAGACAGACAGACAGACAGACGCACGCACACACACGCGCGCACGCACACACACACTGGTAAACACACAAACGCACACAGTGAGAAACACACACACACACCGTGAGAACCACACACACACACACACACACACAGCTTTGGCAATCTACCCTCTGCTGGACACTGCCAGAATCTCACACACACACGCACACACACACACAAACGCACACAGTGAGAAACACACACACCGTAAGAACCACATACACACACACACACACCTTTAGCAATGTGCTGGACACTGTCATAATTACACATACATACTCGCGCGCACACACACTTTTTGCAGCCTACCCCCTGCTGGACACTGCCGAATCTCACACACACACGCACACACACACACAAACGCACACAGTGAGAAACACACACACCGTAAGAACCACATACACACACACACACACACCTTTAGCAATGTGCTGGACACTGTCATAATTACACATACATACTCGCGCGCGCACACACTTTTTGCAGCCTACCCCCTGCTGGACACTGCCGAATCACACACACAGGCACAAACACACACACACACCTTCAGCAATCTACCCTCTGCAGAAAACTGTCATAATCACATACAAACGCACACACACACACCAACACACACACACAGACACACATACGCAACTTTAGCAATCTGCCTTCTGCTGGGCAGTGTCATAATCACACACACACACACACACACACACCTTTAGCAATCTACCCTCTGCTGGACACTGTCATAATCACACATACACGCGCGCGCACATCTTTATTTGTTTGTTAATAATGCTTTATTTTTACGATTTAGTGTCACTTTAAATGAAATACATAAAAATGCAATGTCCACAATATTTACAATTTTGTTGGGGTAATGTCTCCCCGTAGAAGATACCCTTTCCACAATAAGATAAATAAAAAAATAAACCATTTCAAGGACGAAATACCGAGTTTGATAAATTCGAAAAACCAAATTTACCCAAATATACCGGCAGGTGGCGGGCTCGCCCTATTAGAAATACCCGCACAGGCAGCGGAGAGGAATAATATTCAGTGACCATCAGAAGAACAATCCACTTAATCGCCTGAAGGAAAACCTAAAATTGTCGTGTCTGTTTGTCTCATACAAAACAAAATGCAAACTAAGCGAAGCCCGAAAGGAACTGACATACGAAATAGGAGCAGGAGTAGGCCACTCGGCCCTTCGATCCTGCTGTGCCATTCAATAAGATCATGGATGATCTGACTGTAATCTAAACCCCACATTCCCGCTACCCCCGTTAACCTTTTACCCCCTTGGTTATCAAGAATATATCCAGCTCTGCCTTAAAAATACTCAAAGACTCCGCTTCCACAGCCTTTTGAGGAAGAAAGTTCCACAACAGGCGGTGGGAAAAGAGGCTTTGAATATTTTAAACTCAGAGTTAGATAGATTCTTGATTAACAAGGGTGTGAAAGGGTACGGGGTACTGAGAAGTAAATATTAATTGAACTGGGTAAAGGGGGAGAAAGAATTCAGAATTCAGATGCAGAAAGTGTGGAGCATGCTGCTGATAAAGAGTTAAAGAATCACGTTTAATTGAGAGGGATGCGGATTGTTAAGCTCAGAAACAAGAATAAAGCCGCACACATCATTGCTGAGGGCATAGTTCAAACTCTTGGGTCAGTTTTGTGACCCTTCTTTCGTTTGCTGTTAACCTGAAAGGCCGTGTGTAGGATGGATTGTGAAAGATGTCGCCGGGATGAGAGGCGATAGTCCTGAGCAGAAACTTGAGCAACTGGAGATCTTTCCACCAGAACACGTAATGTTAAGAAGTGGACTGACAGACTTGTACCCAATCATGCGAGATTTGGAAAAGATTAAAAAGAGAGAGTGAATCAGTGGGTAACTGGATGGCATCATTGAAGTTTACCACAATTGTATTGGAGGGAGAGATTTGGAGATGTTTTTGTGTTTTGAGCACTGGACTGTTAGAGGATGTGATGGCCCATGAGAAACAGAGATGAAAACAAAATATTGAGTATTTTTAAAATGCGAATAATTCAATATTTGACCAGTAAAAGGAATTTTTAAGAAGTCAAAATATGCGAATGGCGGACAGATGATTTAGAATAAGTGTATAGCTCTATATGCCACGCAGCACAGATGGGTAATGGGCCGAACTTCCTCTCTTTGTGTTGTAAGATGACGACTGGCTCTTTTCAGTTATAAAGAAAACAGAGCACAGACATTATGAAACAATATAACCTGGTGCTACATACAGGAAGCAGAGAGGTTCGGAAACAGTGACAATTCAAGTGGTCTAAGTTTTGAGAAACCTCCAATCACTAAGTGGCACTGTGAGTAACGTCATATAACGACATCCTATAATTGTCCAATCGGTGAGAATGTCGCCCATCAGTCTCACATTCAAGAGGGGAATGTAAAGCTCTCCCCTCTCCGCTCCACCTCCCCACCATTAAGAGTCCTGGACTCGGCAGCAAGTCCCAGTCTAGAAATCAGACCCTGATTGATTCGCCTTTTGTCAATCTTCAACGTCATAAACAGAAACTCCGGCAAAGACCTGATTCCAGTTGTTGCCCTGTTGCTGTTGATATTGTGTTAGCTTATTTACATCATCAGATGTATTATTTTTACTAATCTCTCAGTACCCCGTGGTGGCTCAGTGGTTTTTCTTTTCTTCAGAGCCGTTCTGTGTGAGGATCTAGGCTGTCGGCTCTCCGTTGGCTCTGGTTATACCGTAGCCTGGTACAGACAAACACTGAAAGGGTCTCCGATATTTATTGCCTCAATTTTCCAGGGGAATGTGACCAAAGGACGCTACACACTGACCTTTGACCGAGCAAGGAGGTCCAATACCATCTCTGTAGATGACGCCGCGGCCCGGGACGCCGAAATTTATCACTGCCGAAAGAAGCCACAGTGAGACAAAGAGCGGATCCGGCTGTATAATATCTTGTTCACAGCTGTGTCTCCGCTGCACCTTTCACCTTTCCCCAAACAAGGAGCTTTAGAAATGTCGGCGATGTTCAGAAATGTTACTTTCCCATGTTTTAACTTTTATAACTAAAGTTATAACATCCTACCGCTGCTACTACAGATACAGAGCATCGAAAAATATTAAATAAAACTTCCGATGTATGTTTGTTCAACGTAAAGAAATAGACAGAAAAAATAACACTGCCTCTCAGATACATAGACAGTAGATATGCGAGAGAAATATTGATAAATGATGAGATACATAGTTAGACAAATAGATAGACAGAGAGGAATGTACATAGACAGATAGATAGACAGATAGATAGACAGATAGATAGATAGATAGATAGATAGATAGATAGATAGATAGATAGATAGATAGATAGATAGATAGATAGATAGATAGATAGATAGATAGATAGATAGATAGATAGATAGATAGATAGATAGATAGATAGATAGATAGATAGATAGATAGATAGATAGATAGATAGATAGATAGATAGATAGATAGATAGATAGATAGATAGATAGATAGATAGATAGATAGATAGATAGAGAGATTAGTATATTCTGCCAATATCGGCAAGTGCTTTATCCTTGCATGTATAATTAAGCTAATGTTATTAATGTTTTCGCAGTTCTTCCTTGTCACTGGAAGACATTTCAGATAACGATCTATCGGAGAACTGTCAGACAAACCATTTCACTTCATCACAGTGCTACATTCGCTACAAATGATCTTGTATTCTGGTACCGGCAATTCTCCAATCAAGCTCCCGAGTATCTCGTTTCCACATACAGAGATGAAAGAGTTAAGGGAAGGTTTAAAATATCTGTGGACCGTGAGAAAAGCTCCACCACTCTCACTGTTAACACGCTTGAGCTGTCACACGCTGTGATGTATTACAGTGCGGTGAGGCACGGTGAAGAAAAGAGACAAAGAGCCTGTACAATAACTCGCTCGACATGGGGACTTAGGAGACAACAAGCCCATTGGCTTTGGAAGTGAGTGTGAACGTAGGAAACCCGCTTTAAAAAATGCAAAGTTGATCATGCGAATAAATTACTGCCATAAAAATATATTTTATTATTTCAACTCATAGAAAAATACTCTGACACATTCGCTTATTGAAATTTGATTGACATTCTTGTTTTATGATTAGGGAGCTCTGAAGCCACTCATTAGAGATTTACAATCCAACCTCATCAGTTGTAGATGTATGAATTTATTAATGAGAAGTTCAGCTATGTCTGCAAATGACATGCACTGTACTCATGATGTAGGCATGCCAGAAAACCGAGACAAATAATCCTGCAAATAATGTGAAATAGCAAATGTAGCAAAGGTAAAACAATGAAAAATAGCATCAGATGCAGTAATAATAAAATCTGAGCAAAAAATAATAATAATATGCCATAATAATTATCCAGCAATATCATGCAGCAATATTCAAGAATAAATTGAGAATCGCTGTTTCACGGATACGATTCCACTAGATGGCGCTTCAAGTCCTTTTCTGTGTCGACAGCTGACACAGCCTTCAGTTCACCGCTCTACAGGTGAGAGCTGGGGATTACGGCTCGGCACAATGCCTGACTCTCAAGTCGACAGCAGTTTCGATTTATCATCAAACTTCTCGGATGTAGGGCTGGCACTCCGGTCCCTCCTACACCCAGACCCTTTTTATTCATTCATTCACTGGATTTAGGCGACATTGGAGCAACAGCATATATTGTCCATCACTAATTGCCTTTCAGAGGGGGTGGCGAGTCGCCACTTATCGATTGAGTAGTTTTCTGGGTCATTTAAGAAGGCGGTTAATGTTCAAGCACATTGATGTGGATTTGGAATCATACATGGGCCGGAGTAGATTTCCTTACCTGAAGGACGTTAGTGAACCGGGTAGAGTTTATTGCGATGATCCTGATCACTATTCCTGATACTACAACTTTATTCCAAAGTTATTTGTTATCTCCATTTAAATTAATTAGTAGAATTGGAACTCCTGTCCCTGGGTCATTGGCTCAGGCCTCTGGATCATTAACCCAGTGACATAAGCATGAGATTCCGTTAGAATAACAGAACCTGGTTCCCATGAAAGGTCTGTGTTAAACTGTACATTCCTTTGCTCAGCCTCAACGATTTTTCTGCAAACACGTCTGATCTCGGTTATCTACAGGGGTTTTTGTCATGTATGAAACAAAACAACGTTTCCTTCCTCCTTCAAGCAGCTCTGGCCAGAGAAAATGTTTCAGAACACAGCGTAGCAAAACCATCCATTGGAACAACGTACCGGCGCCTCAGTAAGAGTCACTCCAGGAAGTAAATATTAACCTGGTTTTCTCATGAAAGTGACAAAGAACTGAAACATAATTACTGATGTTAACTTACTCGGTAAATATAATGATTGACCTTCTAATTAAAAACATTTGACACCAGTGATTCTTCTCATCAGATTTCCGAATTGATTTTTAGACTGCATTTAGTTCATAACTTCATGGTTTCCGTTATAACAGCAAATCCAAAATGAGACAAATGAAATGGGCAATTTTAGCGCTGAATGGGAAATAATAATTGATGGGCGTAATGTAATGGAGGCAAACTCAAAGGGAAGTTACTATTGTGGCTATGCCACTAAACTATTAAATCAGTAGCCTGGGCAAATGTTTCAGGGACATACAACATACAAATGAGGAGCAGAGTCAGGTCATTCGGTCCCTCGAGCCTGCTTCACAATTCAATAAGATCATGGCTAATCTGATTATGGCCTCAATTCCACATTCCCACCTGCCCCCGATATCCTTTGACGCCCATGGGGCAGGAACCGTTTTTGGGCTGCATCGAATGAACGGCCTGTTTTACACTCGGTCCGATTTCTACTCCTCTGATGTCAATGGGGCAGAGAACTGGATCGAGTATAAAACTGGCAGCCAACTTGCTTAACAGCTCAAGGCCAATTTCACCACTCAACCATTTCAAGCGGAAATGTGAAATGGCTGATAATGATAATGCAGCTCATTCCACTTCGCCCCAGAATTGTAATTCACCTGAAAACAATGGAATTATTCAAGGCAGGTATAACACCGGCTATTACACTCGCATTTTTAGACTAACATAAAATCAAAATCTACCTAAAGTTGGTATCGTTGGAAATGTATTCTCAAGTTCTCATTAGTAGGTTTCGAAAGGTTTCGAAAAGGTTACCAGAATATTACTTTTTAGAAATCAATCTAGCTACCTGAGCGTCCTCGCATGGGATGGTGTAAAGGAATAGGCAGAAAGTATTGGGTATTTCAGAGACTTAATTATTAATGCTTGAGTTTAAAAGAAAGAAATATTAAAACGATGGAAAGTTAGTATACCCCTGAGCAAATGAGTTCAAACAAATACCTGGAGATGACTATGTCACATTGTTAATTGTCATTGACAGAACCAGCTTCATAAAACAGTGATTTGTCCAATTAATGATTTAGTCCAAAGACTTACCCGGAACTCCAATAGCAGCAAGAATTGGACAGTAAATGGCATAAACTACGCCAGATATTCGGCAGTGCATTTTCTATGAGAAGTGATGGTCTCTGCCGGTGACATTTGATCACAGAGATTCTCTGTTACAAGCTCAAACAGACCCTCATTTGTACTGCTGGAATTCTACAGAGAGACAATTAGCTTCCATAATTATTTACAGTTACTTGAACAAATAGATTCAGCAATTATTTCCCATGTTCTTTTAGGGAGGTGGTAGAATGTTGATACACACTTGGGAGACAACTATCGAGTCTTGATGTCTCATGCAGCCCAATGTAGTTTTGAATGTGACTTGTTAATACTTGGGCAGATCTAAAGTAGGATTAGTCATGTGGAACGTTCATTTATGGGAGACACTGGAAGAAATATTGTTAGCCATTAGGCCGAAGCCAACATAGCTCAGTGACATGAGACCAGGCGAGAATCAGAATGACAGTGAGACTCAAATGCTGCCGAATGTACTGACATGATAGAAGTTAAACTTGCACATAACACATAGGGTCCCCACAAAATACTTGGTATACCCACACAATGCAAATTATACCCACACAATGCAGGTTATGACAGCATTAGCCAACAAATATCCACACAACACAAAGTATAATCTCACAACAACAACGTGCATTTACACACGTTTAACATATGTTATAACATGTTTTAAATTTTTAAATGTTGCAAAGCGCCTCAGACGGGGGCAATAAAACAAAATTGCGATTAAGTCACAGAATCACAGAATCAGAGAATCACACAGTGCAGAAGAGGCCCTTCGGCCCATCGAGTCTGCACTGACACGTGAGAAACACCTGACCTACCTACCTAATCCCAATTACCAGCACTTGGCCCATAGTCTTGAGTGCTCATCCAGGTACTTTTTAAAGGATGTGAGGCAACCCGCCTCCACCACTCTCCCAGGCAGCGCATTCCACACCGTCACCACCCTCTGGATAAAAAAGTTTTTGCTCACATCCCCCCTAAACCTCCTGCCCCTCACCTTGAACTTATGTCCCCTCGTGGCTGACCCTTCAACTAAGGGGAACAGCTGCTCCCTATCCACCCTGTCCATGCCCCTCATAATCTTGTACACCTCGATCAGGTCGCCCCTCATTCTTCTCTGCTCCAACGATAACAACCCAACAACCCAAGTCTATCGAACCTCTCTTCATAACTTAAATGTTTCATCCCAGGCAACATCCTGGTGAATCTCCTCTGCACCCCCTCCGGTGCAATCACATCCTTCCTATAATGTGGCGACCAGAACTGCACACAGTACTCCAGTTCTGGCCTCGCCGAAGTTCTATAGAACTCCAACTTGACCTCCCTACTTCTGTAATCTATGCCTCGATTGATAAAGGCAAGTATCCCATATGCTTTTTTCGCCACCCAACTAACATGCCCCTCCGCCTTCAGAGATCTATGGACACATACGCCAAGGGCCCTTTGATCCTCAGAACTTCCTAGTGCCATGCCGTTCATCGAATACTTCCTTGTCAAGTTGCTCCTTCCAAAGTGTATCACTTCACGCTTTTCAGGGTTAAATTCCATCTGCCACTTATCTGCCCATTTGACCATCCCGTTTATATCTTCGTGGAGAACCAAGACACTCAACCACACAGTTAACCACCCGGCCAATCTTTGCGTCACCCGCAATCTTACTAATCCTACCCTCCACATAAGCAATAAGTCACATAAGAAAATATTAGGATATTTTTGTACCAGCCCTAGGCTCCATGATTATGACATTAAGCTCTGTCTCTGTGAATGTTTTAATGGATCCCCATTATTAGTCAAATACCCCTTGGTTATGACACTAGGCTCTGTCTCTGTTAGCATTCACCAAGCCCTAATTGTTATTGTATTCCCAAGTCCACATGCTTTGCTTTATGAGGATACAGGGATAAACAAGATCCAGATTGTGTTTATTACTACAAGATCTCATTGAATTAATGGCATGTACTCCTAGGAAACTATTGTTTCTACTTTACGCGTTGACTGTACGAAATCGTTTTTAAATATTGAAAATAAACAATTGATGTTTAGTCACCTTTTTGAATCAATGCATCAAATAATGTCACTTTCTTCCGATCCACGTTTCAACCACTAATCACTCCTCCGTGCTGTTATCCTGCTGCCAAGATTTTGTCCTGAGCCATTGAGAATCGGCGGCCAGGTTTCTGTGACCCACTGTCGGCCCTGTGTGTGTGTGGGTGTGTGTGTGTGTGAGAGAGAGAGAGACAGAGCAGACTGTGCATATTTGACTTGTATGCGGGTAAGAAGACTCGATTTATACGAAAAGTGACTTCAAAAATAAACATTCGGTCTTATTGGACAAAAGCGATGGATTTGTACAGGCGCCAATGTGCGGAAAATTCTCGCAGAGTGCCGCCCGCACTCACTGTGCCACAAATAGGGAGCTTTCCCAGCCGCAGTGAATTGCTGGAGCCTCTGCCTTCCACGGCCCATTCACCAAGGAAGCGAATCGAAACCCAACCTCCTGTTCTTCTTCTCTACCCTTCTACCAATGGAAGCAGTTTATTTTGATCTTCTCGGTTCAGAGACACATGGTTTTGAACACCTCGAACAGATCTTCCATTCTCCATAGAGAACAAGCCCAGTTCCCCCAATCTATCCAATTAACTGAAGTTCTGCATCCCTGAAACGATTCTGGTCAACTTCCCTGCGCCCTTTCTAAACCATTCACATCCTTCCTAAAGTGCGATGCCCGGAAGTGGACACAATGCTCCAGTTGAGGGGGAACCAGTGCTTTCCTAGGCTGTCAGGCCACGTTCCACCATTTATGCCCAATTAGTGCACATCGTTTGTTGAAGAATGGATAATTGAATGAATTATTTTAGCAGGCGTTTTGTAGGCGGTTCAAAGTATAAAAATATTAACGGCTCTGAGGAGCCAGAAGGGACGTGCGAATTTGATGGGTTTAACGGCTTTATTCTGTGCTACAAAAGTATAAGGTCAATTGTATATATATTCGTGGAGATTAGGTAATTCCCCCCCACCCCCAATCCCCTTCTATGTGTGTGTATATATGTGTGTGTATGTGTTTGTGTGTATACCTGTGTTTGTGTGTGTGTGCGTGCTCCTTTCAACTTAATCCCGAAAATGGACAAGAATTTGGACTCTTTCCGTGCCTTGTATCACTGTGTGTCTGTATTCCCACCATGTTCAGGTTTTTGTACAACTCTCTCCGTGCTCTGTATCACTGTGTGTCTGTAATCCCACCATGTTCAGGTTTTTGTACAGCTCTCTCCGTGTTCTGTATCACTGTGTGTCTGTATTCCCACCATGTTCAGGTTTTTGTACAGCTCTCTCCGTGCTCTGTATCACTGTGCTGTGCGCCGACTCAGTGCACAGTAATACACAGCGGAGTCGCTCAGTTGGAGTTTGGAGATATCTAACCGGCTAATTTTCTCGGCAGAATCGATAGAAGCAGAAATTCTCCCCCCGGCAGCGTTTTCTTTACTCTCCTCTCCTGAAGTGTGTCTCTGAAGCAGATATTCCGGAGCCTGGCCGGTGGACTGACGGTACCAGTGTACTGTGTACTGACAGAACCCTGAGTATTCACAGCTTAAAGTAACGGTGTCACCGGCTGGAGAGGTTTGTAGAGGCGGATCCCGGGAAATTACGGAACTGGAATCTGGAGGATAATAAAAATGAACATTATCTTTTTGTTTAGCCTCTGTTTGTCCAGGTGAATTCAATCGCGTAAATAGCTCTGCTTTTTGCAGTAACTTTATTTGTTGGAAGCCTGTTTGAACCGTGTTCACTGTTATTAAAAAATGATCAAATGGGGAATGAGGTGATATTTTAGTTTACATGGCGAAATCTTGCGATCGGGACTGCACTGTCTGAATCGGTGGTGGGAACAGCTTCCATTGTAACTTTTAAACGGGTAATGGGTCTGTGCTGGAAATGTAAATAAAAATATAGAGCGATGGAGAAAATTCATGGGCAGTGGGAAAAATTGGATTGCACTTTTAAAGGGTCAGCACCTACACGAGGGGCCGAATGTCATCATTCCGTGCTGGATAATTCTATGAATTATATTATATTCCCGTTTCTATTTTCCTTGGTGAGACACAAACACGAGGGAGCATTTTATGTTCAGCGAGGAAACCAGTTTCCAGAAAAAAATGTTTGTTGGAGAGAAACACAGCTGTGTGGCATCACTGAGCACAGCAAGATCCAACACAAACTGATGGGAATCATCAGCACCGATTGGGCAAAACAGAGACTGAGAACCAGTGGTCAAAGGTCAATCATTTACTGCGGTTTAAAACTACTTGGGAAATTCTCTCTGCCTTTTGCTGTATTTCTCTATGTTCTATCAATAGTGTCCTATTTTCTCCAGTTCAGCTTAATTTCAAATATGTACAATTAATTTCATCTTATTTCTCTAATTTCACGTTCCCTTTATTTCACATTTTCTTTGTGCTGTTTGCGCTTTTTGCAATCGTGGGAACTTGCCCCAAAGTCTCTCAGTTGTCGGTTGGGTTCAGTCTGTTCAATTTCCGCAGTGGTTTTACTGTTACTCACTGGGAACTGCCTCTTCTGGCTCTCTGACAATTTCAATTCTTTCCGCACGTTAACTGATTCTCTCCCGGGTTCACTGGGTGTATTTTTCTCTTAATTTTATATTATAGAGGAAGAAGAATACAGAAGAGGAATGCGCCAGTCAGCCTGTGTATATCATCAATTCCAGCCGCACCCCACCAGAAATCTGATTGACCATTTACATCCAGCTCCCTGTGTTGGTCTGTTCCGTTCTCCCTCCTGTGTTTTCAAGTGTTTCAATAAATATATCAATACCAACTCCAACCTCTCCCTGTGGCAGCAAGTTCCACATTCTGACCTGCCTTTGTTTAAATTCATTTGCCTTAAATGTTTTCTTTGCTCTGTTAATGACTGTCATATGTTGACGGCTATTGCTTTGGACTCAGCCATAAATGAACAATTTATCCACATTAAAACCGTTCATTATTGAAAAACATTCTATGGATTCTCCTTGTGGTTCTCTTTTCCAGAAAAAAGAGACCCAGCCTGTTCTATCTTCCCAGAGAGATGTGGATTGTTGCTGATTTCTTGTTTCATCAAAGTAGAGAATCGAATCAATAGAAACAGGAGCCGCCAATTCACCTTTCAAACCTGTTCAGCCATTCAGTAATATCCTGGCTGATTTACAACCTCAACGTCACATTCCCGCACTCCCCCCCATATCCCCTGCTCCGTTTAATGTCCGAAAACCTATCGAATATTATCTTGAATGCACACAGATTATGAACACCCACAGCTCTCTGAGTTACAGAATGCCACAGATTCACAACAATGGTTCTACTGAAGATATTTTTTCCTTCTCAGTTCTAATGGATGACTCTTTATTCTGAAGCTGTGACCCCGAGTTCGATACTCCTCAGTCTGGGGAAACTCCGACCCAGAATCTGCCCTGTCAAGGCTCTTCAGAGTATTATGTTTTCATGAGATCACCTCTCATTCTTCTAAACTCGAGGAAATATAGACCGAGACGACTAAATCTCTTCCCATTAGACAATCCCTTCATCTCAGGAATCAGTCTGATAAACCTTTGTTGCACTCCTTCCAATGCAGATTGACCTCTCTTCAGTAAGGGGACCAAACCTTCACACAGAATTCGAGACTGGAGTCCATTTCAGTCCTTCCCTCATAAACCTCGCGCATCCTGGGGTCAGAAATCATCTAATCCTTCTCTCCCTTTCGATTTTTTTTTCTTGCTGGTTCTAAATGAGCATTCTCCTATTTTATAATTGTTTCCTTATGTTTCTGTTCTCCATTATAAGATTAATGCATCATCCTCACTCTCTCACTGCACTGTGTTGCTTATTTCACAGTAATCAGGGATGCAGATAAATTACAGCCATCCCATCTCTCAAACATTTACAGTCAATGTAGAGAAGTGTCTGTAGTTCCAAACTTTCACATCTCGGTCTGAGGGCGGGAAAGGAGGAAAGTGATTGGTTGAAGACAATTGAAAGAAATGGGTGGGGGGCAATGTCACTAATTTCAGTCACTGATTGTCCAATAATAAAATTCCATCTGGACCCACATCAGGATCTCTTATATCTGAAGTCCCTTGTGTCACTCGCCCGTTTTTCTCCCGGGTCAGGTATTGAACGAGCCGCTGCAGGTATCCGAACTGGCCGCAGTTGTGTTGAGTTTATTCACTCGGTTTCTGATTCACATTGCGCGGCTCGGACTGCAATCTGCTGCCCAGGAGAGAGCTCTGTGACCCCGCTCCCGGGCTCCAAGGGACAGACAGAGCTCCCTCGGTCACAGTTAACACCGGGAGTGGAGTCCGGATTGTCGACAATCTCCGCTCATTAAAAGCGATTCAGAGTGTGAGAGTCCGTGATGTTGATGTTGTCTCCGATGTACCCGTTAAACCAATAATGGTCCAGATTCCGTCAACTCCCACATTCCCCCAAACTCCACTGGTATCAATAATAAACTGACGATGAACATTACCCGAGATAGTCTGTAACCCGGCGAGGTTTGGAGCTACTTACCGGCTGTGACAGTCACCACCGTCCCGGATCCATCCGCATAATCAGTAAACCACCACAGTGACACCGCTCTCAGTCTCCCAGGTACAACAACCACCGACTCTTCAACCTGCCGGGAAATCATCATCAGACAGTAGAGACTGCCCAATTATTCAGAGGGTTTAAATAAATAAAAATTATTGAATGTTTCAAAGTCTCTGTCGGTTCAAACTGTTCTTTGTGAGGCCCTGAGCTCAGAGTAAATGGTTACCGGAACGAGATGTTCGCTTCATATAAACCGAGAAAAATATCAAAGAAAAATAACTGAATGGTGGAAATTACAATGAAATTTAACCAGATTCCAGCGACAATAACATGAACCCGACAATTCATTATCTGGGTCCCGAGAATTTATATTGTGATCGGACAGAAGTATTTGCTCGGGTCTCACCTACTGTGACTGTCCCAAAATAACACAGTGTTACAAGTCAGTATAAAATCCCCCGGGTACTTGGTGAGATGTGGGGACATTAGTTAAACAGCAGGAACTGCGGTTCCCGGTTCCAGCTATTAGACCGGGGTCACATCTGGTGTTAGGGGTTTGTAACTGGGATCAGTCATTCCCAATCCCCATTCACTGGCACCAATCCCGGGAAAGACATCACCATCCGCACACACTGGGCATTTATAAAACTCAAGATGTTAACGGCAATAATCCAATCTCATTCTAAACTAGACTGTGGGGCAGATGGTGTGAGGCAGAACTGATGGGGGTTTAACTGCAGATTAACTCCGCTTTTTCATTTGTTTCTGTGATAATCTGCAGTGAGAGTTTTTGTATCGCGGGAAGCCGAGGCCCATCACTGTGTGTGTATCATACTCAGCTTTACAGTAATAGGTGGCGGTGTCTTCAACTCTCACATCCCGAATTTCCAGCGAAAATGTATTTTCTGCTTTATTCACCGATACAACAAATCTCCCCCCGCTGGAGATCCGCTCCCGCTCTGTCCCGGTCTGGGGTTGTTTGAAGAAATGTCCCGTTTGGAAATAATACCACGAAGCACCGGAGAAAACACAGGTGATGGTGAGTGACTGACACTCCTTCCTGGTCACCGCTGCCGGGGTCTGTGTCACTGACTGACTGAAGGAGCCTGGAAATTAAACAGAGAGAGTTTAATGGACCATCGGAGCCGAACCACAGAACGGGGTTAAAACCCCAGACAGTGTCTGTAATTGGGATGGACTCGGGCAGCTTTGTATTAAATCCACACAATGTCGGTTTGTTTGATCGGTACTCACGGGGTAAACAGACACACAGGATGAAAACAAGAAGGATTCCCATCGTTCTGCTGCCTGGAGCTGAGGGTTTATATGACGGGGAGTAGGAGACTGCAGCCCTGGACTGCATTGGGAGACCGGACCTCAGAGCTGGACTGAAATACTTTAGGGGGATCGAGTTGATTTGCACAGGGCAGATCCGCTGAGATTATTGATGGGCAGCACGGTTCCCGGGTCGCTGGCTAAGTGTTGTGTGAATAAGAGACAGTTTTATAAAAGGAGGCTGCAATTTTCTGACTCTCCATTTGGATTGTGATCCGGATGTGAAAGCCCCTCCCACAATACTCTGGTGTACAGGGGTGGGGGAGGGGAGCTTTTCTTTCTGCCAGTTGTGCTGCCGCCTTCCTTTCCCCACAGTAATGAACTGGGAGGTTGGTGCATGTGTTTGTATTGGGTGGTGTTTGTTAAAGGTGGAATGTGGGCCCAGGGCACCAGGAGAATCCCCCCGCCCCGCTCCTATTCCAATATTCCGGACATTGTTTAACATCGCCCTGAACGGACTGGCGGGACCTCAGTTAGACTTCTGAACTGAAGGTCGGCGCCTCAGACTCGGCATCTTTCCTGGCCCGGCAACTGGGGGCCAGGTTACAATATGAGGGAGTCCAGTGACATTACCAATATCCTGGCAGATGTACACAACATACACAAAGACTAAGTAGCAGCTCGTTACATTACTTGGCCAGGTGGCTAGTGTCTGCTTCGGAATAATGTCAATAGTACGGGATCTGGAAGCATAGGAACATTCGAACAGGAGAAGGCCATTCAGCCCGTCGAGCCTGTTCCGCCATTCAATACAATCATGGCTGATCGAACACTTCAAAGCCTTTTTAAGCAGTAGTAATTCAGGCATGCTCCAGCGTAATGCAAGCAGAGGCATGTGTAATGCCGCAGTAAATGAGATTGGGTCTCATGTACCGTCAACAGAGACACAGGCTATTGTAATATAAAGAGTGACATTATCTTGTGTAATACTGGGACTAACACTAATGGAGATGACCTCTTGCAGTAAGAACTGAGATATGACCGAGGATCACATTGACAGAGATGCAATCTATTGCAAATAACTGAAAAAAGGAACGAATGCAATATAAAGTGAGATGTGGTCTCGTGTAGTTCGATTAGGGCAGTGTCTAGTGTAATATAAACATAAGCATTAAAATGTTGTAGTCAGTAATAACAAAAATAGGGTCTCGTCTAACATAAGTGTAGGCATATCTAATGCAGTAATAGCTGAGACATCATCTAGTGTAACAGTGCAGTGCAGTAATAAATGAGGTGACCTCTGGTTTAATATAAACAGAGGGATTGTACCGTGCACTAATAAATGAGTATTGCTTCATCCTTGAGTAACTGTGTACAACCAGGCACTGAGCTCATGTACTGAGGTGGCCAACACTCAAGTCACAATAAAGGTGCTCAGATTCCTATACCACAAGTTTGTTTTATTTTAACTTGCAGTTTTTTTCTGTTAGCTGTGTGCTAATGTTTGCCTTTGTTTCCCATTGTTTCCTTTAGCGTCATCCCCATTTTCCTGATTAAAATCTCCAGGATTCTCCAATTTTCATGCTTTCTGGTTTCACTGAGGAGACTACAGACTGTGTGTGCGTCCCAGAACTTCAGTCAGTGCTAGTCCCTCTTGTCCATTTGTATTATACAGGGCAGTGATGATCCCTTTCCCGCAGTTCACTGCACCAAGTGTCATATCGGAGAATAGCCATTATCAACTGTTTACTTTCTGTGCCTTTATATTTATAAATACATTTCTGCATCAATAACCTTCTGCTACTCTCGATTTGTACCACTAACTGTCCTCACCTCAGCATTAAACACCTCTATCTGTTAATATGTCTCTCTACCACTCAATGTAATCAATCTCACCTTCATTTATGTCCCTCTGTTAGTGTTTCTCTGCATTATCACCATACTGAGTCTCATTTTTATTAAACTCCCTATGCATCGCCCATCGTTCTTCGTCTCAACTTTATATTCGGCATTGTGTAGGTGTCTGAGAGCATACAGACAGACACAGGGATAATCTGTAGACGAGGTACACATTCGCCTGTCACAGCTCAATGTTTCAAATCTTTAACTAGTGAGAGCAGACGGCACTGAAATTATTCACCATGGGGACCTCATTCGCTGATCTTCACAGGTAAATCTTTCAGGTCTTTAACCATTGAGGCCAGACAGGTACTGAGCCGATATACCACGGTGATGGTGGAGGCGGAGGCGGAAGGAGGGGGTTTCACTCACCGACACCGGAATATTGTTCAGGTTTTAAACACTCGGTATAAAGTGTGGGGTTGATGTACTGTGGAGCAGGCGGCACTCGAGTGCACAGGGACATTGTTCAGATCTTCCTTTCAATCACTGCCATTGCACGATTCAATAATTTTAACCCGCTCTCTCCTTTTCTGCTTTCTGCCTGGATTTGTAAACTCGATTTATTTATATCACTTCTGCTTTTATTCATGCTTCTTTCTCCCTGTCTCCCTCTTCTGTTTACAATCCACAGGATCCCCCGCTGCCAGGCGGTGAGAAATTCTCCGTCTATTTACTGAATTCGCTGGACTTTCTTTATATAAGGAGCTGGGTTTGGGCGGCTGAGAGTAGTCGTGAGGTGCGGGGAGTCCCCTGGGGTTTCGGGGGTTGGGGGTGTCCCGTGGGGGGAGCTGGAGTCTGAGAGGTGGGGGGAGTCCCTGGGAATTCGGGTTGTGGAAGGAGACTCGTGGGCGTCGATGTGGCTCTGTACAAAGTTACCCAGAAGCTAGAAGTGGTTTTAATTCTAACTTTTTCTGTGCAACTCTTGATGTAGGACAGTCGGAACCATTCGAAGTTTGCAATGTAAATTGTATTTTCTGTTTGTTCCCAGTTCAGTGCAATTGCCCATAGGAAGTTTCCACTTCCCGGACAATTGCCGTGCAACTCTTGCCTGGGAACTCCGGGCGGGGTGTTTCCCGGCGCATCTTTGGTGTATCCTCCACTTACACGGCCTTGGAGCTCGGAGGTCATGGCCCAACAGAATGTTGCGGTTTTCTTGCTCCTTTAAGGAAGCTCTGCCTGAATCTGACACTAAGGCTGAATATTTGCCCTTGTTTCCCGGTGTTCGAGCGCCCTCTGCTGAGCATTAACTGAGCCGCTCGTTCTGGCATTTTGACCGGGATCCGCCGTATCTCTGCCGTGGGGCTTGTGCACAGAAATACTCGGCTGTGTCGCAGTTCAGAGCCTCAGCTCCGTTATCTAGGTAGTTCTGTTAAATATAGAAGAGAATTGACCAACAATGTCTGTCTTCTTGTTTTCATTTTCACCGATCAGATTAATCGGGAGCTGAGGATGTTGCCCGGGCTGCTGACTATTCCAAAAGAAATGGTCATGGAGCAAAAATAAAAATTGCTGGAAAAGCGCAGCAGGTCTGACAGCATCTGCGGAGAGGAATACAGCTAACGTTTCGAGTCCGTATGACTCTTGTATGGTTATGGAGATATGGTTTCAAGATGCAGATCACGTGGTGTTACTGCCGTCTTCGGCATCATTTCAGCTTCGGCATCATTTCAGCAACCGACTCGACCACTGTGTCTGGATGGCTCCATCCTAACATAAAGTAGTTGGGTAGATGTCATCATTATCATCATCACCATCATTTCAAGTAGCTTCATCATCAGCAGCATCACCTTACAATTAATAACATGTGGGTTACAACAGTCAGGGGGAGAACGGATTTTTTCTGGGAAGGAAATACTTACTAAGAAGTGATATAATGACGAGGACCGGGTATGATGCAATTCCCCATGATGCTCACTGAGTCTGTAACTCTACAGTCCGCCAAATCCTCTGTCAGGGCAGAAGTGCAGATCCCCGGCGCACTGTACTGTTGATCCAACCAACGTCAAACCAGGAACAGTGGAAAACAACTTTCCAAATCACAGAAAAGGCAAGGAAGGTCAGAACGAGAGAAACAAACAGAACTACGGGGGAGGCGGCCGCGGGCACTGTTGTCACTCGTAAAATCTATCAATAATGAGCTGAATTCAAGACTAATGCGCTCAACAGAAATTATATAATTCTGCCGGTCTGTCAGGACTGCGTTACGTTCATAGTCATTTCAAATCTGGGGAAAACAGTCTGGCGACAGGAATTAGGGAATTGTTGTATTAGTCTGTAATTACAGATACCTTCATAGTTGAAATGAGTTAAAACAAGGGGCTGAATCTGTCGTGGGGAACAGAACAACTGGGCATCCCATCCCAATGTACTGGAGCTGGGCTGTTGATTAACACTGAAATAAACTTCCCAATTATGGGTCTCTAAGGAAACGTCACACTAATGGGCGTAAATACGAGATCAAACGCCATTTCTCCTCAAGTATTTTTAAGGAAGTATGTCAGGAGGTGGGAATCCACGGCCTGATGCGCCACCTGGTGGCCGAACTTAATGAATCTTATTTTCACTGATCTCACAAAACACGGGAACGGTGCGAGTTGCCCCGAGGCCTTTCTCACTGAGGGTCTCAGCACACAGTAATACACGGGGTTGTCAGCGACCTGAAGCGCAAACAAGGTGAAAGCAGGTATAGTCTTGGGTATTGTTCGAATGACTGAAAATCGACCTTTAATGTTCTTTCCACAAGAATGTGCCCGAATTACGAAAGCTGCAGCCGGGTTCTGGTTTTGACGATGAAGCTGCAAAAAATAATTCACATCGGAAGTTGAATAGATGCAATTTATGCTCATCGAGATTCCTTCCAGTTATTGGGCTTCTGTTGACCACTGTCCGACTGAACCTCCAGTACTCACTCCTGCAGAAATTATTTCATGGTTAACCATGGAAACGTAATGAACAACAGATAACGAATAGACGAATTAATATATAGATGGCGGGATAGATAGATAGATAGATAGATAGATAGATAGATAGATAGATAGATAGATAGATAGATAGATAGATAGATAGATAGATAGATAGATAGATAGATAGATAGATAGATAGATAGATAGATAGATAGATAGATAGATAGATAGATAGATAGATAGATAGATAGATAGATAGATAGATAGATAGATAGATAGATAGATAGATAGATAGATAGATAGATAGATAGATAGATAAATTGGCAGATGGGTGTGTGGGTGGATGGATAGATAGGCGGATGGAGGAATGGACGGATGGAGTGATGGACAGATGGACAGATCGGGGGTTGGAGAGATGGATGCATGGGCGGATGTAAAAACAGAAAATGCTGGAAAAGCTCAGCAGGTCTGACAGTATTTGTGGAGAGAGAACGAGTGTTAACGGTTTAGAGTCTGTATGACTCTTCTTCAGCTGGATGAATGGATCGGTGGAGTGTGGATGGATGTGCCTGACATTTTCACCTTTACGATTGACTGCTCCATAACTTACAGCAGGTCCTTTATTCCATTTGTGTCTGTCTGGTGCTTTCAGTCCTTCCCGATTTTCTGGATCATTCCAATTCCTTGACTGTTGACAGCTGACGAGCTGAACGTCACCAAGTGCAACCTGGAGATATTCCTAACTGATCAGTGCCTGATGATCCTTTTCTGGTGATGCTGAATCTTCATCTCAAAGTTAGAAAGCGGTTTCATGACTGTGATGAGAAACAGGAATTATAACATGTGCAACCTGCGGCCTTTTCAACTACAACACTCAGCATATCCTCAAACGAATTACTTCAATCGCAGCAGAAACATAGCAGATGGTTGAATACATACATTTTTTTTCACATTTCCCTGGTAATTTCTTGCTGCTCTGTGATCCTGGTGCAGTCACACCATTCTGAACACCACGGGAAAAACGTGCATGAACTGTGACTTTCTTTACGCAAAATATTGATTGAAAACCATTTTCACAATGAAACATATCCGATGGGTATTACAGATTGTTGTCGCAAATTCAAAAGCCCTTAACCCCTTTAACCACACTCCCGAGAAGCTTTCCATTCAGTACATTCGTGCAGAGAATCAATTCTTCACGAGTTGGATGGGTGATGTCATTACTCCGATGAGATGTGCTCAGGATCGCCGCGATGGAGATTCTGGTTAGATCGGACATGGTGCATGAACTGGACAGAACTGAGTCGGTGAAGTGGCTGAAGTGATTTGAATCACAGTTTTGAACATGAACACAGGGTCAGTGCTCTATGGGACAATATGAATCCAAGCTCATGTTTTTCATACGGTTGCAGTTGCATTGTGAGACGTTTTAGGATCGGAGGGAAATGGTGTTGTGATTATGAAGCCTCCAACGTGGAATCAAAGTGGGAATATTCAGTAATTACCTTTCCACCCAAATTTCTGCTCTGAATTTAGACCTTGAAACCCTTTGCGAATGTTCAAAACTACGGCAAAATGAATTATTAATATTGTTATTAATATAGTCATTAATATTATATTGGGGAAATGATTTTAGGTAAACAGTACAGAGTTCCTTAATACACAATTGAACCTCCCTCATTGCAGAAGAGGATCTCTACCTTTAACGAGGATAACTACCTGCTCTGTGCACATTGCCATTCATGTTCAATGTCCCACTATCAGGAGTAACTGTCGCTGTGCCAACTAACAGAAACAGTGACAGACAAATGGAGAGATAGTTCCAGATCCATGTGTTATGGCGTAGCAGATGATATGTGGCCATGTGGACCAAATCCACAAGGGAAACGTGGTCACGCCATCACAAAGGTTTTCAATTTGTAATAATTATGAGAAGATGAGTGAACTGCCTTCAGAGGTGAAGAGTCCACTAAGGCTTTTAGAGATTTTAAAAATTAAATTATAATATATATTGGCAAAATAAAAGATTTGTTCAAACAGGCTGCGGTGTTTCCTACATTACAACTGTGAATACACATCATAGGTGCATTTTTGGTTGTAAAACACTCGGAGAGTTCCGGTGATCGTGAAAAGCGCTGTAATATATATATATATTATTTTTTTTTCCTTTTCCTTTTTATGAAGTATAGGTGCAAAATGAAAAGTGTTGGATTGAGCCAATAAGTCATAGACTTCTAGAATGAACCCGTGCTCCCGGCTGGGAAGGAGGTCATTCAGTCCCTCAGGATTGTACCAGCATTTAAAAAAAAACTATCGAATTTATCTCATGCACTCGCACCAGCCCCACCACACATCCCGCAGCACCCCCCCACCCCGCCCTCGGAGGCTCTGGAGCACCTGAAGAATCGGAGAAAATCACCACCACCACATTTCAGGTGGTTCCATGAAGAAAAAAATCTCTCCCCACTTCACACTGGTTGAGTTGGTCATTAAAGTTCCCATCATTCCCACAATGTGCGCCTTGGTCAGCTGTGGCTCAGTTCATAGCACCCTCGCCTTTGAATCAGAGGGTTGTGGGTTCATGTCCCACTCCCGGAAACCAAGAACTGTGATTGTACTCGAAAGAGTTGCAATCTGTGACTGTTGATAACTCGAAAGAGTTTCTTCGGTTGAAACAAGATCGTCAAGAGTTAATCAATATGAACTGAGACACTTTGCTCTTCTCGTGACCTTTAAGTGCGCAAATCAGCCACGTTAATCTGCCACAGTTGCACCATAAGTATTAGGAGTTCTCACAGGAGGTAATGAGCCGATACATCAGTAGAAGTGGTTTCTTGATACATTATGCCAGCGTGGATCTGTTAAGGGAAAATCATATTTAACTAACTTGTTTGAGTTTTTTGATGACAGAGCAGCGATGGTTGATGAGGGTAATGCTTTTGACGTGGTTTACATGGTCTCCGAAAGACATTTGATGAAATGTCGCATAACAGACTTGTGAGCAAAGTTGGAGCTCACTGGAATAAAATGGACGGGAACATCATGGATTGGGAACTGGCTGAGTGCCAGGAAACAAAGAGTAGTTTTGAACGTTTGAGTTTCGGACTCGGGAAAGGGTTATAATGAAGTTCCCCAACGGTCAGTGCTACAACGCCTACTTTTCATAATATTTATTCATAAACTGGGCCTTGGTGGACAGGGCACAATGTCAAAATATACGGACGATGCGAAATGTGGAAGCATTGCGGGCCATGAGGAGCATAGTTTAGAACTTCAAACAGACATCGAGAGGTTGGTGGAAAGGGCGGACAAGTCACAGATGAAATTTAACGCAGAGAAGGCGAGAAGTGGTTCAGTTTGGTCGGAAGAACGCAGAGAGACAATATAAAAGAAAGGGTACGATTTCAAAGGGGCTGCAGGAGCCGAGTGACCTGGATGTTTATGTGTATAAATTATTGAAGGTGTCAGGACAAGTCGAAGGAGCGCGGTGAATAAAGCATGCAACGTCCTGAGCTTTATTAATGGAGGAAAAGAATATAAAAGCAAAGATAACACAACGTTAAACGTGTGTGACACACTGGTTAGGCCTCAACTGGAGAATTGCATCCAATTGCAGGCACCACACTTTAGGAAGAATTTGAAGGCATGAGAGAGAGGACACAGGAAAGATTCATGGAAATTCTTCCAGGGATGACGAACTCCAGTTATGTATAAAGAGTGGAGCAGTTGGCTTTAATCTCGTTTAAGGAGAGAATGTTTAGAGTAGATTTGATAGAGATATTAAAAACCATGAAGGGTCTAGGCAGAGTAGATAGGGAGAAATTGTTCTCATTGGTGGAAGGATTGAGAACCAGGCAGCTCAGGTTTAAAGTAACCTGGAGAAGAAGCAATGGAGATAAGAGGAAAAACTTTACACGAACTGAATGGTTAGCATCTGGAATGCACCGTCTGACAGTGTGGTGGATTGAGGGACAGTTGATGCTTTCAAAACGAAACTGGATCCTTATCTGAAAAGAAAAAAAATGCTGGACTACGGAGAAAGCAGTGGCACTAGGTCAATTACTCCTTCAGAGGGTTAGCATGGACAGGACTGGCCGAATGGCATCCTCCTGCGCTGTAAGAATTCTATGATTCTATCGTTAAAGTCGGAAGCAGCAACAAAAAGCGACATTTTCACAACATCTGCAATAGTAGAGTCCGTCCAGTAGATGGCAGTGAAACAGTGAATACTGACACAAGCACTGTCTCAATCATTTCTACACTGAACCCTTTCCCAGTTCATATTAAACTTGACCTTTGTCTGTATATATTACAATAAGTGATGTATCTGATCATATTACAACAGGTTGTGTCTCAGTTGTTTCTATAATAGCTCAATCTCAGTCAATGTACTGACAAAGGCCATATTACACTATACATTCTCTCAGTTATCACTGAACTAAATCATGTCTTGGCTAATATGATAATAGTCCATGTTTCAGTTGTTACTGCACTAGTGCCTGTCTCTGCTTATACGGAACCAGAATACGTTCCTGTTTACATGACACGAGGCTCTCTTATTGCACGACTAGACTTTGTCACGTTTATACTAAACTAGGGGATGCCTTGGCTAATGATGCACCAGTCTATGTCTCTGTTTATATCACACGATGCCCTGTCACTGTTATTATTGTATAATACCGTGCCTCTCTCTTATTGCTGCACTTGCCCACATCTCTATTGATATTAATCCAGTCCCTGTGTTGGTAATTATTGCACTGGCTCTTTCTCAGTTTATTTTAGACAAGGCCCTGTATCAGGTGAAACGGCAGTAGACCCCGTGTCAGTTTCCTTTCACGAGATTCTGCCTCAGTTATTACTGAACTAGACCATGTCGGTGTTCATATTACACAAGACACTGTCTCAATCATTACTGCACTCGGCACTGACTCACATTTTACTCCACGACATTATGCCCCCGTTTATCTTACACTAGATCACGTTTTTGCTTATATTCTGTTAGACCCTATCTCAGTTTATATAAAACTACGCCCTGTCTCAGTTTATATTACATTAGACTCCGTCTCAGGTAATATTACACTGGAGCCCGTCTCAGTTTATATTACAAGAGAACACGTCTATGTTTACATTACAATCGACCCTGTTTCAGTTTATATTACACTAGACCCTGCCTCATTTTATATTAAATTAGATCACGTCTCAGTTTATATCACACTAGACCCTGTCTCAGTTTATATTAAACTAGACTCTGTCTCAGTTTATATTACACTAGGCTCCACCTCCGTTTATATTTCATTAGACATTGCCTTTGTTTATATTAAAATAGGTCCTGTCATTGTTATTTCTGTGTAGACCATGTCTCTGTTTATACTACACAAGGCCAAGTCTGTTATTACTGCATTAAATCCTGCTCAATAATTGTTGATACTAGGCACAGCCTTCGTTTGTATTACTGTCGATGCTGTATCAATAATTGGTGCACTCGGCCCTGTCTCAGTATTACTGCACCAGACCCTGACTTTATTTATATTGAAATGGATTATGTCTATGATAATATTACACCAGTTCCTGCCTCAGTTATTTCAGTGCTCGGCCTCGTCTCAACTGTTCCTGAATTCGGCCGTATCTCTGGTTATATTACATGCGGAAAAGTCTCAGTTATTACTGCTCTGGACCCAGTGTCTGTATATACAACGCTAAACCCTGTCTTGGTTGCTGATGCACGAGTCCATACATCTCCTTCTATTACACTCGCCCTGTCCCTGTCTTTATTCCAATAGATCATGTTTCTGTTTACCTTACATTGTAGGCAATCTGAGTTATTTCTGCACCAGGCCCTGTCTAAGATGTTATTAATCCATGCACCGGATCAATCATTACTGTTCTAGCCCCGAGAGATGATTAATATCAATTGACCCAGTGCTTAGTGCGCTAACCCTGCCTCAGTTATTTCTACGCTAGGCCATGTCTCTATGATTACTGCAGTGGTCAATGTCTCCAACTGTCAGTTGGAGAGATACTATTTACCGCAAAGATGTTGAGGTGGGAATTGTTCCCTGGCGTTGGCCTAAAACGGGCGGTATTGAATGGCCCGTTCTTTGCAGTACTTGATAGTTATTTTCGTTTAGCTTTAGTCAAAGAAATTATAGATCAGATATGGTCAGTTATGTGTGCCGTATGGAAAAAAATCATGCCTCTTGCTTATACCGCCGTTTCTCAAAGATAAATGATGATCTTTACCACAATGTTTCAGTATTTAATTTTCTTTTACTCAACCTGTCACTGCGGACGATGTAACATTGTAAGCATTTATTGTTAACATGTTTCGTTGTGTACTTTTGCTTAGAAAGTGATGTCATACTGACCATTTAGTTACTAAGGTGAGCATGTCTATCACCAAATTCACTGAATATCCCTTCTCTCTCTGTCTGAGGCAGCATCTAACTCACTGAACTTCTTCTCTCTTTCTCTCCTTCGCTCTCTCTCTCTCTCACCCTTTCTTTCTCTCTCTTTCTCTCTCTCGCTCTCTCTCCATCCACCATCTAACTCCCGCCCCCAACCACCCCCGCTCTCTCTCTCTCTCTCTGAGACAGTCCCTTATTCATTTTGAATCTCCAATTATCTAATAACACTCTTTGGAGAATTTTTTTTCAGTAATTTCCCTTCATTCCTCCCAGTGCTAACTTCCAGTCCATTCCTGCCTTCAGTGATTGTGTTCAAATCCAAAACTATGCATTTATTTAAATTGTAGATTGTTTAATACTGTAAGTATTTATTGATAACCAGTCTGTTGTGTGCATTTGTTTATAAAGTGATATCAGACTGACGATTTCGTTTCTAAGGTGCTTTATCTGTCTCCGGTGATCAGCTGGAAAGCGGAGTAAATCACATCGAGAATAACCTGCAGTTTATTAACAAATGATCACCTCAATATCTCACAGAAGCTCCTGATAATCTCGAATGTATGATGATTTGTGCAAGTGATGGCAAATATCAAAATTTACCTACACCTGACATGAGACTAATACACCTGTAATTCTCCGATTTATTATTCCTGTTGATGGGAAGGATTGAAACTCCTGTTGCTCTCCAGAGACTTTCACTATTTCTATTTCCACTTTTTCAACTGTTACCTTCACAAATTCCACCACAACCACTCGAATCATGTTTGGACGGATTGGTTTAACTGCAGGTTGTATAATCAATGTAATCTTAACGAAAATAAACCAGGGCCTAGTCGAGCAAAAACAGAGACCGAACTTGGTGTAACATAAGCAGAGATACGGGTTACTGCATTAATAACAGAGACAGTATCTGGTTTAATATAAAAGGAGATATCGACTAATGAAGTAATAACAGAGACAAGACCTGGTGTTACATAACCAAGGATATGGGCTCGTGCAGTAATATCAGAGACAGGACATGGTGTAATATAAACATAGGTATCGGCTAGTGTAAGTAATAACAGGCACATTACCTAGTATAGTACAGACAGAGGCATGAGCTAGTGCGGTGATAACACAAATTGGCCCAAGGAGTCAAATAAACAGAAATTGGCTAGTTCAGGAATAAGAGAGAGGGAGGACTTGGTATAACATTGAATGAACCGATATTTGTGTGATCATAATAACAAAAACACTTTGTAAAATAACAACTGAAAGAGGTCATGGCGAAACACTAGCAGAAACAGGGTCAACATTAACAATATGAGAATCAGATTATTATTGAAAACTGATCGGCACAAGGTTTTCAGAAATGATGAGAGAGGTTTGCATTAGAATTTGAATGACATGTAGGCCCTTCGGGCAACCATTACAGAGACAGCGTTTTATACAATAAGATTGGACATAGGGAATAGATTAAAAACGGTAAAGCTCTGTGTAATTAGTGCAATGTTTGATGATCACAGAGGACAGCAGGTTGCAGTGAATCACTGAATACATCACTGGGTCCAGTGTGATAACGGCACAGTCAGCACCTGATCCACCCAAATCGAAGTTGGGTCTGATATAATAGTGTGTGTGAGGCAGCGCCAATTGATACAATAGCAAATCTTTTGCCTAATGCCCAATAACAGAGTCAAGCACCACTGTAATACTAATGGGATGGAGTTGGTGCATTAACACAGACATCGTCTAGTGTAATGGCTCCGTTGACCACGGGAAGTGTGTTAGTGTGACAGAACGCCGGTTTTTAATTAGCATCCAAAATCCTCCCGCCTCTCCACACTTTCCCCAAGGCTGCAAAGAATATGACGCGATCCGGAAAACAAACAGACTCGACACCTGTTGTCTGACCTGTTGAGGATTTCCAGCACATTCGGACTTTGTTTTAGATTTCTAGCATCTGTCATATGTTGCCGTTGTACTAATGCAATGGGAACTGGGGATACATCATGTCAGCATTGACGAACTAGCGTCACTTTTACCCCTGGGTCAAACGGTTGTGGGTTGAAGCCTCAATCCAGAGAGTTGACCATTTAATAACCGCCAGTGCTCACGGTGATAGTTTATATGTCAGCCTTTCTGTTCTTTTATCCATTATTTTCTTACACTCAGGAGGAGGAATTAAAGACAGAGAAACTCAGGACAGTTTCTCCATCCAGCAAAGGACGGGTTCCTGGGACATCGTTGCTGCTTTGACCTTCCCGCCCTCTCCAAAAATACAAACAACATCTCCCTCCTTGGATTTGCAAAGGGAGTTCTGACTGCCGGGCCCGGGCCAGACTGGCGCCTGGTCCAATAATAATCAGAGGCCGGCTCCAGTGTGTCAGTAACAGAGGCTGCTGGTAATCTTACATAAAGAGAGGCAGGGGATCTAATAAACATCAGACTGTTATAGGGTGTGAAAGTGTGAGGAAGCAATGATGTTTAGGGCCTCAGCGCAGGCTTCTGTGTTATGGTGAGTGACCCAGGGATTTGTGTGGTAAAAGCGGAGCGGAAACATCATGACAGAGGCCCGTGTGACTGACTCCACCTGACTGAGAGCTGTTAAACCCAAGGGGAGGACAATCATGGCGGACTCCAGAGATTTCTGATATCTGTAGGGTCAATGCTGCATCTACCAGAGGAACAGAAAATAATCTGCTCCCTCTCATTCTTACCGACAGTTCTCCATTTACACAGACACGCAAGGGCCGGACCCGGCAGCTGGTCGAAACCAATGTTTAAATCTTAAGCTTGAGGTACATGATGACTGAAAAGATTAAACACCAAAACCTCACCAGAGGAAAACTCAGAGCCGAAAATGTTAAAGATAATCGTGCTTTCTACTAAACGAGCTCTATTCAGTGTTATTATTTTGTTCAAAGTAGTGGTTTGTAAACACTAGTGAACTTCTGAATGATCTCTGGCAATTATCGACACACACACACTCAAGCGCTGTCAAAAGACAGGATTAGCAGAAGACGAAAGCTGTATAATTATTGCATTTTATTTAGGCTCAATGAGGGACAGACGTAGATACAGGAAAGGTGCTGGGACAATGATATAGATGAGCCGTTCAATTGGCCCCATTCCCTGTAACCCTTCAAGTATTTATCGAATTCATTTTACAAAGTTACTATTAATCTGATTCAATCACCCTTTCAAGCTGTGCATTCCAGTTCAGAACAACTCGCCGTGTTAAAAAAAATAAACAATTACCCCCCTGTCTTCCTGTTCAATAAAATAAAATTGCGTCCCCTGGTTACTGAGCCTCCTACCAGTTGAAATAGTCTTTCTTTATTCACACTATCGAAACTTTCATGATTTTGAACGCTTCTATTTAATGACACGCAGAGAGGTGGAGAGAGATACATTAGAGAGATAGGCAGAGATACAACTAAGGGAAGGAGACTTAAAATGAAAAAGGGAGATGGAATGTTGCAGAGAAGCAGAGGAAACAAGTTTTTAGGGAAAGTGTATGTGCAGGGAGTGTGTGCGCGTGGCGGGTGGCGGGGCGGGGGGGGTGCGGTGTTGGTGGGCTGTGGAGGGGGAGTTAGAGTGGGGGCGGGTGGTGGAGCATGACAACGTAAAATTTAAGGTAGCAAGATCTCATTTCCCCGCTTCAGGGACTCGAGGGAGCTCAGTGACTGACCATCCGGTTATCTCCTGGAAATGGAAGCTCTAAACGGATCACACAGGCTCATTTGTAAATGTCACCGCAATGTGATCTGTGTGACTCTGCCCTGACTCTGTGGCCAGATATAGGCCGCCTTGACAGATGTTCTCACCAGATTGTGGCCCCTGGATTTATTTTCTGCTCAGAAGTGAGATGTGCGGTTTGGAACCGGCAGCAGAGAAACAGGAAGTTGTGTTACCTGAGAATGAAACAGCAGGCGTCAGTTTCATGTTATCACCGTGAACAGTCTTCCTGCCTGTGAGGGTGAACTCACTCTGACAGCATCAAGAACAACCACACAGATTGCTGCCGGTCTCAGCATTACATTCACCTCCATTCCCAATTTAAACAATTAAATAAATGAGATTATTTTGATTATAACATATTAACTGAAAGCGAGATGGATTGAAGGTTATCACTGGGAGAAAATAGCGGAAATTAAAACAATAATACCGCTCACAGGGGGTTATTCTAAAATGGAAAGTTTTAAGAGGGTTTGGTGCTGCCTGAGAGAAAGTGAGGAGAGAGGTTAAGTGAGTGAGCTGGTCTCTTTATGGCACTGAATATTCCTCTGATGAGTTTTTTCCGCTTAATCTTTTCAGTGATAATGTGCCTTAAGCAAAAGATTTAAAGATTGGTTCCTCGTAGCTGACAGATCCGGCCCTTGTGAGTCTGTGTAAGTGAGTTAAGTGAAGTCTGAGAGAGGGAAGAGAGGTTAACTGATTTAGGTGTAGTCTGAGACAGAGGAAGAGAGGGAAGAAGTTCAGTGAGTCATTTGAAAGATGTATTTTCCTTGACAACGGATTTGGCCAGTTTGGCATTACTTTCCAGAGCACTCAAGGCAATGCATTACCGATAAATATTAATGACAGCATAGGCAGCATATAGATATATTCTCAATAAACTATCGTAACGTGCTAAATATAATTATAATGTCTTTTGCAAGCAATGAAGCATGATATGATCTAGACGTACCCGCATCCACAACCACACATACAGCTGCACACACTCACACACACAGCCACATACACAGACACACAAACAGTGACACAGGCACACACAGACACAGAGACACACACACAGTGACACATACATATGCACACAGACACACACACACATTTCACACACAAGAACATTGGTTATTCGGAGCCTGTGGCCGCCCATTCGCCTGAGGTTGCGGTTTCAGACCCTGTCTCTCACAATCAGTGGCCACGCCAAAACCAAACAGGAATTCCTATTGGAAAAGTGAAAAATATCTGGAAATTAAAGAAAACTGTGAGCAATTGCCACTGATCAACTCAAGTATGAATTATTTATCTCCAACACAATGCAGTTTGTGACTAAGTTGTGCAATGTGCAGTGCAATATGGTTCACCTTTATTTCTATTCCTCAATCTCATTGATGAAGGGAATGTTACAAAATTCACCCCAACCTTTCAACACAAACATTACACACATCACACTAGAGTAATTAAAAATTGCACACAACGCCTCATAGTTAGTAACAAGACTAAATGTATTCTTCCAAAACCTTTTTAGCTACAGTTTATTATAACATTTTAAAAATTAATACCCACCTATCCACCTGGCACTCGCTCTATCCAGTTAGCAGAGACCTTTTATAGTGCAGTAATAACTGAGACTTGGTCTATTGCATTAATAAATGAGTTAGGACCTTTTCATATAAGGTGAGACATAGAAGAGTACAGTAATGAATGAAGCAGCCTAACACAGTAATATCACAGGATCATAGAATCACAGAACTTTAACGGCACAGAAGGAGGCCATTCGGCCCATCTTGTCTGCATCGGCTCTCCAAATGAGCATTCTGACCTAGTGCCATTACCCTGGCTTTTCTCCGCACCCTTGCACTTTGTTTCTATTCAAATAATCATTTAATGCCCTCTTGAATGCCTCAATTGAACCTGCCTCCCTCACACTTCCAGGCAGTGTATTCCAGACCCGAACCACTCGTTGGGTGAAAAAGCACAACATCACATTTGCTTCTTTTGCAAATCACTTTAAACCTGTGCCCTCTCGTTCTTTATCCTTTTATGAATGGGAACAGCTTCTCCCTCTCTACTCTGTCCAGCCCACTCATGATTTTGAAAACTTCAATCAAATCTTCTCCCCTCCATGGAACACATTCCCAACTTCTCCAATCTACCCTGATAACTGAAGTTTCTCATCCCTGGGAATATTCTTGTAAACCTCTTCAGCACTCTCTTCAATATGTTCACATCCTTCCTTTAATATGGTACCAAGGACGGTACACAATATTCCAGCTGAGGTCTAACGAGGGCCTTATATAAATTCCGCATAACCTCCCTGCTCTTCTACTCTATGCCCCTATTAATAGAGCCCAGGATATTATAGGCTTTAGTATCTGCTCTCCCCACCTGTCCTGCCACTTTCGATGATCTATGCATAAAGACACCCAAGTCTTTCTGTTCCTGCACTCCTTTCAAAACTCCACCCCTTATTTTATATTGTCTGTCCATGTTCCTCCTCCCAAAATGCATCACCTCACACTTCCCCACATTGAACTTCATCTGCCACCTATCTGCCCACGCCACCAACATGTCTGTGTCCTCTTGAAGTTCCACACCATTCTCCTGGCAGTTTACAGCACTCCCAACAGTTCGTAACACTCCCAAGCTTCGTATCAACTGCAATCTTTCAAATTGTCCCCTGCACACCAAGGTCTAGATCATTAACATATATCAGGAAAATCAAGTGTCCCAATGCCGACCCCAGGGAAACTCGGCTATAAACCTTCCTCCAGCCCGAAAAGCATCCATTGACCATTATTCCCTGCTTCCTTTTTTTCAGCTAATTTTGTATCCACATTGCTTCTGTCCCTTTTATTCCATGAGCAATAACTTTTCTCACAAGTTGGTTATCAGGTAAATACTAATATAATACAAACGGAGACTTTGTGCAATGCAACAGCAGCTCAGGAATTGTCACTTGCAGTATATATAGGGGCACGGCTATGTGCATTAATAAATGAAGCATCATATAATGTAATATAAACAGAGACACAGTCTAGTGCAGTAATAACTGAGAAAAGGTCAATTGCAGTGTATAAAGAGGCATGGTCCAGTGCATTAATAAGTTAAACTGCAGATAGCGTTATATACACAGATACAGTGCTGAGAGAAAGATAAAAGGAGAAGTGGTAAGTAATTGGGAAAACTAGTAGAATGTTATTATTTGTTGGGAGGGAATTGAATACAAATGTATGGAAGTTATGTTTCAGTTATACAGGGCACCAGTGAGATCATGTTTGGTGTACTGTGCACTGTATTGGTCACCTTATTTAAGGAAGGATGTAAATGTGTTGTAAGAGGTTCAGAGAAGGTTTATTAGATGAATACTTGGAATGGGTGGGTTGTCTAATGATGAATGGTTGGACAGACTAGGCTTATATCTTCTCGGGTTTAGAAGTGTAAGAGGCGACTTGACTGAAACATATAAGATCCTGAGGGGTATTGACAGGGTGGATGTGGAGAGGATGTTTCCTCTTGTGGTAGAATCTAGAACTAGGGGTCACTGTTTAAAATAAGGGGTCGCCCATGTTAAACAGAGATGAGGAGAATTTTTTTTCATTCTCAGGGTCGTGAGTCTTTGGGAATCTCTTCCTAAAAAGGCAGTGGAAGCGGAGCCTTTGAATATTTTTAAGGCAGAGGTGGATAGATTCTTGCTAAGCAAGGGGGTGATCGGTTATCACGGGTCGGCCGGATGCAGATTTCATGTTACTATCAGATCAGCCATGATCTTATTAAATGGCGGAGCAGGCTCGAGGGGCTGAATGGCCTACTCCTGTTCCTTGTTCGTATGCTCATATGTTCGTATGGTCCAGTACAGTCATAACTGAGACAAGGTCAGCAGGTCAAGGACAGTGATCACTGAAGCATGGTACAGTGTAAAATAACGAAACACAAGGTGCAGTGAAATATAAATTAAAACATGGATTTCCTACAGTGAGAACTGGAAAAGGGTTAAATGGAGTGTCCACAGAAGCATGGCCTAGTGTAGTAATAACTGGCGCAAGACCTAATGATATAAACAGCAGCAGGGTCAGCTGAAGTGATAACTGGGAAAGGACCAATTGCAACACAAGTAGAGATATGGATGGCTGCAGTATTAAACCATTAACAGTTACGTTTACCTATACAACAATAACTAAAACAAAGTGTAATCTAGCATTTACAGTTACACATGAGGGCGTGAAATAAATTGAACAGGGAATGTATAGGAATTATTAAAACAGGGCCTTGATTGACATAAACTGAGGCAGAGTCTAGCGCAGTGATTCCTGATGCAGGGCCTGGATTATTATATGCTGAGACAGGGCCTCATGCAGTGATTACTGATACAGGGCTTAGATTGATATAAACTGGAACAGGGTCTAGTGAAGTGATTACTTATACAGGGCCGAGATTAATGTCAATGGAGGCAGGGTCCAATGCAGTAATTATTGATACAGGGTCTAGGCTGATACAAAAACAGAAAATGCTGGAAAGACGCCATCCCATTCTCTCAGTTCCCTCGTCTCCTTCACATCTGTTCTGATGATGCCACTATCCAAAACGATGCTTCTGACATGCCTTCCTTCTTCCTTAACCAAGATTTCCCACCCACTATGGTTGACAGGGCCCTCAACAATGCCCGACCCATCTCCCACGTCTCTGCTTTCACGCATTCCTCTCTCTCCCAGAATCATGATAGGGTCCCCCTTCTGATCACATTTCACCCCGCCATCCCCGCATCCAAAGGATCATCCTCCGCCACTTCCGCTAACTCCAACATGATGCCACAACAAAACACATCTTCCCTTCAACACCCCACCCCCACCCACCCCATCAGCATTCCGCAGGGACAGTTCCCTCCGAGACACCCTGGTCCACTCCTCCATCACCCCCAGCACCTCATCCCTTCCCATGGCACCTTCCCAAGCATTCAGAGAAGATGCCACTCCTGTACCTTTCCCTCCTCCCTCCTCACCATCCAAGGGCCCAAATATTCCTTTCAATTGAAGTCCTGCTTCATTACACCTCCTTCAATTTCGTCCACTGCATTCGCTGCTCCCAATGCAGTGTCCTCTAGATTGGGGACACCAAACACAGACTGGCAGACAGCTTTGTGGGTCACCTTCAGTCTGTCTGCAAGCATGACCTAGGCCTTCCTGTCCCTTACAATTTCAACACACCATCCTGCTCTGATACCCACATGCACCTCTTTGACCTGCTGCATTGTCCCAGTGAAGTCCAACGCAAACTGGAGGAACAGAAACTCATCTTCCGATTATGCACTATACAGCCTTCTTCATTTATTCATTGTTTTATCCTCATTTTTATCCCCTTTTTATACTGTTTTTCCCCAACCACCGCCCCCTCCCCCTACCACACCCCCAAAAGGGCCGTCAGTTACTTGTTCCATGTTGTTCTTTCACAGTGTGCTGATTCTGGCTCTGCTGTTAACACATTCTGCTTTATTACCTTTATGACTCTATTAGCACCTACTTTAGCCTTACCACTGCCATTAACACTCCCTTTTTCTTTTTGCCTATGATATGTTTATCAGTGTCACCTTACCCCCACCTATTGCTTGCCTTCTATCCAGCCTGACCTGCTCCATCCTGCTTAAACAGCAAATGTCATCGCATTTTGACTTCTCTTTAGCTCTGAGGAAGGTCATACAATCTCAGAAGGTTAGTTCTGCTTCTCTCACCACAGGTGCTGTCTGACCTGCTGTGAATTTCTAGTATTTTATGCTTTTCTTTCAGATTTCCAGCATCCGCACTATTTTGCTTTTATCCAGATTGATATAAACTGAGACAGTGCCTAGTGCAGTGCTTACTAATGGAGGGTCTAGATTATCATGAACTGAGACAGGTCCTAGTGTAATGCTTACTGATACAGGGTCTAGATTAATGTAAAGTGAGACAGGCTAACGTGCAGTGATGACTGATACAGGATCTAGATTAATATGAACTGAGACATGCTCGAGTGTGGTGATTACAGACACAGGATCTCGATTAATATAAACTGAGACAGGGTCTAGTCCAGTGTTTACTGATACAGGGTGTCGATCAATATAAATTCAGATAATGTCCAGTGCAGTGATTACTCATACGGGGTCTAGGTTGATATACACTGAGGCAGGCCATAGTGCAGTGATTACTCATACAGAGCTGATATAAAAATAAACTAGGACAGGGGCTACTGCAATGATTACTGATACAGGGTGTAGATCAATATAAACAAAGACAGTGTCCTTTGCACGGATTATGATATAG
This sequence comes from Cetorhinus maximus, assembly GCF_964194155.1. NCBI lineage: Eukaryota > Metazoa > Chordata > Chondrichthyes > Lamniformes > Cetorhinidae > Cetorhinus > Cetorhinus maximus. The sequence continues at coordinate 10,834,614 of NC_135901.1, forward strand.
GGTCTAGATCAATAAAAACTGAGGCAGTGTCCAGTGCAGTAATTACTGATACAGGGTCTAGATTAATAAAACTTGAGATGGGGCCAAGTGCAGTGATTACTGTTGCTGGGTCTAGGTTGATATAAACTGATGCCGGGGCTAGTGCAGTGGTTACTCATCAAGGATCTAAATTAATATAAACTGAGACAGGACCAAGTGCAGTGATTAATGATACATGGTCTAGGTCAATATAAACTGAGGCAGTGTCCAGTCGAGTGATTACTGATACAGGGTCTTGATTAATATGAACTGAGACAGGGTATAGTGCTGTGATTACTGATACAGGCTCCAGCTTGATATAAACTGAGACAGGGCATTGTGCAATGATTATTGATACAGGGTCTAGATAAACATAAACTGGGACAGGGGCTAGTGCAATGATTACTGTTACAGTGTCTGGACTCAAATAAACTGAGTCATTCCCTAGTTCTGTCATTACTGATACAAGTTCTGGACTAATATAAATTGAGTTAAGGCCTAGTGCAGTGATTACTAATACAGGATATAGATTGATATAAACTGAGGCATGGCATAGTGCAGTGATTACTGATACAGGGCCTAGATTAATAGAATTTGAGACAGGCCAAGTACAGCGATTACTGCAATTGGGTTTAGATTGATATAAACTGATGCTGGGTCTAATGCAGTGATTACTGACACAGGATCTAGATCTATATAAACAGAGACAGGGGAGAGTGCAGTGATTACTGATCCAGGGTCTATATAAATATATACTGGGATGGGGGCCAGTGCAGTGATTACTGATACAGGGTTGGGACTCTTATAAACTGAGGCATTTTCTAGCTCTGTCATTATTCATACAGGGTGTGGATTAATATAAACTGAGACAGGGTCGAGCAAAGTGATTACTGATACAGGATCTGGATTGATATAAGCAGAGGCAGGCCATAGTGCAGTGATTACTGATATGGGGTCTAGATCAATATAAACTGAGGCAGAACATAGTGCAGAGATTACTGATACAGGGTCTAGATTAATGTAAACTGAGACAGAGCCAAATGCAGTGATTACTGGTACAGGGTCTAGATTAATGTAGACTGAGACAGAGCCTAGTGCAGTGATTACTGATACAGGGCCGAAGTGAATATAAAGTAGGACAGAGGCTAGTGCAGTGATTAATGATACAGAATCAGGATCAATATAAACTGAGGCAGTGCCCATTGCAGTAATTACTGATTTAGGGACCAGATTAATATGAACTGAGACAGGCCATAGTGCAGTGATTACTGATTTAGGGACCAGATTAATATGAACTGAGGCAGGCCATAGTGCAGTGATTACTGATACAGGGTGTAGATCAATATAAACTGAGACAGGGCCTAGTGCAGTGATTACTGATAGACAGTCTAGGTTGATATAAAGTGAGGCAGGGCCTAGTGCAGTGATTACCGACACAGGGACTAGAGTAATATAAACTAGGTCAGGGGCTAGTGCAGTGATTAATGATACAGGATGAGGATCAATATAAACTGAGACAGTGTCCATTGAAGTAATTACGGTTACAGGGTGTACATCATTATAAACTGAGATAAGGTCCAGTGCAGTGATTAATGATGCAGGGTCTGGATTAATATAACATGAGACAGTGTCTTGTGCAGTGATTACTGATCCAATGTCTTGAAACTTATAAAACTGAGATAGTGTCTAGTGCAGTGATTACTGATACATGGTCCAGATTAATATGAACTGAGGCACGGCCTAGTGCAGCGATTACTGATTTAGGGTCTAGATTGATATAAACTAAGACAGGGCATATCAAGTGATTACTGATACAGGGTCTAGGTTAATAGAAACTGAGAGAGGGCAAAGTGCAGTGATTATAGATTCAGGGTGCAGGTTATTATAACCAGAACAGGGACGAGTGCAGTGATTACTGAAACAGGGCCTTGATTAATATAAACTGAATCAGGCTCTTGTACAGTAATCACTGACACACGGTCTGAACTAACATAAACTGAGACAGGGCCTGGTGCACTATTCACTGACACAGGTCCCAGATAAATATAAATGGGACAGGGGCTCGGGCAGTGATTACTGCTGCAGGGGCTGAATTAATATAAACTTTGATAGGGCCTAGTGCAGTGATTACTGATACAGGGTCTAGACTGATTTTGAAAAAACCGAGGCAGGGCATAGTGCAGTGATCACTGATACAGGGTCCAGATTAATATAAACTGAGACAGGGCCTAGATAAATATAAACCAGGAGAAGGGCTAGTGCAGTGATTAATGATACAGGATCATGATCAATATAAACTGAGACAGTGTCCTTTGCAGTGATTACTGATACAAGATCTAGATCAATATCAATGGAGATAGGGCCTAGTGCAGTGATTACTGATAGAGGCTCTGGACTAATATAAACTGAGACAGGGCCTAGTGCAGAGATTACTGATACAGGGTCTTGATTGATATAAACTGAGGCAGGGCATTGTGCAGTGATGACAAACGCAGGCTCTATGTTAATATAAACTGTAACAGGGTCTCGTTCAGTGATTTCTGATACAGGGTCTATTTAATATAAACTGAGGGAAGGCATATTGCAGTGATACAGAGCCTAGATCAATATATATGGAGACAGTGTTCATTGCAGTGATTACTGATGCAGGGTCTTGATTAATAAAAGCAGAGACACTGCCAAGTGCAGTGATTACAGATACAGGGTCTAGGTTGATATAAACTGAGGCAGACCATAGTCAGTGATTACTGATACTGTGTCCAGATAAATATAAACTGAGACAGGCTCTAGTGCGGAAAGAACCGATGCAAAGTCCAGATCAATAGAAACTGATGCAGGTCTAACGCAGTGATAATTGATACAGGGTGTAGATTAATATAACCTGAGACCGGGCCTATTGCAGTGATTTCAGATACAGGTTCGAGATTGATAAAAACTGAGGCAGGGCATGGTGCAGGGATTATTGATACATGGTCGAGATTAATCTAAATTGAGACATGGTCTGGTGCAGTGCTTACTGATACAGAATCAGGATCAATATAAACTGAGACAGGGCCCTGTGCAGTGATTACTGTCACAGGGTCTAGCTTAATATAAAATGTGGCAGGGCCGAGTGCAGTGATTACTGACACAGGGTCTAGCTTAATATAAACTGTGGCAGGGCCGAGTGCAGTGACTACTGACACATGGTCTCAATCAATATTAACTCAGACAAAGTCCAGTGCAGCGATTACTGATACAGGGCCTGGATTAATATAAACTGAGTCAGGGTCCAGTGCAGTCATTACTGATACAGGATCTAAATTAATATAAACTGAGACAAGGTCTAGTCCAGTGTTTACTGATACAGGGTCTCAATCAATATAAACTCAGACAATGCCAAGTGCACTGATTACTGATACAGGATCTAGATTAATATAAACTGAGGTATGCTCTATTGCAGTGATTACAGACACAGGACCTAACTTAATATAAACTGAGACAGGTTCTTGTGCAGTAATTACTGATACAGGGTCTCAATCAGTATAAACTCAGACAATGTCCAATGCAGTGATTACTGAAACAGGGCCGAGATAAATATAAATTGAGGCAGGGCCTACTGCAATGATTACTGATACAGGGTCTAGGTTAATAGAAACTGAGAGAGGGTCAAGTGCAGTGATTATAGATTCAGGTTGCAGATTATTATAACCAGAACAGGGACGAGTGCAGTAATTATTGAAACAGGGCCTTGATTAATATAAACTGAGACAGGCTCTTGTACAGTAATTACTGATACATGCTCTGAACTAACATAAACTGAGACAGGCCCTGGTACAGTGTTCATTGATATAGGGCCTAGATAAATATAACTGGGATAGGGGCTCGGGCAGTGATTACTGATACAGAGTCGAGGTTAATATATATTGAGACAGACCTAGTGCAGTGATAACTGAAGCAGGGTCTAGATTCATAAAAAAAGCTGAGGCAGGGCATAGTGCAGGGATTACTGATACCGGGCCGAGAATAATATAAACTCAGAGAGGCTCAAGTGCTGTGATCACTGATATAGGGTCCAAATTGATATAAAATGACATAGGGTCTAGTGCAGTGATTACTGATACAGGGCTTAGATTGATATAAACTGAGACAAAGCCCAGTGCCGTGATTTGTGTTACAGGGTTGGATGCATATAAAATGGGACAGGGTCTAGTGCAGTGATTACAGATACAGGGTCCAGATTAATATAAACTGAGAAACAGTCCAGTGCAGTGCTTTTAGGTGAAAATTATTATTACCAGAACAGGGTCAAGTGCAGTGATTACTGAAACAGCGTCTTCATTAATATAAACTTAGGCAGGCTCTTGTGCAGTAATTACTGATACAGGGTCTGAACCAACATAAAATGTGACAGGCCCTGGTGAAGTGTTCACTGATACAGGGCCTAGATAAATATAACTGGGACAGGAGCTCTTGCAGTGATGACTGCTGCAGGGACTAAATTAATATAAACTGAGATTGGATCTAGTGCAGTGATTACTGATAAAGGGACTAGGCTAATATAAAGTGAGACAGAGTCTAGAGCAGAGATAACAGATGTGGGACCAAGATCAATATAAACTGAGACACGGTCTAGATCAATATCGACTGAGACAGTTTCTACTGCAGTGAATACTGATACAGGGTCTTGATTAATAAAAACTGAGACAGGGCCTACTGCAGCGATTAATGTTACAGGGGCTAGATTAATATAAACTGAGAGAGCCTCAAGTACAGAGATTACAGATACAGGGTCTAGATTAATATAATCTGAGACAGGTCTAGTGTAGAGATGACTGATACCTGGCCTAGCTCAGTATAAATTGAGGCAGTGTCCAGTGCAGTGCTTACTGACACGGGGTCTTGATTGATAGAAAATGCGGCAGAGAACAGTGCAGTGATTACTGATGCAGGCTCTAAATTAATGTAAACTGAGACAAGGTCTAGTATGGTGATTACTGATACAGGGTCTCGTTTGATAAAAACTGAGGCAGGGCAGAATATAATTCTAAAATTGGCTTTGTTGTAGGAGATAGAGGATGATGACAGAAGGATGCTTTAGTTACTGGAAGCCAGTGTCCAGCGGCGTAGCACAGGGATCTGTGCTGGGTCCCATATTATTTGTCATTTATATAAATGACATAGATGACTAGATTAAGAGAAACTGAGACAGGTTCTAGTGCAGTGTTTACTGATAGATGGTCCTGGTCAATATAAACTCAGACAATGTCCAATGCAGTCATTACTAATACAGGGTCTAGATTAATAGAATCTGAGACAGGGTCCAGTGCAGTGAAAACTGATGCAGGGTCAAGATTTATATAAACTCAGACAATGTCCAGTGCAGAGATTATTGATACAGGGCCGAGACAAATATAAACTGAGACTGGGCCTACTGCAGTGATTGCTGATACAGGGTCTGGATCAATCTAAACTGAGACAATGTCCAGTGCAGTGATTACCGATACAGGGTCTAGATTAATATAAACTGAGACAGAGCCTAGTGTGATGATTACTGATACAGGGTCTAGACGATAATAACAGAGGCAAGGCATAGTGCAGTGATTACTGATACAGGATCTCAATTAATGTAAACTGAGACAGAGCCTAGTGCAGTGATTACTGATGCAGGGCCGAGGTAAATATAAAGCGGGACAGAGGCTAGTGCATTGATTAATGATACAGGATCAGGGTCAATATAATCTGAGACAGTGTCCATTGAAGTGATTACTGATACATGGCCTAAATTAATGTGAACTGAGGCAGGGCCTAGTGCAGCGATCACTGTTTTAGGGCCTAGGTTAATATGAACTGAGGCAGGCCATATTGCAATGATTACTGAACAAGGCTCTAGGCTAATATGAACTGAGACAGGGCCTTGTGCAGTGATTACTGATACATGGTCTAGATCAATATAAACTGAGGCTGTCTCCAGTAGAGTGATTACTGATGCAGGGTCTTGATTAATATAAACTGAGACGGGGTCTAGTGCAGTGATTACTGATACAGGCTCTAGCTTGACAGACACTGAGACAGGGCATTGTGCAGTGATTACTGATACATGGTCTAGATAAATATAAACTGGGACAGGGGCTAGTGCAGTGATTACTGTTACAGTGTCTGACTAAAATAAGTGGAGGCATTCTCTAGTTCTGTCATTACTGATGCAGGTTCTGGACTCATTTAAACTGAGATAAGGTCTAGTGCAGTGATTATTGCCATAGGGTTTAGATTGATATAAACTGATGCTGGGTATAGTGCAGTGATAACTGGCACAGCGTCCAGATCAATATAAACAGAGACAGGGGCTAGTGCAGTGGTCTGGACTCATATAAATGGAGACAGGGTCCAGCAAATTTATTACTGATATATGACCTAGATTGATATAAACTGAGGCAGGCCATAGTGCAGTGACTAGTGATGCAGGGCCGAGATAAATAAAAGCGAGACAGCGGCTAGTGCAGTGATTAATGATACGGGGTCTAGATCAATATAAAGTGAGGGTGTGCACTGATTATTATACAGGGTTTGGTTTATATAAAATGAGACAGGCTCTAATGCCAGGATTACTGATACAGGGTCTGGATCAATATAAAATGAGACAGTGTCTAGTGCAGTGATTATTGATACAGGGTCTAGATTAATATAAACTGAGACAGAGCCTAGTGCGATGATTACTAATACAGGGTCTAGATGATAAAAACTGAGACAGACCCTAGTGCAGTGATTACTGATTCAGGGCCAAGGTAAATATAAAGTAGGACAGAGGCTAGTGCATTGATTAATGATACAGGATCAATATCAATATAAACTGAGACAGTGTCCATTGCACTGATTACTGATGCATGGCCTAAATTAATATGAACTGAGTCAGGGCCTAGTGCAGTGGTTACTGATTTAGGGTCTAGATTAATATGAACTGAGGCAGGCCATATTGCAGTGATTACTGACACAGCGACTAGATTAACATAAACTAGGACAGTGGAGAGTGCAGTGATTAATGATACAGGACCAGGATCAATATAAACTGAGACAGTGTCCATTGAAGTGATTACAGTTACAGGGTGTACATCAATATAAAATGAGACAGTGTCTAGAGCAGTGATTACTGATCCTAGGTCTTGGTAAAAATAAAACTGAGATAGTGTTTAGTGCAGTGATTACGGATACGTGGTCTTGATTAATATGAACTGAGGCATGGCCTAGTGCAGCGATTACTGATTTAGGGTCTAGATTGATACAAACTAAAGTAGGGAAAATTGCAGTAATTGCTGATGCAGGGTCGAGATTGAAATAACCTGAGGCAGTACATATTGCAGTGATTACTGATACAGGGTCTAGGTTAATAGAAACTGAGAGAGGGCCAAGTGCAGTGATTATAGATTCAGGGTGCAGATTATTATAACCAGAACAGGGACGAATGCAGTGATTACTGAAACAGGGCCTTGATTAATAGAAAATGAGACAGACTCTTGTACAGTAATTAATGATACACGGTCTAAACTAACATAACCTGAGACAGGGCCTGGTGCACTGTTCAATGTCACAGGGCCCAGATAAATATAACTGGGACAGGGACTAGGGCAGTGATTACTGCTGCTGGGACTAAATTAAGGTAAATTAATGAGATAGGGCCTAGTGCAGTGATTACTGATACAGGGCCTAGATTGATAAACAAAATGATGCCTGGCATATTGCACAGAATCTAGCTTAATATATACTGTGGCAGGGCCGAGTGCAGTGATTACTGACACATGGTCTCAATCAATATGAACTTAGACAATGTCCAGTGCAGCGATTACTGATGCAGAGCCTAGATTAATATAAACTGAGGCAGGGCCTCATGCAGTGATAATTGATACAGGGTCTAGATTAATAGAAACAGAGAGAGGGCCAAGTTCAGTGATTACTGATCAAGGGTCTAAATTGATATAAACTGAGGCAGGGCATATTGCAGTAGTTACTGATACAGTGTCCCAATCAATATAAACTGAGATAGGTCCAAGTGCAGCATTTACTGATACAGGGTCTGGATTAATATAAAGTGAGACAGGGCCTCGTGCAGTCATTACTGGTACAGGATCTAGATTAATATAACCTGAGACGGGGCTTAATGCAATTATTTCTGATAGATGGTCTGGACTAATATAAACTGAGGCAGGCCATAGTGCAGTGATGACTGATACAGGATCTAGATTAATATAAACTGAGACAGGGTCTAGCACAGTGTTTATTAATACAGTGTCTCAATCAACATAAACTCAGACAATGTTGAGTGCAGTGATTACTGATACAGGATCTAGATTAATGTAAACTGAGGTATGCTCTAGTGCAGTGATTCCAGGCACAGGATCTAGCTTAATATAAACTGAGACAGGTTCATGTGCAGTAATTACTGATACAGGGTCTCAATCAATATAAACTCAGACAATGTCCAATGCAGTGATTACTGATACAGGGCCGAAATAAATATGAACTGAGGCAGGCCCTACTGCAGTGATTACTGATACAGGGTCTAGGTTACTAGAAACTGAGAGAGGGCAAAGTGCAGTGATTATAGATTCAGGGTGCAGATTATTATAACCAGAACAGGGACGAGTGCAGTGATTACTGAAAAAGGGGCTTGATTAATATAAACTGAGACAGGCTCTTGTACAGTAATTACTGACACACGGTCTGAACTAACATAAACTGAGACAGGGCCTGGTGAAATGTTCACTGGTACAGGGCCTAGATAAATAAAACTGGGACAGGAGCTCTTGCAGTGATGACTGCTGCAGGGACTAAACTAATATAAACTGAGACTAGATCTAGTGCAGTGATTACTGATAAAGGGACTAGGCTAATATAAAGTGAGACAGAGTTTAGTGCAGAGATAACTGATGTGGGGTCAAGATCAATATAAACTGAGACAGGGTCTGTTTCAATGGTTACTGATACAGGGTCTAGATCAAAGTCAACTGAGACAATGTCCATTGCAGTGATTACTGATCCAGGGTCTTGAATGATAAAAACTGAGACAGGGCCTAGTGCAGTAATTAATGTTACAGGGTCTAGATTAATATAAACTGAGAGAGCCTCAAGTACAGGGGTTACAGATACAGGGTCTAGATTATTATATTCTGAGACAGATCTAGTGCGGAGACTACTGATACATGGTCTAGCTCAATATAAACTGCGGCAGGGCACAGTGCAGTGATTACTGATGCAGACTCTAAAGTAATGTATGCAAGACAAGGTCTAGTACGGTGATTACTTATACAGGATCTAGATTGATGAAAACTGAGACAGGGCAGAATATAACTCTAAAATTGGCTTAGTTGTAGGAGACAGAGGGTGATGACAGAAGGACGCTTTAGTTACTGGAAGCCAGTGTCCAGTGGTGTACCAAAGGGATCTGTGCTGCGTCCCCCATTATTTGTTATTTATATAAATGATATAGATGACTACATGTGGGGCAGGATTAGTAAGTTTGCGGATGACACAAAGATTGGCCGGTTGGTTAACACTGATGTTGAGTGTTTTGGGCTACAGGAAGACAGAGATGGAATGGTCAAATGGGCAGATAAGTGGCAGATGGAATTTAGCACTGAAAAGTGCGAGGTGATACACTTTGGAAGGAGTAATTTGACTAGGAAGTATTCAATGAATGGGATGACACTAGGAAGTTCTGAGGAACAAAGGGACCTTGGCGTGTGTGTCCATTGATCTCTGAAGGTGGAGGGGCATGATAGTGGGGTGGTGAAAAAGGCATATGGGACACTTGCCTTTATCAATCGAGGCATAGGTTACAAAAGTAGGGAGGCCATGTTGGAGTTGTATAGAACCTTGGTGAGGTCACAGCTAGAGTACTGTATGCAGTTTTGGTCAACACATTATAGGAAGGATGTGATGCACTGGAGAGGGTGCAGAGGAGATTCACCAGGATGTTGTCTGATATGAAACATTTAAGTTATGAAGAGAGGTTGGATAGACTTGGGTTGTTTTCATTGGAGCAGAGAAGACTGAGGGGAGACCTGATCGAGGTGTACAAGATTATGAGGGGCGTGGACAGGGTGGATAGGGAGCAGCTGTTCCCCTTAGTTGAAGGGTCAGTCAGGAAGGGACATAAGTTCAAGGTGAGGGGCAGGAGGTTTAGGGGGCTTTTGAGGAAAAACTTTTTTACCCAGAGGGTGGTGACGGTCTGGAATGCGCTGCCTGGGAGGGTGGTGGAGGTGGGTTGCCTTACATCTTTTAAAAAATACCTGGATGAGCACTTGGCACGTCATAACATTCAAGGCTATGGGCCAAGTGCTGGTAAATGGGATTAGGTAGGTAGGTCAGGTGATTCTCACGTGTCGGTGCAGGCTCGATGGGCCGAAGGGCCTCTTCTGCACTGTGTGATTCTGTGATAATATAAACTGATTACTGATACAGGTCTAGATCAATGTCAAGTGAGACAGCGTCTAGTGCAGTGATTACTGGCACAGAATTTAGATTAATATAAACTGTGACAGGGCATAGTGCAGTGATTACTGACACAGGGACGAGATTATTATAAACTAAGACAGGGGCTAATGCAGTAATTAATGGTACAGGATCAGGATCAACATAAACTGAGACAGCGTCCTTTCCAATGATTACTGATAGAGGGTCTGGACTAATATAAACTGAATCAGGGCCTAGAGCAGTCATTACTAATACAGGGTCAAGATTAATAGAAACTGAGACAGGGTCCAGTGCAGTGTTTACTGATACATGGTCCTGATCAATATAAGCTCAGACAATGTCCAGTGCAGTCTTTACTAATACAGGGTCGAGATTAATAGAAACTGAGACAGGGCCTAGTGCAGTGATTACTGATACAGGGTCAGGATTAATAAAAACTGAGTCAGGCCTAGTGCAGAGCTGACTGACACAGGGTCTAGATTAATGTAAACTGAGACAGGGTCTACTGCAGTGATTAATGATACAGGGTCTAAATTAATATAAACTGAGACTGTGTCGTGCAGTGATTCCTGATATATGGTCTGGACTAGAATAAACTGAGACAGGGCCAAGTACAAGAATTACTTCATCATTGACGCTTATATCCCAAGAACAAATTAAAATGCTGCAAAATACTGCGGATTCGGGAAATCTAAAGCAGGGCAAAAAATAACCACTCAACAGGTCAGTGGGCATCAATAGAGAGAGAAACAGGTCAAACGTTCAGGCCGATGACAGGTGCAAAATCTCCCTTGGTACCAATCTATAGAGCAGGACTGTTCTCCCCACTATCCCAGACCAGTATTCATTCTTCAACTAAAATCACATCTTATCTCGTCATTTTTCGCAGCTCTATTCATGGGAGCTTGCTGTGCACAAATCACCGGATGGAGTTCCAACATTTCAGCAGTAACTAAACTTCAACAAATGTACATCAATGAATTTCAAGGGCTTTAGGACGTCCTGGGGTCATAAGCAGCGTTCTATAAATGCAAATTCTTCCTAAATGTTAACATTTTAAAATGCTAGTTGTGATATGTTGAAAACTCTGAGATTAATATGATTATAGGTCGCTCCTCTGGCTGCTGTTTTAAATTGTCCATTTTTAATCGGTTAAATCTTCCAACAAATTGACATTCAGTGTAATCCCAGCCTGTTCAAATATTCATCATTGATTGTGACAGTAGAACTTTCAGAATTGAATTATTAATTTAAATGTATTTTTAATTATTTGAAATAAATAACATCTGTTCTAATGGACATTGAAAAAGTTCCTATTAATTTTGTACCAACTGTCAATATTCTTAAAATAAACCCTTGTTTTGAGTTGAAACCAATCAATAAGTGTCTGTGTTTATCTGGCTTTGCTGCCAACAACACTTCATTGAGATCAGTGAGGCGTTTATGTAAATAAACACAGAAATAGAAGTCCCAGATTAGATTCTGGCGACACAAAAACACAACAAATATTTCCCCATCAACACAGCACAGAAATAGAGTCAAACATGCAAATACATCAACCGATTTCAGTAGCAATTGTTTTTTGGGCATTTTTAATATCAGTTATATGAGAATTATGTCAGGATGATATCTATGTTCAGAATTAAGAAAGATTCCCACTTATCATGAAATATAATGACACGGCAAATGTGTTTGTAAAGATTTCCTGTACCCTCTCTCTCTCTCTGTCTCTTTCTCCTCTCTGGTTCTGTGTCTTGTCTCTACACCATGGGTCACTGTCTTTACTCCACAACATGAAGTCAATGCCTAGCCAATGTATTCTCTCAGCCCAATACATACACTTCAAACTAAATTGATCTAATGAAATGAATTAGAATCCGTAGAGGGAACTTTACTCTAAATCTGTTTTGGGCATTCACTGACTTGAGAATGCTTGATGGGAAACTGCAGATGAAACTTTACTCTCTATCTAACCTGTGTTGCAGCCAGCCACGAAGATTTGATGTGGCAGTGCCGAAGGATCTTTCCCTGTATCTAACCCGTGCTGTTCCTGCCTTTGGAGTGTCTGATTGGACAGTATAGAGGGAGCTTTACTTTGCACCTAACCTGCACTGGGACTGCCCTGGGAGTGTTTGATACGACTGTGTAGAGGGAGATTTACTCTGTATCGAAACTGTGCTATACCTGACCTGGGAGTAATTGATAGGGCAGTTTAGAGGGAGCTTTACTCTGCATCTAAACCACGCTATATTTGACATGGCTGTAGACACTGTAGAGGGGGATTTGCCCCGTATCTAAGCCCTGATGTGATAGTGCAGAGGCAGCTTTCCTCTTTACCTGCCCCAGTGTCGAGCTGCCTGGGAAATATCTGATGAAGAGTGCAGAGGAAACTTTACACTGCATAGAACCCTTACCCTAATTGCCTCAACTGTGTTTGAGCGGCCAATGTAGAGGAAGTTTTATCTTGTATCTGAACTGTACTGCACCTGTCCTGGAAATGTTTGATGGCAACAGTGTCGAGGGAGATTCACTCTGAATCTAACCCGTGCTATAGCTGCATTGGGAGATTGTCATGTGGCAATGTAGAGGGAACCTTACATTATTAATGTAACCCCATGCTACACCTGTCCTGGGGCTGTTTGATGGAGCCGTGGGCCTTGTCTATGCATTACACTAGACCGTGTCCAACCGTATCTAACCCGTGCTGTACCTGCCCTGGGAGTGTTTCATGGTGACAATGTCGAGGGAGTTTCCCTCTCTCTAACCCGTGCTGCATCTTCCCTGGGAGTGTTCAATGTGACAATGTAGAGGTAGCTTTAAATTCTGTGCCTAGCCCCATGCTGCACCTGTCCTGGGAGTGTTTGATGGGACAGTAGACCCTGTCTTGATATTGCATTCGACCATGACCCTGACCCTGTTTATATTACACAGACCAAACCCTGTCTCTGTTTATATTACAGTCGACCCTGCCTCTGTTTGTATTACACTAGGCCCTGCCTCTGTTTGTATTACACTAGGCCCTGTCCCTGTTCTCTGTTTATATTATACTCGACATGTCTCTGTTTATATTGCACTCGACGGTGTCTCTGTTTATATTGCAGTAGGCCCTGCCCCTGTTTAAATGACACTCAACATGACTCTTTATATTATATTCGACATGCGTCTGTTTATTTTGCATGAGACGCTGTCTCTGTTTATATTGATCTAGGCCCTGCCCCGGTTTATATTACACTAGACCCTGTTTCTGTTTATGTTACACTGATCCCTGTCTCGGTTTACATTGCATTAGACCATGTCTCTGTTTATATTATACTAGGCTCTGCCCCTGTTTGTATTACACTTGATATGTCGCTGTTTATATTACACTCAGCATGTCTCTGTTAATATTATACTCGACATGTCTCTGATTATTTTGCACTTGACGCTGTCTCTGTTTATATTACATTAGATTCGTTCTCTGTTTTTATTGCTCTAGGCCCTGCCCCTGTTTATATTAAACTGGGCCCTGTATGTTTATAATACACTAGACCCTGTCTCTATTTATATTACACTGGACCCTGTTTCTGTTTATATTACTCTAAATCCTGTCTTTGCTCCTATTAAACAAGGTCCTGTCTCTGTTTATATTATAATTGACCTGTCTCCATATATATTAATCTAGAACTGTCTCTGTATTTCAGTAGATGCTGTCTCAGTTCTGTGCTAGATCATATCTGTATTTAAATTACATTAGACCCTGCCTCGGTTATTACTGCACTGCACAAGTGCAATAATGTGGAAATTGGCTGGGGTGGAAATAGTGAAGATAAGGAAGCAAGATGGTGGGAACAATTATCATGGGTGCCTATTTAGATGTTATGACTTGTCCTTCCTGCATCATGATCCACAGGCCTCTCATATGTTGCAGCTGTTTAAATTAAACCATTTTACTCCTATTTCCAGGGTCTACTGCAATAAATTAAGGTAAAATACAAATGTAATATAAACAGAGGACAATTACACAAATAACTGAGACAGGACCTAATGTTACAGAAACAGAAACATGGACTAGAACAGTGACAACGAGACAGGCTGAGTGTAATATGAACAGAGACATGGTGGAGTGCAGCAATTACTGAGACAGGGTCCCGTGTTACAGAAACAGAAACATGGACTAGAGCAGTAACCTTTTGGCTAAGATCAAGTGTTGCAGGGGCGACACCATGGTCCTGCCAAGGCAAGGTCGGGATGGAAGGGCGATAACCAATCGCAATCGGAATCCATACCGTGGGTTACCTATCACCGTCCGAGTCACGGTGAACCACAGCGACGAAGGAGGATCACCTATGGATCGGGGCTTCTTCACCAGGAGGATCCTGTTGAAGGCGTGCGGCTTCCAAGCTACGGAGATCTTCACCCTGCACGACTCCCGCAAAGGTGGTTATTTCGACGTGACGTTCAAGCAAGTGGCAGACTGCGTCCGGCTCCTGAGGGTGTTCGAGGAGAAGAGAGACCTGCCGGAGATGAAGATCCTGACGGCGGAGCCGCACTTTTCTCTGCCGTTGCAACGGGAACGTGAGGTGATGGTGCATGTGTACAACCCCTTCGTCCCTGTCGCCGACGTGGTCACCTTCCTCACCAGGTACTTCGATAAGGTGGGGAGCGGCACTGAGATTCGAGACGACTTGGGGATCTGGACAGGCAAACGCCTGTTTAAGGTCACGCTAAAGACCGATGGTAAGGGAGCCATTTTCCACCCTCCTTCCAGTTTCGCAATCGGGGGAAACCGTGGCTACCTGGTCTACGCTGGGCAACCCAAGCATTGCCGCTCATGCGGCAAGGCTGGTCATGTGGCGGCCAACTGCAGCACCTCCCTCTGCAAGATCTGCAAACAGGAAGGGCACCAGACAAAAGACTGCAAACAGGCCAAGTGCTGCAACCTGTGTGGCGAGGCAAGTCACCTCTACAGGACCTGCCCCAAACGCTGCCGTACTTACGCACAGGCAGCCAAAGCCGACCACGGGGAAGCAGAAGAAATATTCCGTGTCACTCCAACCACCAAGGCCCCCAGGGAGCTCAACGGGACAAAGGAGGACACAGAGAGAGACAAGGTGGAGAAAGAGATTGAGGCAACAGAGAGCCAATCAACAGCACTACCCCCTGAACCTTCCAGTCCTCAGGACAGCGAATCAATGGAGGAGGAGGCAGCAGTGGGAAAGCAGCAGGGGGAGTGGCGGACGGTGAAGAACAAGAAAAGTAAGAGGGAGCGAAGAAGAAGCAAAGGCGTTTCCCAGAGAAGCGGCAAGAGGCGTCTCCCATCCGACACGGATGACAAGGGCAGCAGCTCTTCGGATGAGGAAGTGCCAGAGCGGCACCGACAGAAGAGGCGGCAAAGCTCCAGGGCGTTGGAGGACGAGACACCCGAGCTCCAGAAAATTGGAGACAACAAGGAGACCAGCGCACCCCAACTTGGCCTGCAACCTGAGGAGGCCAGTGCACCACAGCCCCTGGAATCTGGGAGCAGTGAGGCAATCATCGCACCCCAGCTCCAGGAAGCCGGGAACAGCAACCCCCCAGAGGGGGTGAGTTTTGGAGAAGCTTCTCCAGCAAAGGTCATCTCAAAATCCGCTCACTACGTGAACCTCCAGATGCCACCGGAGCAGAACACGGCCAAGGAGATCTACCTCAGCCCATCCAAAGTGAAGGAATTTGAGCTCACTACAGGTATGAAGGAGCAGACTAAAGGTCTGGGACTCTCAGAGACAGTGGGTTTGGTAGGAGAATAAATGCTTTAATATGGGTTTAAAGATTGTATCCATAAATGTGCGTAGCATTAAATCTACTACGCGTTGTGTTGCGACCTTGGACTACCTAGCCAAGGTCAAAGCTGACCTGTTGTTTCTGCAGGAGTGTGCGATACCGCACCTCAGCTCCTACAGGCAATGGTCACGATGGTGGTCCCACGGGCCATCGATCTGGTCGGGCGGAAACGACTCTCGTTCCTCCGGCCTGGGTATTCTGCTGCGGGGAGGCAACTTCACCGTCTCCGAGGTCAAGGAGGTGGTGGGCGGGCGACTCCTGGTAGCAGACGTAATGTACAAGAACGCTCCACTCCGGTTAATTAACGTGTACGGCCCGGCACAAGGGGCTGAGCGGCTGGAGGTTTTTCAGCAGCTCCCACTGCTGCTGGCGACCTCCAGGCCGGTCATTCTGGGCGGGGACTTCAACTGCATCATCGATGCGGCTGGACGATCCGGCAGGGCCGGAAGCAGATTGGACGCTACGTCCAGATCCCTGATGGAAACAGTTAAGGATGCCAAGCTGCACGACGTCTTCAGCAACCCTGCAGACGGAGCGCAGCGTAGATACACCTGGTCGCGGCCAGACGGGTCCATTCGTTCCAGGATAGACTTCCTGTTTGTGTCCCGTGCATTCACAGTCAGATCCACCGAGGTCAAGCCGGTGTTCTTCTCTGACCACTGCCTCCTACTGGCGGACTGCCACTTGGAGGAAGACCTGAGGGTGGGCAGGGGGGCATGGAAGCTAAATGTGCAACTGCTGACCCCAGAGAACATTGAGGAGCTCAAGAGGGATTACAAAGGTTGGAGAACCGTGAAACCCCTCTTTGAGTCCCTGACACACTGGTGGGAAGTGATCAAGGGAAGCATCAAGAGGTTTTTCATCCGCAAAGGCACCCAGAAAGCTAGAAAGGAACAGAGGGAAATGTCCCGACTCCAGGAAAAGATGCAGAATCTGCTCCGGCTGCAGTCGATGGGGGTCGATGTCAAGGAGGAGCTCCAAGAGGTGAAGGGCCAGCAAGCCTCGCACTTTGCCTCGGAGGCCTCCAAGATCATCTTCCGTTCCAGAGTCCGCTCCGTGGAGCAGGATGAGACGTGCTCACGTTTCTTCTTCCAAAAGGTACACAGAGAGCGCTCTGTGATCAGCAGCCTGAAGGAAGAAGACGGCTCAGTAAAGTCATCACGGTCCGACATTCTGAGGATCAGCAAATCCTTTTATGCCGGACTGTATGACGTGAAGCCCACGGACAGCACGGCCTCCCAGTCCTTCCTGTCCTCTATCACGGAGGTCCTAGACCACAGTACGCGGGAGAGCCTAGACAAACCGCTAACTCCTGACGAACTGACTAAGGCCCTCGAGTCCTTCGAGAAGAGTAAAACCCCCGGAAGCGACGGCCTGCCGGCGGAGTTGTATTGGGCTCTGTGGGACTTGATCGGCCCAGACCTGCTAGAAGTGTACGAGAGTATGCTCCTGGCCGGCAGCATGTCAGAATCCATGAGGAAAGGCATCATCACCCTCATCTACAAGCACAAGGGGGAAAGGGAGGAAATTAGAAATTGGCGACCCATTTCACTGTTGAATATGGACTATAAGATTCTGTCCAAGGTCATCGCCAACCGGGTCAAATCCGCTCTGGAATTGGTGATTCACCCTGACCAGACCTGCTCTGTGCCAGGCAGGAAGATCTCTGACAGCCTGGCGCTGCTCAGGGATACGATTGCCTATGTACAGGACAGGGGTGTGGATACCTGCCTCATCAGCTTGGATCAGGAGAAGGCCTTTGACAGAATATCGCACACCTACATGGGGGATGTGCTCTCCAAAATGGGCTTTGGGGAGGGAATTCGAAATTGGATCCAACTGCTCTACACTAACATCAGTAGCGCAGTCTCAATCAATGGGTGGGAAACAGATAGCTTTCCGATCAAATCTGGAGTCAGGCAGGGCTGTCCTCTCTCGCCTGTCCTTTTCGTGTGCTGCATAGAACCCTTTGCCGAGTCCATCAGGAAGGATCCGGGCATAAGAGGAGTGACGATCCCAGGCAGTGGAGGCACTCAGGTAAAAGCCTCCCTGTACATGGACGACGTCGCCGTCTTCTGCTCGGATCCGCTGTCGGTGCGCAGACTGATGCACGTCTGCGACCAGTTCGAACTGGCCTCGGGAGCCAAGGTAAATCGTGGGAAGAGCGAGGCCATGTTCTTTGGGAACTGGGCTGACCGATCCTTTGTCCCCTTCACTGTCAGGGCTGACGGCCTGAGGGTGCTGGGGATATGGTTCGGAGGGACCGGGGCATGCGTTAGAAACTGGAAGGAGCGAGTGGCTATGGTGAAAAGGAAACTGGGCATGTGGGAGCGACGCTCCCTCTCCATTGCGGGTAAGAACCTGGTCATCAGGTGTGAGGTACTCTCGCTGTTGCTGTACGTGGCGCAGGTTTGGCCCATTCCACACTCCTGCGCGATGGCGATCACTCGAGCCATCTTCCGCTTTATCTGGAGGTCGAAAATGGATCGTGTCCGCAGGGACGCGATGTACAAGCCTCTAGATAAAGGGGGAAAAAACGTGCCCAACATCGCCCTCATACTGATGGCCACCTTTGTGTGCGGCTGCATCAAGCGGTGCGTAGACCCTCAGTACGCAAACACCAAGTGTCACTACGTGCTGAGGTTCTACCTGTCCCCGGTGTTGCGAAGGATGGGTCTGGCCACGCTGCCGCGGAACGCTCCAAGTAGTTGGACCGTGCCGTACCACCTGTCCCTGGTGGAAAAATTTATGCAGAAAAACACCTTTGACCACAAGTCCATCAGGCAGTGGTCAGCACGTAACGTCCTAGAGGCCCTGAGGGATAAGGAGAGGGTGGACCCTGTGGGATGGTTCCCCGAGCAGACTGTCAAAGTCATTTGGCAGAATGCCTCATCGCCAGAACTTTCCAACAAGCACCAAGACGTAGCTTGGCTGGTGGTGAGAAAGGCCCTCCCCGTCAGATCCTTCCTACACGCCAGGAGTCTCACCCCCTCTGCACGATGCCCTCGAGGTGGCTGTGGTGGGGAAGAGACCGTTGTTCACCTCCTTGTGGATTGTGCCTTTGCAAAGAAAGTCTGGAGAGAGATGCAGTGGTTGCTGTCGAGGTTCATCCCGAGCAGTTCTGTGACACAGGACTCTGTGCTCTACGGGCTGTTCCCAGGGACACACACCGAGACAAACATCGACTGCAGCTGGAGGATCATCAACTCGGTGAAAGAGGCGCTTTGGTCTGCCCGAAACTTGTTGGTCTTCCAGCACAAAGAGTTGTCCCCGACCGATTGTTGCGGACTGGCACAATCCAAAGTCCAGGACTACGTGCTGAGGGACGCACTAAAGCTTGGGGCAGCTGCCGCAAAGGCGCAATGGGGAAGGGTCGCTGTCTAAGACCTTTCTACCACAGCGCACCGAGAGACTGGGAACTGTTTAGAGCCCCTCGGGCTGTACAGATCAAAATGAAAGGCTGTAAATGATTGTAATATTGTTTGTACTGATGCACCTGGTGATACATTTTGTAAAAGTTTAACCTGGATTGTACCCTTGTAATGTTGTTTTTGAAATGGTTTTGAATGTGATTGAAGATTTTTATGAATAAAGTATATTTTTACAAAAAAAAAGTAACAATGAGACCAATAGGATGAGGGGGCGGGGTTGGAGGCATGAGCACCGACGGCTGATCCTCCAACCAATTAGAGCGAATGAGGGGCGGGGCTGAGTCCAGATCAGCCTCATTGGCTGAAACTCTGCATCATTTTGAAATGGGCAATGGGAGATGTCACAGAGCTGGAAGCAGGCAGCCTGGAGTATTGTGTGCAGTTTTCGTCTCCTTACCGAAGAAAGGATATACTTGCCACAGAGGAAGTGACTGCAAAGCTTCACCAGCCTGATTCCTGGGATGGCAGGATTGTTGTATGAGGAGAGTTTTGGGTCGACTAGAGCTGTATTCACTAGAATTCAGAAGAATGAGAGGGGACGTCATTGAAACGTTTAAAATTCGGACAGAAGTGTACAGACTGGATGCAGGGATGATGTTTCCCCAGGCTGGGTTTGGAGGGGTGGGTGGTGGGGGGCGTCTGGAACAAGGGGTCAGTCTCAGGATATGGTGCAACTTAAAGACTAAAGGTAAATTTCAGGCAGTGATTTACAGAACAACGTGAGCTGTATACTTCCCTTGTCATATCTGGACAGCAGAGCACACTTCTTCCCTTGGAGCTTCCAGTTTTCTTGTGGAGTTTCCAGCTTTCGTGTTTCTTTCTCTTCTTTCCTTTGTTCTTTTCTCCAATGTACCAAATCCCTCAGGTGGACTGTTCTTATGCTGGGAACCCCCCAACTGGCTCCTCTGAGGCCACCAATCAGAACTGTCCATGGACATTTCACTATTCAATCATGTGGCTCTTGTCCAATCACAGGTGTGTTCATGTGAACAGCATTCGCCTGTTGATGAGAGCACACACATATTCCTCTGTGATTACATAGAACTTCTGCACTTCCACCATCTCACAGTTCTAAACTCAGACAAGCCGGTTCAAAGCATGACATCACCTCCACAGATTCTACCCTACAGATCAACACACAGGCAAAGAAAGAACACAACTTCTGCAGACTATATTAATACACAGTCAAAGAAAGAACAGAATTCTCACAGACTGTATCTGGAGAATGGATGACTGAGTGAAGCTCTTCCCACACACGGAGTAAGTTTTACGGTTTCTCCTCACTGTGAATATGCTGGTGTTTCTGGAAGCTGGATGATTCGATGAATCCCTTCCCACACACAGTGCAGGTGAATGGCCTCTCCCCAGTGTGACTGTGCCAATGAGTTCCCAGCCGGGATAGAGAACTGAATCCCTTCTCACAGTCCCCACATTTCCACGGTTTCTCCCTGTTGCTTAATCCTTGCTGACAATTCTTATTGACTTACACACTCTTCAAAGTGAAACCTCCATTATGAAATTAAATTATCAAACAACAGGAATCAAAACAGTGAAATATTTTACAGGCACATCAATAAAAGTTTAATCAATCAACATTGATATTGATGAAGTTTGGAAGTCGCTGAGTTCAATCATTTCTTACATAGCAGCAGTAACATTTGGTAAAGGGGAATCCACAACAAAGGCTGGTTTGAGACCTACTCAGCAGAGATGACATCTATCATTGAAGCAAAAAGCAAAGCTTACCTGATGCACAACATAAACCCAACAGCTAAGTACTGTGTGCAGTACCCTGTTACTAGTGTCCATGTGTCTCTCCAGGTTGGACGATCAGTTAAGCCTTACACAGGATTATATAGGATATACAGCACAGAAAGAAGCCATTCAGCCCAACCAGTGCATGTTGGTGTTTATGTTCCACTCAAGCCACCTCTCATCTTTCCACTTCTAAATCTACCATCATGACCTAATATTTCCTTCAGCCACATATGTTTGTCTAGCCTCCCCATGAATACATCTATACTATTCCCTTCACCCACTTCCTGTGGTCTTGAGTTCCACATTCTCACCACTCTCTGGGCGAAGAAGTTTCTTCTGAATTCCCTATTTGCTTTCTCGGTGACTATCTTATATTGAAGGTCTCTAGTTTTGCTCTTCCCCACAAGAGGAAACATTCTCTCTGTTTCCCCTCCATTAAAACTTTCATCATTTTAAAGTCCTAAATTAGTTCAGCTTCAGACATATTTTTTCAAGAGAATAGAGATTCAGTCTGTTCATCCTTTCCTGATATGTAAACCCATGCATTTCTGATATCATTCTTATCAATTTTCTCTGCACCCTCTCCAGTGTCTCTATATCCTTTCTATAATTTGGTGACCAGAACTGCACACAGTACATGGCTGTTGGGTTTATTTTGTGTGTCAAAAGGAGATCTTCCCTCCACAGCTTCCAACCTCATAGTCTCCCAACCACCCACAACTCTTTCTCCGGTACATCGATGACTGCTTCGGTGCCACTTCATGCTGTCACCTGGACGTGGAAAAATTTATTAATTTTGCTTCCAATTTCCACCCCTCCAACACTTTCACATGGTCTATCACTAACACTTCTCTTTCCTTCTTTGACCTCTCTGTCTCAATTTCTGGTGATAGACTGTCCACCAATATTCATGACAAGCCCACCGACTCCCACAGCTACCTCGACTACAGCTCCTAACACCCTGCTTCCTGTTAGGACTCCATCCCATTCTCTCAGTTCCTTCGCCTCCGTCGCATAGTTCTGATTATGCCACTTTCCAAAACAGTTCTTCTGACAAGTCTTCCTTCTTCCTTAACCGAGGTTTTCCACCCACAGTGGTTGACAGGGCCCTCAACCGTGTCCGCCCTATCTCCCGCGCATCTGCCCTCACACCTTCCTCTCCCTCCCGGAACCATGATAGGGTCCCCCTTGTCCTCACTTATCACCCCACCAGCCTCCACATTCAAAGGATCATCCTCCGCCATTTCCGCCAATTCCAGCATGATGCCACCACAAAACATCATCTTCCCTTCACCCTCCCTGTTGGCATTCTGTAGGGACCATTCCATTCGGGACACCCTGGTCCACTCCTCCATCACCCCCTACACCTCAACCCCCTCCCATGCAACCGCAGAAGGTACAACACCTGCCCCTATACTTGCCCCCTCCTCACCATCCAAGGGCCCAAACACTCCTTTCAAATGAAGCAGCAATTCACTTGCACTTCCATCAATTTAGTCTACTGCATTCGCTGTTCCCAATGTGGTCTCCTCTACATTGGAGAGACCAAACGCAGAGTGGGTGACCGCTTTTTGGAACACCTCTGGTCTGTCCACAAGCACGACCCAGACCTTCCTGTTGCTTGCCATTTCAACACCCCATCCTGCTCTCATGCTCACATGACCGTTCTTGGCCTGCTGCAATGTTCCAGTGCAGCTCAACGCAAACTGGAGGAACAGCACCTCATCTTCCAATTAGGCACTCTACAGCCTTCTGGACTTAACATTGAGTTCAACAACTTCAGGTCATGAACTCTCTCCTCCATCCTCACCCCCTCTTTTATCCCCCTTTTAAAATTTAATTTTATTTATATATATATATATATTTTCTTTTTTCACTGATTTCTATTATTATTTTTGAAATTTATTTCTATTCATTCTTTATTCCCCATCTTTAAGCCTATTTCGATCCCCTCCCCCGCACCTCACCCCCACCAGGGCCATCTGTCACTGCTCATCCTGCTTTCCACCCTTAATGTCACAATTAGCACATCCTTTAGCTCATATCACCATCGTCAACACCACTTTGACCTTTTATTTATGACACCTTTTGCAGTCTCTCCTTTGCCTCCACCGATCACTGGCCCTCTATCCAGCTTCACCTGTCCCACCCCCTTTAACAGCTTATATTTCACTACATTTCTATTTCTCTTTAGTTCTGATGAAGAGTCACATGGACTCGAAATGTTAACTAGTCTTTCTCTCCACAGATGCTGTCAGACCTGCTGAGTTTTTCCAGCAATTTTTGCTTTTGTTCCTGGGTAAGCACCCCTTCAATTGTCTGTCTCTGGACACCACTCGCAATGCGCATGCGCACCGATATAGATGGAGCAGCCGTATTGAACATGCTCCAGCTCACAATGCCCGTGTGATTGATGTCAGCTCCAGGCCAATAGGAGGAAGGAGCGGGATGGAGGACCGAACGGGAGCAGCTGGTCCCCCATCCAATCGGAGTGAGTGAGGGGCGTGGCTGAGCACGGATCTCCCTCATTTGTTGAACAGAGTCACATAAAGTTATACAGTACAGAAACAGGCCCTTCGGCCTATTGGGACTGTGCCGGCCATCAAGCACCTGTCTATTCTAAACCCATATTCCACCACCTGGCCCGTAGCCCTGATGCTATGGCTTTTCACGTGCTCATCTAAATACTTCTTAAATGTTGCGAGGTTCCTGCCTCTACCAACCCCTCAGGCAGCGTGTTCCAGATTCCTACCACCCTCTGGGTGAAATCTTTTTCCTCAAATCCCCTCTAAACCTGCTGCCCCTTACCTTAATTCCATGCCCCCTATTATTGACACCTCCGCTAATAATGCCCATCATAATTTTGTAAGCCACTAATATGTTCCCCCTCTGCCTTTTCTGCTCTAAGGTAAATAACCCTAGCCTATTCAGTCTCTCTTCATAGTTGAAACGGTCCAGCCCAGGCAACATCCTGGTGAATCTGCCCTGCACCCTCTGCAGTGCAATCACATTCTTCCTATAGTGTGGCGACCAGAACTGCACACAGTACTCCAGCTGTGGCCTAACTAGCGTTTTATACAGCTCCAACATAACCTCTCTGCTCTTATATACTACGCCTCAGCTAATAAAGGCAAATATCCCATATGCCTTCTTAACCACTTTATCTACCTGTGCTGCTGCTTTCAGGGGTCTATGGACATGTACACCAAGGTCACTCTGATCCTCTGTACTTCCTAGGGTCCTACCATTCATTATGTATTCCCTAGCCGTGTTAGTCCTCTCAACATGCATTACCTCACATTTCTCACGGTTAAATTCCATTTTCCACTGCTCTGCCCATCTTACCAGCCCATCTATATCATCCTGTAATCAAAGGCTTTCCTCCTCACTATTTACAACACCACCAATTTTTATATCATCTGTGAACTTACTGGCCACTGAAACTCTGCATTATTTTGAAAGCTGATTTTGTCTCAAACTCCACGAGAAAACTTGATGAAACCCTTTGGGTGTGGAGCAAACATTTCAGCAATTGTTACTGAAATGGATTTATTCACAAGGAATGAAATAAATGTACTTAATTAGAGAGAAATAAATAACATGTACCATTTAACAACACTAGATATACCTCTGCAATATATTAATTTATTGGCCCCTGGGTAACCACCCCTTTAATTGTGAATATTAAGAAAGATGCCATCCTTTGTCAGACAAATAAATGTGTCAAGCCGGGAAAGCAAAAGATGTCAATGTTTTTAAGAGGGAGAGAGACCTGGGCCAAACTTTCCATGGAGCTTTTTTGTCACTAAGATTGAGACAATCCGATCAGCTGCCTCTACTGCTTCCCTCCCTTCCACTGACTCTGTGGGCCAAACCGCCTCTAAAGAGCCACCTTGCTGCAGCCCTGAATCTGCTTTTTTCTCTCCAATCTTCCCTCATGCTTCTCAGAACTTATCTTTTCCATAAAACCCACCTCCTCCATTCCTATTCCAATTGATCACCCAACCTTCCCATGTTCGCTGATATTGTTAACAGCTCTCTCTCTTCAGGTACTGTCCTTTCCTTTAAATCTGCCATAACTACTTATACTCAAGAAAACAAGCCCTTGACCGCAATGTTCTTGCCAACTACCACTCTAATCACCCTTTCCTCTCTAAAGTCCTTGTCACCTCCCAAATCCAAGCACATTTTCCCAGAACTCCATGTTTGTATCCCTTCAATGAGATTTCTGTAACTGCCACAACATTGAAACAGCTCTTATTTAAGTCACAAATTACAGCCTATGTGAATATGGCAGAGGTTAATTCTGCCGCAATTTCCTTCTCATCCTGTCTGCAGTCATTGACACTGTTAACCAAACCATTCTCTTCGAATGCCTCTGCACTGTTGATTCCTTTGTCTTGATTCCTTTCTTATCTATCTCGTTGTAGCTAGAGAATAACCTGTAGCAGCTGTGATTATTTTCTTTATGTTTTTACAAACTGACGCAGTTGGTAAGTGATCAGGTGTCACTGAACTATGATATTAAAATGTTCCTTTATCCCTCTAAATGCAATTGTATTTTGCAAGCCAAGTCCTTTTAACTACAGTAGCCCTTCTGGATTCGAACAACAGAGAAGAGTGAAGACACCACTGTCCACAACCCAAGCTCGTAGTCGTAAAAACATTTGATAATTCCCATCAAATGCAAAGCATAGCAGAAGAATTATATATTTGTTTGTTACAAATTAATGAAACGGATTCATTGCAAAGATTGGCCAACAGATCCATTGTTGCAGGGTTTGGATGGTAGGAGATGGGCCTTGGTCTTTCTTAGTTTGCAAACTCTATATCAGCATAACCTTGTCTTCATTTCCTCAGATTCAAACAAAAATTAGGTCAGTTCCAATGAAGAGCCATTGTGGGTTTGAAACATTATCTCTGTTTCTCTCTCCACAGATGCTGCCAGAGTTGCTGAATTTTTCCAGTATTTTCTGTTTTTATTTCAGATTTCCAACATCTGCAGTATTTTGCTTTTATTTTAATGATCAACGGACTCTGGGTCTCTAATGGCATCTGTATTACCCACAGTCCCAAACATCTCAGAAACCGCTCTATCTGCTGCGGGTTGGCCGGGTGAATTGTGCATGCTCGGAGGGTCCTGGTCTCTTTGTTTGAGGTTGTTCACAGAATCACACAGTGCAGAAGAGGCCCTTCGGCCCTTCAAGTCTGCACCAACACGTGAGAAACACCTGACCTACCTACCTAATCCCATTTACCAGCACTTGGCCCATAGCCTTGAATGTTATGATGTGCCAAGTGCTCATCCAAGTACTTTTTAAAGGATGTGAGGCAATCCTCCTTCATCACCCTCTCCCAGGCAGCGCATTCTCCACCCTCTGGGTATAAAAGTTTTTCTTCACATCCTCCCTAAACCTCCTGCCCCTCACCTTGAGCTTGTGTCCCCTTGTGACTGACCCTTCAACTAAGGGGAACAGCTGCTCCCTATCCACCCTGTCCATGCCCCTCACAATCTTGTACACCTCGATCAGGTCACCCCTCAGTCTTCTCTGCTCCAAAGAAAACAACCCAAGTCTATCCAACCTCTCTTCATAACTTAAATGTTAATAAAGGCAAGTATCCCATATGCCTTCTTAACCACCTTATCTACCTGTCCGGCGGATAGTGAGAGTGGAGAATGTTCATTGTTTAATATTCGGCTCTGGGGCCGCACTCGGGATTTGTAAACCCCGCCCGGGGTTTATTAACCCGCTCCCAACAGTGACCTCTCACCTGACAGCTCACAATGCCCGGCTGATTGACAGCGGTTCCGGGCCAATAGGAAGAGAGAGGCGGGACTGGAGGACAGAGCAGGTGCGGTTTGCCCTCCAACCAATTGGAGTGATGGATGGGCGGGGCTAGGCCGCGACTGAAGCATGCGCAGTACTAGAACCGGAGCTGGAAGAAGGAGCGGTGGAGTTGAGATCACGAAGGGTGAGAAATGAAGTCGGCGGGTGGAGATTGTGAACCGGGGAGGGGGAGCCTGGAAACCACGCGCGAGCTCGGAGGGCGGGTGAAGATTGTGAACCGGGGGGAGCCTGGACACCGCGCGCGAGCTCGGAGGGCGGGTGGAGATTGTGAACCGGGGGGAGCCTGGACACCGCGCACGAGCTCGGAGGGCGGGTGCAGATTGTGAACCGGTGGGAACCTGGACACCGCGCGCGAGCTCGGAGGGCGGGTGCAGATTGTGAACCGGGGGGAGCCTGGACACCGCGCGCGAGCTTGGAGGGCGGGGAGACGGTGCCCCAGTGGTAATGCCACTGGGCTCGGGACATGGGTTCAAGTCCCAACAGAGGACTATGGGTTATTGTCCTTGTGAGTGCAGCACAGTTTTACCTGAATGATACCTGGACTCCAAGAGTCGGTTAATAATTTATAAAACTATCAATGATCGTAAAACCCATCTGGTTCACTAATGTCCCTTTAGGGAAGGAAATCTGCCGTCCTTACCAAGTCCGGCCTACATGTGACTCCAGACCCACAGTGATGTGGTTCACTCTGAAACGGCCCAGCAAGCCACACAGCTCCAGGGCCATTAGGGATGGGCAATGCCCACATCCCATCATAGAATAAAAAAACACATGGTGCTAACATCAGTAGCGCAGTCTCAATCAATGGGTGGGAAACAGATAGCTTTCCGATCAAATCTGGAGTCAGGCAGGGCTGTCCTCTCTCGCCTGTCCTTTTCGTGTGCTGCATAGAACCCTTTGCCGAGTCCATCAGGAAGGATCCGGGCATAAGAGGAGTGACGATCCCAGGCAGTGGAGGCACTCAGGTAAAAGCCTCCCTGTACATGGACGACGTCGCCGTCTTCTGCTCGGATCCGCTGTCGGTGCGCAGACTGATGCACGTCTGCGACCAGTTCGAACTGGCCTCGGGAGCCAAGGTAAATCGTGGGAAGAGCGAGGCCATGTTCTTTGGGAACTGGGCTGACCGATCCTTTGTCCCCTTCACTGTCAGGGCTGACGGCCTGAAGGTGCTGGGGATATGGTTCGGAGGGACCGGGGCATGCGTTAGAAACTGGAAGGAGCGAGTGGCTATGGTGAAAAGGAAACTGGGCATGTGGGAGCGACGCTCCCTCTCCATTGCGGGTAAGAACCTGGTCATCAGGTGTGAGGTACTCTCGCTGTTGCTGTACGTGGCGCAGGTCTGGCCCATTCCACACTCCTGCGCGATGGCGATCACTCGAGCCATCTTCCGCTTTATCTGGAGGTCGAAAATGGATCGTGTCTGCAGGGACGCGATGTACAAACCTCTAGATAAAGGGGGAAAAAACGTGCCCAACATCGCCCTCATACTGATGGCCACCTTTGTGTGTGGCTGCATCAAGCGGTGCGTAGACCCTCAGTACGCAAACACCAAGTGTCACTACGTGCTGAGGTTCTACCTGTCCCCGGTGTTGCGAAGGATGGGTCTGGCCACGCTGCCGCGGAACGCTCCAAGTAGTTGGACCGTGCCGTACCACCTGTCCCTGGTGGAAAAATTTATGCGGAAAAACACCTTTGACCACAAGTCCATCAGGCAGTGGTCAGCACGTAACGTCCTAGAGGCCCTGAGGGATAAGGAGAGGGTGGACCCTGTGGGATGGTTCCCCGAGCAGACTGTCAAAGTCATTTGGCAGAATGCCTCATCGCCAGAACTTTCCAACAAGCACCAAGACGTAGCTTGGCTGGTGGTGAGAAAGGCCCTCCCCGTCAGATCCTTCCTACACGCCAGGAGTCTCACCCCCTCTGCACGATGCCCTCGAGGTGGCTGTGGTGGGGAAGAGACCGTTGTTCACCTCCTTGTGGATTGTGCCTTTGCAAAGAAAGTCTGGAGAGAGATGCAGTGGTTGCTGTCGAGGTTCATCCCGAGCAGTTCTGTGACACAGGACTCTGTGCTCTACGGGCTGTTCCCAGGGACACACACCGAGACAAACATCGACTGCAGCTG
Source organism: Cetorhinus maximus (assembly GCF_964194155.1). Classification (NCBI taxonomy): domain Eukaryota; kingdom Metazoa; phylum Chordata; class Chondrichthyes; order Lamniformes; family Cetorhinidae; genus Cetorhinus; species Cetorhinus maximus. Next base: position 10,864,037 of record NC_135901.1, read on the forward strand.
GAGGATCATCAACTCGGTGAAAGACGCGCTTTGGTCTGCCCGAAACTTGTTGGTCTTCCAGCACAAAGAGTTGTCCCCGACCGATTGTTGCGGACTGGCACAATCCAAAGTCCAGGACTACGTGCTGAGGGACGCACTAAAGCTTGGGGCAGCTGCCGCAAAGGCGCAATGGGGAAGGGTCGCTGTCTAAGACCTTTCTACCACAGCGCACCGAGAGACTGGGAACTGTTTAGAGCCCCTCGGGCTGTACAGATCAAAATGAAAGGCTGTAAATGATTGTAATATTGTTTGTACTGATGCACCTGGTGATACATTTTGTAAAAGTTTAACCTGGATTGTACCCTTGTAATGTTGTTTTTGAAATGGTTTTGAATGTGATTGAAGATTTTTTATGAATAAAGTATATTTTTACAAAAAAAAACACATGGTGATCGCTTCTCGGCCTTTTGGCTAAGATCAAGTGTTGCAGGGGCGACACCATGGTCCTGCCAAGGCAAGGTCGGGATGGAAGGGCGATAACCAATCGCAATCGGAATCCATACCGTGGGTTACCTATCACCGTCCGAGTCACGGTGAACCACAGCGACGAAGGAGGATCACCTATGGATCGGGGCTTCTTCACCAGGAGGATCCTGTTGAAGGCGTGCGGCTTCCAAGCTACGGAGATCTTCACCCTGCACGACTCCCGCAAAGGTGGTTATTTTGACGTGACGTTCAAGCGAGTGGCAGACTGCGTCCGGCTCCTGAGGGTGTTGGAGGAGAAGAGAGACCTGCCGGAGATGAAGATCCTGACGGCGGAGCCGCACTTTTCTCTGCCGTTGCAACGGGAACGTGAGGTGATGGTGCATGTGTACAACCCCTTTGTCCCTGTCGCCGACGTGGTCACCTTCCTCACCAGGTACTTCGATAAGGTGGGGAGCGGCACCGAGATTCGAGACGACTTGGGGATCTGGACAGGCAAACGCCTGTTTAAGGTCACGCTAAAGACCGATGGTAAGGGAGCCATTTTCCACCCTCCCTCCAGTTTCGCGATCGGGGGAAACCGGGGCTACCTGGTCTACGCTGGGCAACCCAAGCATTGTCGCTCATGCGGCAAGGCTGGTCATGTGGCGGCCAACTGCAGCGCCTCCCTCTGCAAGATCTGCAAACAGGAAGGGCACCAGACAAAAGACTGCAAACATGCCAAGTGCTGCAACCTGTGTGGCGAGGCAAGTCACCTCTACAGGACCTGCCCCAAACGCTGCCGTACTTACGCACAGGCAGCCAAAGCCGACCAGGGGGAAGCAGAAGAAAGGTTTCGTGTCACTCCAACCACCAAGGCCCCCAGGGAGCCCAACGGGACAAAGGAGGACACAGAGAGAGACAAGGTGGAGAAAGAGATTGAGGCAACAGAGAGCCAATCAACAGCACTACCCCCTGAACCTTCCAGTCCTCAGGACAGCGAATCAATGGAGGAGGAGGCAGCAGTGGAAAAGCAGCAGGGGGAGTGGCGGACGGTGAAGAACAAGAAAAGTAAGAGGGAGCGAAGAAGAAGCAAAGGCGTTTCCCAGAGAAGCGGCAAGAGGCGTCTCCCATCCGACACGGATGACAAGGGCAGCAGCTCTTCGGATGAGGAAGTGCCAGAGCGGCACCGACAGAAGAGGCGGCAAAGCTCCAGGGCGTTGGAGGACGAGACACCCGAGCTCCAGAAAATTGGAGACAACAAGGAGCCCAGCGCACCCCAACTTTGCCTGCAACCTGAGGAGGCCAGTGCACCACAGCCCCTGGAATCTGGGAGCAGTGAGGCAATCATCGCACCCCAGCTCCAGGAAGCCGGGAACAGCAACCCCCCAGAGGGGGTGAGTTTTGGAGAAGCTTCTCCAGCAAAGGTCATCTCAAAACCCGCTCTCTACGTGAACCTCCAGATGCCACTGGAGCAGAACACGGCCAAGGAGATCTACCTCAGCCCATCCAAAGTGAAGGAATTTGAGCTCACTACGGGTATGAAGGAGCAGACTAAAGGTCTGGGACTCTCAGAGACAGTGGGTTTGGTAGGAGAATAAATGCTTTAAAATGGGTTTAAAGATTGTATCCATAAATGTGCGTAGCATTAAATCTACTACGCGATGTGTTGCGACCTTGGACTACCTAGCCAAGGTCAAAGCTGACCTGTTGTTTCTGCAGGAGTGTGCGATACCGCACCTCAGCTCCTACAGGCAATGGTCACGATGGTGGTCCCACGGGCCATCGATCTGGTCGGGCGGAAACGACTCTCGTTCCTCCGGCCTGGGTATTCTGCTGCGGGGAGGCAACTTCACCGTCTCCGAGGTCAAGGAGGTGGTGGGCGGGCGACTCCTCGTAGCAGACGTAATGTACAAGAACGCTCCACTCCGGTTAATTAACGTGTACGGCCCGGCACAAGGGGCTGAGCGGCTGGAGGTTTTTCAGCAGCTCCCACTGCTGCTGGCGACCTCCAGGCCGGTCATTCTGGGCGGGGACTTCAACTGCATCATCGATGCGGCTGGAAGATCCGGCAGGGCCGGCAGCAGATTGGACGCTACGTCCAGATCCCTGATGGAAACAGTTAAGGATGCCAAGCTGCACGACGTCTTCAGCAACCCTGCAGATGGAGCGCAGCGTAGATACACCTGGTCGCGGCCAGACGGGTCCATTCGTTCCAGGATAGACTTCCTGTTTGTGTCCCGTGCATTCACAGTCAGATCCACCGAGGTCAAGCCGGTGTTCTTCTCTGACCACTGCCTCCTACTGGCGGACTGCCACTTGGAGAAGGACCTGAGGGTGGGCAGGGGGGCATGGAAGCTAAATGTGCAACTGCTGACCCCAGAGAACATTGAGGAGCTCAAGAGGGATTACAAAGGTTGGAGAACCGTGAAACACCTCTTTGAGTCCCTGACACACTGGTGGGAAGTGATCAAGGGAAGCATCAAGAGGTTTTTCATCCTCAAAGGCACCCAGAAAGCTAGAAAGGAACAGAGGGAAATGTCCCGACTCCAGAAAAAGATGCAGAATCTGCTCCGGCTGCAGTCGATGGGGGTCGATGTCAAGGAGGAGCTCCAAGAGGTGAAGGGCCAGCAAGCCTCGCACTTTGCCTCGGAGGCCTCCAAGATCATCTTCCGTTCCAGAGTCCGCTCCGTGGAGCAGGATGAGACGTGCTCACGTTTCTTCTTCCAAAAGGTACACAGAGAGCGCTCTGTGATCAGCAGCCTGAAGGAAGAAGACGGCTCAGTAAAGTCATCACGGTCCGACATTCTGAGGATCAGCAAATCCTTTTATGCCGGATTGTATGACGTGAAGCCCACGGACAGCACGGCCTCCCAGTCCTTCCTGTCCTCTATCACGGAGGTCTTAGACCACAGTACGCGGGAGAGCCTGGACAAACCGCTAACTCCTGATGAACTGACTAAGGCCCTCGAGTCCTTCGAGAAGAGTAAAACCCCGGAAGCGACGGCTTGCCGGCGGAGTTGTATTCGGCTCTGTGGGACTTGATCGGCCCAGACCTGCTAGGGGTGTACGAGAGTATGCTCCTGGCCGGTAGTATGTCAGAATCCATGAGGAAAGGCATCATCACCCTCATCTACAAGCACAAGGGGGAAAGGGAGGAAATTAGAAATTGGCGACCTATTTCACTGTTGAATATGGACTATAAGATTCTGTCCAAGGTCATCGCCAATCGGGTCAAATCCGCTCTGGAATTGGTGATTCACCCTGACCAGACCTGCTCTGTGCCAGGCAGGAAGATCTCTGACAGCCTGGCGCTGCTCAGGGATACGATTGCCTATGTACAGGACAGGGGTGTGGATACCTGCCTCATCAGCTTGGATCAGGAGAAGGCCTTTGACAGAATATCGCACACCTACATGGGGGATGTGCTCTCCAAAATGGGCTTTGGGGAGGGAATTCGAAATTGGATCCAACTGCTCTACACTAACATCAGTAGCGCAGTCTCAATCAATGGTGGGAAACAGATAGCTTTCCGATTAAATCTGGAGTCAGGCAGGGCTGTCCTCTCTCGCCTGTCCTTTTCGTGTGCTGCATAGAACCCTTTGCCGAGTCCATCAGGAAGGATCCGGGCATAAGAGGAGTGACGATCCCAGGCAGTGGAGGCACTCAGGTAAAAGCCTCCCTGTACATGGACGACGTCGCCGTCTTCTGCTCGGATCCGCTGTCGGTGCGCAGACTGATGCACATCTGCGACCAGTTCGAACTGGCCTCGGGAGCCAAGGTAAATCGTGGGAAGAGCGAGGCCATGTTCTTTGGGAACTGGGCTGACCGATCCTTTGTCCCCTTCACTGTCAGGGCTGACGGCCTGAAGGTGCTGGGGATATGGTTCGGAGGGACCGGGGCATGCGTTAGAAACTGGAAGGAGCGAGTGGCTATGGTGAAGAGGAAACTGGGCATGTGGGAGCGACGCTCCCTCTCCATTGCGGGTAAGAACCTGGTCATCAGGTGTGAGGTACTCTCGCTGTTGCTGTACGTGGCGCAGGTCTGGCCCATTCCAGACTCCTGCGCGACGGCGATCACTCGAGCCATCTTCCGCTTTATCTGGAGGTCGAAAATGGATCGTGTCCGCAGGGACGCGATGTACAAGCCTCTAGATAAAGGGGGAAAAAACGTGCCCAACATCGCCCTCATACTGATGGCCACCTTTGTGTGCGGCTGCATCAAGCGGTGCGTAGACCCTCAGTACGCAAACACCAAGTGTCACTACGTGCTGAGGTTCTACCTGTCCCCGGTGTTGCGAAGGATGGGTCTGGCCACGCTGCCGCGGAACGCTCCAAGTAGTTGGACCGTGCCGTACCACCTGTCCCTGGTGGAAAAATTTATGCAGAAAAACACCTTTGACCACAAGTCCATCAGGCAGTGGTCAGCACGTAACGTCCTAGAGGCCCTGAGGGATAAGGAGAGGGTGGACCCTGTGGGATGGTTCCCCGAGCAGACTGTCAAAGTCATTTGGCAGAATGCCTCATCGCCAGAACTTTCCAACAAGCACCAAGACGTAGCTTGGCTGGTGGTGAGAAAGGCCCTCCCCGTCAGATCCTTCCTACACGCCAGGAAGCTCACCCCCTCTGCACGTTGCCCTCGAGGTGGCTGTGGTGGAGAAGAGACCGTTGTCCACCTCCTTGTGGATTGTGCCTTTGCAAAGAAAGTCTGGAGAGAGATGCAGTGGTTGCTGTCGAGGTTCATCCCGAGCAGTTCTGTGACACAGGACTCTGTGCTCTACGGGCTGTTCCCAGGGACACACACCGAGACAAACATCAACTGCAGCTGGAGGATCATCAACTCGGTGAAAGAGGCGCTTTGGTCTGCCCGAAACTTGTTGGTCTTCCAGCACAAAGAGTTGTCCCCGACCGATTGTTGCGGACTGGCACAATCCAAAGTCCAGGACTACGTGCTGAGGGACGCACTAAAGCTTGGGGCAGCTGCCGCAAAGGCGCAATGGGGAAGGGTCGCTGTCTAAGACCTTTCTACCACAGCGCACCGAGAGACTGGGAACTGTTTAGAGCCCCTCGGGCTGTACAGATCAAAATGAAAGGCTGTAAATGATTGTAATATTGTTTGTACTGATGCACCTGGTGATACATTTTGTAAAAGTTTAACCTGGATTTTACCCTTGTAATGTTGTTTTTGAAATGGTTTGGAATGTGATTGAAGATATTTTATGAATAAAGTATATTTTTACAAAAAAAAAACAATGAGACAGGCCCCCCGAGCAGTTCTGTGACACAGGACTCTGTGCTCTATGGGCTGTTCCCAGGGACACACACCGAGACAAACATCAACTGCAGCTGGAGGATCATCAACTCGGTGAAAGAGGCGCTTTGGTCTGCCCGAAACTTGTTGGTTTTCCAGCACAAAGAGTTGTCCCCGACCGATTGTTGCGGACTGGCACAATCCAAAGTCCAGGACTACGTGCTGAGGGACGCACTAAAGCTTGGGGCAGCTGCCGCAAAGGCGCAATGGGGAAGGGTTGCTGTCTAAGACCTTTCTGCCACAGCGCACCGAGAGACTGGGAACTGTTTAGAGCCCCTCGGGCTGTACAGCTCAAAATGAAAGGCTGTAAATGATTGTAATATTGTTTGTACTGATGCACCTGCTGATACATTTTGTAAAAGTTTAACCTGGATTGTACCCTTGTAATGGTGTTTTTGAAATGGTTTGGAATGTGATTGAAGATATTTTATGAATAAAGTATATTTTTACAAAAAAAAAAGTATTTGGAAAAGTGTTTTGGGGCAGCTGCCGCAAAGGCGCAATGGGGAAGGGTCGCTGTCTAAGACCTTTCTACCACAGCGCACCGAGAGACTGGGAACTGTTTAGAGCCCCTCGGGCTGTACAGATCAAAATGAAAGGCTGTAAATGATTGTAATACTGTTTGTACTGATGCACCTGGTGATACATTTTGTAAAAGTTTAACCTGGATTGTACCCTTGTAATGTTGTGTTTGAAATGGTTTGGAATGTGATTGAAGATATTTTATGAATAAAGTATATTTTTACAAAAAAAAAACAATGAGACAGGCCCAGTGTAGTATGAACAGGCATGGTGGAGAGCTGCAATAACTGAGACAGGGTCCAGTGTTACAGGAACAGAAACATGGACTAGAGCAGTAACAATGAGACAGGCCCAGTGTAGTATGAACAGAGGCATGGCGGAAAGCAGCAATACTGAGACAGGGTCTAGTATTACAGAAACAGAAACACGGACTAGAGCAGTAAAAATGAGACAGGCCCACTATAATATGAACAGAGACATGGTGGAGTACAGCAATATTGACACCAGATTGAAGTCCCACAGAACCAGATAAGATATGGGTGGAGATACCTCCTGGTGATTACCACCTATTGCCCTCCCTCAGCTGATGAATCTGTACTCTTTCAACTTTAGCACTGCGTGGAAGAAACACTGAGGGTAGCAAGGACAACGGATGTGCTGTGAATTTGCAAAATCAATTACCATTTGAGAAGACCACGAATGCCGGAGCTGGATGAGTCCTGAATGATGTATCTGCAAGAATGGACCTGCTAAAGATGGTTAGAGGGCCAACACGAGGGAAAACCTTACCTGATCTCCGGCCCACCACACTATCGATATAGGTAAGATTGACCCCTGCACTGTCCTTGCGGAAAACAAGGCCGGTATTCACACTGAGCACATTCTCCATTGTGTTGTGTGGCACTGCCGCTGTGCTAAACGGGATACAGTCAGAACAGATCTAGCAGCTCAAAACTTAGCATCAGCGAGATACTGTTGGTCATTAACAGCAGGATAGTTGCATTCAATCACACCCTGTAATCTCATGGACCAGAATATCCCTCACTCAAACCTTAGTGTGCCTATCCACAGATTCCTGAAGGTAGCAGAGCAGGTAGATGAGGTGGTTAAGAAGGCATATGGGTTACTTGCCTTTATTAGCTGAGGCATAAAACACAAGAGCAGGGAGGTTATGCTGGAACTGTATAAAACGTTGGTTAGGCCACAACTGGAGCACTACGTGCAGTTCTGGTCACCACATTTCTAGGAAGTATGTGACTGCACTGGAGAGAGTGCAGAGGAGATTTACCAGGATGCTGTCTGGGCTGGAGGGTCTGAGCTATGAGGAAAGATTGGATAGGCTGAGGCTGTTTTCCTTGGAGCAACGATGGTTGAGGGGGTGCTGAGGGGCATAGATAGAGTCGATAGGAAAGCACCTTTTCCATTAGTAGAGGAGTCAAAAACCAGAGAGCAGAGATTTTAGATAAGAGGTAGAAGTCTAAGAGGGGAATTGAGGAGAAAATTTTTCACCCGGAGGGTGTTAGGAATTTAGAACTCACTGCCCGAAAGGGTGTTTGAGTCAGAAACTCTAGTAACATTTAAGAAGGATTTAAATGTTCACTTAAGCTGCCATAGCCTCCAGGGCTATGGGCCAAGCGCGGGAAAATAGGATTAATGTAGTCAGATCTTTGTTTACCGAGGCAGAAACGATGGGCCGGAAATGATGGGCCGAATGGCCTCCATCTGTGCTGTAAACGTCTATGAGTCTAACATCCAACCTGGGAACAATGAGGAATGTAGGCCAGCAGGTCAGAAGCAAAGCCAGGCATACCTGCAAATGATGAACCATAGCGTGAAGTTAGAACACTGTACGTAATGGACAACAGATGAGGTCCGTTCCTTTGCAGCTCAATCAGTCTATTCTCAATCATCAGTAAAGTGACTGAAGGTGTCGTCGATCTGCTCACCAAAGCTCAGAGTGGATCCACCAGGATTAGCCGGCATCAAAGCTCATTGTAAACTTGGTCTGAACATGGACAAGAGAGCGAACTTCCATACATGATGTATGAGTGCTTCAGTACTTGATGCCAAAGTAGCTATTAACTGAGTGTGGCATCAGGAAGCCTTGGAAAGTGTCAGGTCAACGGGAATCAAGGGCAAGTCTCTGCACTGGCTGGAGTCACATCTAGCGAATATGAAGATGTTGTGTTTTTGGAGGCCAATCATCTCAGCACCAGGACAGCGTTCCAGGAGTCTCTCAGAGAAGTGTCCTTGATCCAACCATCTTCAGCAGCTTGATCAATGGCCTTCCCTTCATCACCGGGTCAGGAGTGGGGATGTTCGCTCATATTTTCACAGTGTTCAGTTCCATTTATGACCTCTCGGACGATGAAACTGTCCTTACTTATTGCAACTCGAACTGGACAAGTTTGCGCTGATAAGTTGCAAGTGATATAAGTGGCACACAAGTGCCAGGCAATGACCAACTCCAACAATAAAGAAACCAAACAACTCCCCTTGACGTTCAAAAGACATTACTGTTGTTGAAACCCACCATCAACGTTGTGCAGGTGCCATTGAACAGAAACTGAACTGGACCAGCCATATAAACACTGTGGCTACAAGAGTAGGTCAGAGGCTGGGGATTCTGTGACGAATAACTCACCTCCGGATTCCCCGAAGCCTTTCCATCATCTGCAAATCTGCAAGTCAGATGCCTGTTGGAAATTGTTTACTTTCCTTGACTAATGTAACTGCAGCAACACTCAAGAACCTCCATACCAACCAGGGGAAATCAACCCCTTGCTAGGCTCCTCATCCAGGAGTTAAACATTCACTCCCTTCGCCACCAATACACAGTGGCTGCAGTGTGTGTCATCCACTGCAGCAACTCGCCAAGGCCTCTTCAACAACACCTTCCTTACCTGTGACCTCCACCTCCCAGGATAACAAGGGCAACAAGCACATGGGAACACAATGCCCTGCATACTCCTACACATACCACTCCATAGGTGGGAAATTGGCCTTTGGTGCCGGAGAATAAGGGATATCTGAAATCTAATTCTGCTGACTGCGCTGAAGGTGAATATCAAGGGCTGCGTAGCATATACGGCCGATCCGATACCATCCTTTCAGGCTACTACCAGATACCGATTTCTAGCCTTACGTCTTTATTTATAATATTATCTCTCCATCTCACAGAAACATGGAGTAATGCAGCCATAATTTAAACAGAGGCATAAATAAAAGCAAAATGCTGCAAATGCTGGAAATCTGAAATAAAGAGAGAAAATGCTGGACAAACTCAGCAGGTTGGACAGCATCTGTGGAGAGAGAAGCAGAGTTAATGTTTCGAGTCCATATGACTCTTCTTCAGAAACATAGCCTAGTGCCGTAGTTACAATGACCACTGTAATGTGACATAGTCAAGATTTAATATAACATAAACAGAGACAGGGCCTAGTGTAATATAAACAGAGAAAGAATCCAGTGCAATACAAACTGACATGGCTTCCAGTTGAACATTAATGAGATAGGGTCTATTTTAATACAAACAGAGGCCTGACCCAGCACAATAGAAATAAAGTAGTTCCCAGGGAATTAATAATCGAACTAGGATCCTGTATAACATAGGAGGACGATCGTGCAGTGGGAACTTCACTGAATCAGTAACCCAGAGATCCAGGCCTTTTCCCTGGGGATAGGGGTTTGAATCCCGTTATGGCAGCATGTGGAATCCAAATTCAATTAATAAATCTGGAATTGAAAGCTCATCTCAATAATGGTGACCATGAAACGATATTCGATTATATTAAACATCCATCTGGTTCACCGATGTCCTTTAGGGAAGGAAACTTGCCATCCTTACCCAGTCTGGCCTACATTTTTGTTTGTTTGTTGATGAGAATGGGGGCGGCGCTAGCTATTGCCCATCCCTAATTGCCCCCTTGAGAACAGTGCGGCTTGTTAGGCTGGGTTTTTATGACAATGGTTTCATGGTCATCATTAGATTTCTCAATTCAAATTTCACCATCTGGCGTGTTGGGATTCAAACGCAGACCCCCAGCGATTTACTAACCCAGTGAGAATACCAGCACATCAACACCTCCCATACATATAACTCCAGACCCACAACTTTGTGGAGCCCCATTCTCCAGTTATTTGTTTACTTGTCTGCCGCCATTTACGACTGGATGTGACAGGACTGCAGAGGTAAATCCGATCCGGTTTGAATTGGGAACTTCCAGACTGTGTGATATAAATATTGGTGTTGACTGGTGCAGTATTAATTGAAACAGGGTACTTTGAAACATAAAGAGAGACAGTGTTTGGTCTAACACAAAAATAGATGGAGTCCAATTTAAAAAGACAAAGAGGGGATCCAGTGCAGTATTAATTGAGAGAATGCCTGCTTCATAGAATGTGTCCATCAAGATTTCACATCCATCTGCTGGCCAAACTTTGCAATTGCAGCTCCTGTGAAAATGTCGCTGTCAGGTTAGGTCTTTGAAATTATTGTATCAAGAATCCACTTCCCCAGGTGTCACACCACATCGCCTTCTGTGGGAGGTGGTGTCAAAATTTAACAAAATTCAACTAATTGCAGGTGGTCGTGGCTGATTAGCGCACGTTAAAGTCAGCACCAGAGTAAAGCGGCCCAATTCCTGGTGATGTAACTTTGTTCATCTTGATCAAAGGGAGGGATGTTGACCAGGGCACTGTACAGAGACCATGGGAGCATTAATACCCACCTCAACAAACATAGTGTTGGGAAGAGTTTATTGGTTCATGATACCACCTGAAAGACAGTTAGGGTCATTTTATTCAATAGTTAAGTGCTATGGAGCCTCCCAGGAAGCCAAGGTGCGATCTTAAGTTGAAGCACAAGATGCCATCTTGGTCTCTGTGTGTGTGTGTGTGTGTGTGAAGGCGATTGGGAGGGACAGAAAGAGAGGGAGAAGTAAATCACATTGTTTGCAACTGAATTTCATGAAGATCCTGGACAAACTCCCATCTATGAAAGGTCACAGACACACAATGGAAACAAAGCCATTTCCGATGTGCTGATTGCTAAGGAGGCCAATTATTGTGAAGCAGGTTCTGCCACAAGTGCTGCACATGAAGCTAGAAAATGTCGTTGTGGCTTCTTTTTTTTCCCGGTGTTAGCCTAGATTACCAAACCACTGTAGCCACTGGTCCACGTGGTGATTCACGCTAAACCACAGGAGGTGTCGCCATTTTCCTCAGTCGTCAGTTAGGTACACTCAGTTGTGATAATCGATATTTAGGGCCTTCACTTCAAGCATCGTTGAAGGGAGCTTTGGGCGTCCCACTGGTTGTCTGCCTCCGGCTCCCTCACCAAACAGAAAGTCCTTGTGTATGTGACCATCTTCCATCCTGCGAACGTTCCCAAGACACAAAAACCGCTTCTGTTTGATGAGTTCTGCAGTTTTGGGAGCTCTGCCTTTGACAGTACCACTGCATTCGTAACTTTATCCTGCCAGTACATACCCAAAATGCGCAGCAGGCAGTGAATATGTAAATTGTGGAGCTTCATTTCTTGATAACTGTAATTCGTCCATGTTTCACAGCCATAGAGAAAGGTGCTGAGAACGCAGGCCTTATAAACCATCAGCTTGGTCCTAAGGGCCAGTTTGATATTATTCCAGGGGCGTTTCATGAGTCAGCCAAAGGTGGCAGCTGCTTTCCCCATACGGGTATCAAGTTCTGCAGCAAGGAACAGGCTGCCTGTCACGTTGGAACCCAGGGAGCGGAATTTACTTCCATCGCTTTGTTATTTAGTGTGATCAATGACGGAAATGCAACAACTTATCCCATGACCACCGTTTTCTCCATGCTTATAGTCGGAGAGAACAAGTTACAGGCATGGGAGAGACAGCCCATCAGTCTTTGTGGATGAGTTTCCATTTTGATGACAGGGTTATCAGCGTGGAGGAATTCTCTGATCAAGATTCAATGTGTTTATGTCTTCGCTTTCAGTCTTATAGATTGTGGAGCTTGTGGTCCGATCGAGTGTAAGTCGACTCCTTCCATATTTACAGGGAAGACAAAAGATCAGCAGCATGGAGAAGGTGCCCAACAGAGTGGGGATTGGACACAGGCCTGTTTCACTCCATTCTTCACTCCGAATGTGTCGGAAGTGGAATCATCAATCTGTACAGTGCAGTGCATGTTGTCATGGAAGGAGTGATTGAGACTGAGGCGCTTTGGTGAACAGCCAATTTTCCCAAAAATCTTCTCGAGTGGTGCTCTGCTGACGGTGTCCAGCGTGTGGAGCAAATCATGTCCAGAGTATAGCTTCCGATAAAAACATCACATTGTGCTTCAGCCTGCAACCAGATGAAGTCTTTAAAGCATGACCCGAGCAAAGGCCTTCCCCGTAACTCCATGAGTGAGATATCCCTGTAGTTGTTGCAGTCTCACCTGTCGGCTTTGTTTTCAGATGGTGTGTGATTTTTGCATCATTCACCTCCTGTGGAATGGATCTTATCTTTCAGCAGAGAAGAAGAAGGTCGTAAAGGCTGAGAAAGATAAATAAGTATCAACACCAATTATTATCAACTCACGAAGGTAAATAATTATCTTCAAGAATTATCATCAATTCACAAAGATAAATAAGTATATTCACCAATTGGCATCCATTCACAAAGATAAATAATGATATTCACCAACTATCATCAATCCACAAAGATAAATAATTATATTCACCAATTACCATCAATTCACAAGACAAATAATTATAATCAGCAAATATCATCCATTCACAAAGATTAATAATTGTATGAACCAAGCATTTTCAGCATTTGATTCCATACAAAATGTAATTGCGATTCATTTAATATCATTAACATTGATTGAGACCACACTGACCATTCTATCAGCAAGGAATCACATCTGTCCCAGAATTCAGTGGGAAATGGAATTAAATCAGACCGAGGACAATGAGCAGCTACCCAATAGCCTCTGCGCTTTATTGACAAGTAATCAACTCATAATCACACAGAAACTCCCGATATATAACTGGTGTGCGTGAGGATTTGTAAAGTGATGGTATAAATAAAACTACCCGGACCTGACTGTAAATTATTGCGGCTCTCCAGTGAGTAATGTCTTCGCTAATTTGGGTGAGGATATGTTGAATGCTTTGTTTTACATGAAAGGACCACATGTTCCAAATATTACAATCCTCCATCCTAAACCAAATTATGTACCCGCTTTCTGTCTGAAAGATGATGATTCCCCATCAGCAGGGAAGAATCATCAGTACCGCAGGGACATCTCCAGCCTTCTCTTGGTGACGTTCAGCTCGATACCCTGGGGATGGAATACATCCAGAAAATCTGGAGGGACTGAAGGTATTGGACTGAGACAAATGAAATACTGGACCTGCTTCAAGGTTTAAAGTAGTCAAGCACCAAGATGAGAAGGTAAAACTGTATCTTCCAGACGCGCCTATCGATACATCAATCAATTCATTCACTGATCCCTTCATCAAAATGTTCAGGCATCCAACTATGATTCATTCCCGCATCACTGCAGCCATCCCTCCATTCTTTGGCAGACGGTGGTGTTGTATTAATGTCACTGGACTAGTAATCCAGAGACCCAAGCTATTCTCCTGGGGACACGAATTCAAATCCCGCCATGTCAGCTGGTGGAATTTAAATTCAACAATAAACCTGGGATTGAAAACTGGTCTCAGTGAAGAGAACCAGGAAGCTATCATCGACTGTGGAAAAAACTAATCTGGTTCACTAATGTCCTTTAGGAAAGGAAATCTGCCACTGGACCTAGTCTGGCCGACATGTGACTCCAGATCCACAGCAATAAAGTGGACTCTAACTGCCCTCTGAAATGGCCCAGCAAGGCACTCAGTTCAAAGGCAATTATGGAGAAGCAACAAATGCTGGCCTTCCAGTGACTCCCACATCCCGTGAAAGAGTAAAGGGGCAAAAAAATCACACATGTTTGACTGTAACAAAATGTACCCTCTCTATGAGTCATCTCTGATAATCTGCCTGTAATTATTTCCATCTATCCATCCATCACAATATTATGATGTGTTGGAGAGATCCTCCAATGAGCCATTGATGCTAACAGGGTGTCAGAGAAGCTGGATAACTTTTCTTTCCTGAGAGCTGGGCACAGTCCACATAAGTTCACAATTTAAAAAATAAAGCTGACTCCAGTGTTGTTGCTGGGTAGATTTGTTATAAATAGGCCTTGTTGACAATGTTAAGGGTTTGAAGTTGGCTTGCAGCCAAGCGGTCAGTACTGAGGAAACAGATCTTTCATTTACTGCACAAACCCGCAGGTGCTTCCTGTAAACAACATTGGACATTCGAGCCTCCCTGACTGCAGCCGGCTGGCTTGCTGCCAAATACTGTGTCGGGCAGATTAGCCTGGATATGAATGAAGAAAATGGGATTTAGCCATTCAAACAATAAATGTTTCTGTCGCACACGAAAGGCACATTTTAAATGGCATTTCATCTAAGGATATATGTTAATGAATGCCGTGTTCGCTGAGGTTAAACACGATCAGGAAATTGGCCGTATACTATTTAATTTATATTATTTCTAAGTAAAGGACATTCCAGTTATTAAAGCCGGTTTATTAAGAACTTCATGAAGTGCGAGAGAGCGATGTTTTTTGGTCCCAATCCCCCTGTCTAATGATTTGAGTAGAATGGCAAAAAAAAAGTAAAAGAAATTAAATTAAAAGAAAATCATAGAATTGCCTTGAACCCGCAGGAATTCCTTGAATATTATCCGAGTTGTGCAGCTCATTTAACCTGAGGGATCTCTTATACCTGATTAGCACCGTGAACTGTACAGTTTAATTTGTGCTGATTTCGATTATTTAACAGTCCCTCTCATAGCTGCCAATGAGTGGAGAAATGATCAGTTCATGACCCGCTTCAGTGGAAGATAAAACATTTATTCTTGTGATATTGTGTAATATGCCGCAAAGCTCTGATATCCTGTGTTCCCAATACCAGTGAATGGTAGACAGCCGGTGGTCAATAAAATTAGCTGCAGTGATTTGGATGCTGAAGGATAACTTTGCTGATCCCCGTGTCCGTTCTGATTCATTAACTTCTCTGTCAAAAGTCGATGTAAATTTTACTTTTCTGTGTAAACTTACTGTTTAATTATCAGGCAGACGGGCTTCTTTTACCGCTAATTTTCAAAGGGCTGTCATAGGGTCAGGGGAAGTTCGAGAAATGCAATGGGAGACATTGTATAATGTGAGGAGATTTTTCTTATCTCCGGACCCAAATTGTACAGCGATAGCCACCCACACTGTAAATAGAATCACTTTGTTCATCCCCCGCATTTAGTTACATAAATCAATAATAATTCCTATGACTGATGACACTTTATTGTGGTAATGAGATAGAGACCCGGAGTTGCTGCAAAACAGACTGACAGTCCCTTTATTCCCTGATAATATAGTTTTGTTTTGGTTCAACGCCTTGTGAAGTGGTGTAGAAATAAATGGATTTAATTTTCAATGGAATTATATTTTTATTAACAGATGCTCAACTGTAATTTCACCATTAGAACCACTGGAGACATTACAATGAATCCATTCAGCCAAATATCCCGATACAGATAAAATGTCCACTTTTAACAATAACCTATTGTAAATATCTGAGTCCATTCTGTTGGGGGTGTGGAAGGTGGGGCGTGGATCCAGTCTCCGCCTCCACCAGGGAATCAACAGGCGGCGCCTGGAAACCCGCCCCCTTCTGCCGGGTATTTAAATGCCGCTCACTGGGACCGGAATCCAACAGTCCGGGAGCTGGTTTGTTCACTGAGTTCTGGACAGAACCATTTTCCCTAAATGACCAGAAGGATGAGGTCGGCGATTTCTCTCAGTTTGTTGCTGACTTTCTTATCCCGTGAGTAGTTTTTATTGTCCAAGGCTCTCACTGTTACTGTCTCAGTGTTAATCTCTCTCTGGAATGTTACAGAGTCAGGAATCATTTCACCAGGATTAATCTTCGAGGTTTTTGATATATTTTTACAGGTGTCCAGTCGGAGGTTGTGTTGACTCAGCCGGAGGCAGAGACCGGGCGTCCCGGAGGCTCCCTGAAACTGACCTGTAAAACCAGCGGCTTCGATCTTGGCAGCTACTGGATGAGCTGGGTCCGACAGGTTCCCGGACAGGGGCTGGAGTGGCTGGTTAGCTACTATACTTCATCAAACAACGGCTACGCCCCAGGAATTAAGAATCGATTCACTGCGTCCAAAGACACTTCAAGGAGCATCTTCTCCTTGGACATGACGAGCCTGAAGACTGAAGACACCGCCATCTATTACTGTGCAAAAGACCACAGCGAGAGGAACCAGGGCTGGACCCGAACAAGAACAGATCGAGAGGGACTCAACAACTTCCATCATAACCTGACGGTCAGTTTTAAATGTTTTAAATGTAATATTAACTGTAATGATCAGAACCAGACAACAAGCCGCTGCTGGCAAAAGTAACACAGCAAATTTAACAGTAAAACCTAACAAACCAATTGATATAATGGGCTGAGCTTTTGGCTGTGTTTATATTTATTGTTAACAGTTTCCGCAATTACAGACCTGGATATAATGCTCATTTTAATATGTCTGATACGTTTTGGGATCACTGCTCATTGGGTTTTATAAATTGCTGCATAAGTACTAAACTAGATCAGAAGTAAACGTATATTTGAAGTGAATATTGAGAGGCAGCACTGATCAGAGAGTGGGTGCAATTTTTGTGCGGGTGTATTTCACTGTGATACTACAGCAGTGGGTCACAGCGCTGTGCACAGCGACATCCTCATACAAAAACCTCAGAAGGAGTTTGTTCAAATTGGTGATCACGATCACAACAGGAAAAGTCAAAGAAAGCGGGAGCTAAATAAAATAATGGGTATAAGTAATATTGGTTTGTAAAAATGTATAAAAGTCTTCCGCTTTGTTTGTGTTTACGGACACGCTAAATCTGCACAGAGGCTTTTAAAGAACTCCAATCACATTTATAAATATAATGACCAGCACAAGCTGAAATATCTCACTGATTCACTCTTAGGCGAGTTGGGATCAGGTTTTTGGAAAGGGCAGTGAGATTAAATCTCTGTATTTACAGTGAACAGTCTGCCGCAGTATTTGACATGGTGTGTCTCACTGTGATATACTGGATGGCACAGCAGTTACTGTCAATACAAAAACCCCTCAGCACTAATTGAGTCTGCCTGGGTCAGTGCTCGCTTTTACAATCCTACTATATTTACAATGAAGCATTATTTCTGTCCAGCACTGCCCAAAAAACGTGGTTTAAGATGGAAAAGCTGTGATAATTATCCATTCATCAATTGGTGAATTCAATAACATGTTCATGTGTTATTCTGTGAATTATAAAAATGAGGATCATTGATGAATAGCTAAAGATATCCACAAACGCAAATATAATTTCGTGAAGATTCATCGTGATCTTACTTTGCCTCTGACTTCTGAATATTTAAAATAATGGTGGATTTCTGTCTTTTTCGTGCAGGGACAGTTATTGTATGGCACAGCCCAGGGAGTGTAACACTGTGACGCTATGGACTACTGGGGACAAGGGACCATGGTGACGGTGACTGCAGGTAAGAACCATTCACTTATTTAGCAACTGTTTTATTTGAGTCTTTGCTTTATATTTTTGTCTATTTTAATAACTGATTCGTTCACTGAAACTTGGGTTTGGTGGATTCTGTATGGAGATATTTTACAATGTTTCATGTGATTCTGCTGAAATTGAGTTATATAATTCCGCTGTGTCTCAACAAAAATGTGCTGCTGAAGGATTGAGTCCCTGGTTGTTGTGATTTGGTGTTTATCTGCTGAAGATACTGTGTGGCCGGGCTACGTGAAATATCTAACATTTGTGAAAACTGTTTGACGTTTCTGCAATGTTTAATCTCGGTGACATCTAATGGCTGCGGGTTTTACCATCTGTTGCACAAGGGTTTAAATATGTTTGAAATCAAACCCAATATCAACAAAATATGCTTAAGTTTCAATGTTAATTTATTGAACATGTTCCGCCTACTCACAATGCTGTTGACATTATTCCATATTTCTGTTTAGTTTAATTATTCTTTCATTTGGTGACGAGCGGGTTGTCTGGTTTCGATATTGAGATTTTATTGCAATGTTACATTGGATTCTGTTGGAAGTGTTTGTAGAATTGAGGTCCTTCCCCATGAAACGGGTTTCAGTCCCTCAGTGATGTGATTCAGTGTTTTTCTCCTGAGGAGATTGTGTGTCTGGATGACTTTGAATTAGTAGCATTTGTGAAACAGTTTGGCTGTTCTGCATTGTTTCTGCATTGTTTAAACTCGGTGATATTGAGCGGTTACACGTTTTGTGATTGAATGGAAATAATCTACGCGTTTGTATCTGTTTGAAGCGCGATTGTCGGCAGAAAACGGGCAGACTTCAGAAATGGGGGGAAAACGTTTTAAGATGTGTTAGAGCATTTTGTTTTTATTTTAAGTCATAACTGCAGATTAAACTAAACCATGGATTATGACGCTCAATCAGAACATAATTCGTTACTGCAATCAGAAACTATATAATTAACAAGTTTTCAAATTGTAGAGTAAAATTAATATAATTCAAGCAATTATAATGCGGTAATATTTCTCTATATTGACTGAACAACTTTCATTAATTGATCATTAATCACCTTTCACAATTCTGCTGTGCACTGCGCACAATTAACTTGAATGGGAAAAATTTTAGGGTGGAATCATTTTGTGATTATGTATGAAAAAATTTCAATAAGAATATACTGATTCTACAGGATTGTTCATTTCCACAAGAGATTTCAAATTTTTTTAAATCCCTGATAACGTTTGCATTGACTTAAAGAGGAGTTTGACATTGCAGTTTGGCAATATGTCTATCCGGTTATTACATTCTTTCTGTGCAGCCGTAACCATATTATTCCTTCAATATGATTGGAATTTGAATAGCGAGATAATTGTCACTAATCTAATTTCAAACAGCTTTCTGGGGGCTGGAATTCGCTGGCAGTCAAGGAATTGTTCGTATTTTTTTTGAACTGTAGGAAGGTGCAGACTGCGTATGGATAGAGATTGACAAGTAAACGCTTGAAATTCGAACAGATTAATTTAATTGCAAACATTAATATTAGTTTTGAACTTAAAAACAACATCCTGTCTTCCATAGCTGTGCTGTACACAGGATAGAATCATAGGAGAAGAACAGATTATATCTGAGATTCATGCTTAATTCTTATTAAATATTAAATTGAAGAGCAAAATCTCCAATCAATTTGCTGGTTATATTTCAGTGGCGCAGATAATCTGAATGATTTTTTCTCATCAAATTGTATACTGATCAATTTGTATCTTCTTTCAATCAGCAATATATTTAACAATTAAATTATAGGGATTGTTATCTAGGAAGCACTTTTATTGATAATAAGTAACTGCGAGGAACATTTTTTTTACATGTAGTTTTGAGTTAAGACAAGTTTGCTTTAGCAAACAGATGATGTTACAGTGCATCGACAGCGAATGTGATGTGACCCCGGTAAGATTTGAAAGTATTTAAAGTATTCCACTCATAAATTCGTCCTGTGAATTACTCGATGAGAGTAGATGGAATTTATGATTTCTCAATGCGTTCAGAAACACGCATAGTTCACAAATTTGTTGGTTAAACAGAACAGTAGGAGTAAAAGTTAAATAGTAAATAGTGATTAGAATTAAGTAACATTGATATACTTGCCTGAATGTTTCCATCAAGTAATTTGAAGTTTATTGTTTAACATTGTTTCAGTGTCAGGTTGATTTAAAAAAAACAATTATTTCACAAAGTACCTGGGAGAAACAAGTTTTCAATTTTTGAAAACCATATTTTTCATATTTTAGAGTATAAATCAGCTAACAAGAAAATAAATTGACAATATCAAGATAATTAACTTACAATATAATATTAGGGATAATTAATTCAACATAAATGAACTCCAACAATTAAGTAGTATAGTGGTCATTATAGTGAATGCAAAATGTCAAAGGGTGGAGAGAGTTTTTAATTGTATCCAAAATGAATTGAGAAAAGAATACTTTTCTTACTCAGCTGTGCTCAGATCGATAAGGTGTTTCGCCTCGGTGATTTTATTGTTTATATTTACGTCTAAAATCGAATCAAATCAGTGGGTAATCGGTTTTCAATGTGAATATTTCCTGATTTGTTTAATTCTTACCCTGTCATTGAGTTTCTGTTACGGACACCAAATTATCCTGAATGTGTAATATTTGATGTGCTCATTTCAGGGTAACTTGAATCTTGCATTGTTTGGAGATTTGAGACAGACAGAGAGAATTAGATGGTCTTCAAAGGGAGTTTTGTGATGAAAATAGGCTAAATTTCAAAGAAGTTATAGAATAATTGTAGTAAATTGACTATTGATCAATTAGAATCAAACAGCTTGAATGAAATGGACAGATTGAACAGATCTATCTGCTGGGAACTTGCTTGTTGCACCATTTGTGTCTGTTCTGTTTCTGTGCACGTGGTCACTGTGTTGGGACCAGGAATCTTTGTGACTAGTTGTAAACCTTCTGGTTCGCTCTCCTGTATTTCAGGGAGAGCAATTTGATCTATTTCTTTAAAGAAAACTTGTATCTGTGAGAAATGTGAAAGTTTGACTTTCTGACCAGGCGCCTCAGAAATGAGATACCCAACCCATTGTGACAGTCAGAAAGAACAATTCAGAAACGGCAGACAGGCTGTTGAAGGAGATTTGGTCGATTTTCAACCAGTGATGTATGTGTCTTGGGAGTGTTCGTTCAGGCAATGGAGAGAGAGCTTTATTCTATTTTAATCCGTGCTGTAGCAGTCCTTGACCTATTTGGTTGGAAAATGCGGAGGAAGAAATTAACCTGTGTCTTATTTTTAGTCCTATCATAGGATGTTGGGGTCGCTGGCAAGGCCAGCATTTGTTGCCCATCCCTAATTGCCCCTTGAGGAAGTGTTGAAATGCCGCCTCCTTGAATAGCTGCAGGTTCACTCACAGTGCTGTTAGGTCGGGAGTTCCAGGATTTTGACCCATTGACAGTGAAGGAACGGCGATATAGTTCCAAGTCAGGATGTTCGGTGTCTTTGAGGGGAACATACAGGTGGCGGTGTTTCCAAGCACCTGCTGCCCTTGTCCTTCTAGTTAGGAGAGGTTGCGGGTTTTGAAGGAGCCTTGGCGAATTGCTGCAGTTCATCTTGAGTATGGTGTACACTGCTGTCACTGTGCGTCGGTGCAGGAGGGAGAGAATGTTTAAGACAGTAGATGGGGTACCAATTCTGTGGGCTGCTTTGCCCTGGATAGTATTGAGTTTCTTGGGGTTTTTTGAAGTTTCACTCATTGAGGCAAGTGAAAACTATTCAATTCCAGTCCTGACTTGTGCCTTGTAGATAGTGAGTTGTCTTTGGGCGATAGAAGTTGAATTACTCGCCACAGAATTTCCAGCCTCTGACCGGCTCTTGCAGCACAGAATTTATATCAAAACCAGATTGAACCCTCTCCTGGGCATATTTGGTGGGACAATGTAGGGGGAGTTTTATTTTATATCAAACCAGTGCTGTAGCTGACCCGGAGTGTTTGACCGTTCAGTGGAGAGTTGACCCCCACCCTTGCAGCTGATGACAGCAGTGTACTGGAGGAGGAGTGGGGGCTTTAATCCATATCTTAACTTGTCCTGTTACTGACCTGAGAGCCTTCTCCCGCAGAGGTCAAACAAACTGAATCAGCATCGAACTAACTGGCTGTGAGTCCTAGACCAGATCTGTGAAAATAAGTTGCTCCATGGCTCGGTTGAAATGATGCACGTTAATTGTTTTTAATAATATTTCTGGAGAGAACATGTATAAATTTTAATGAATTAATTATGTTTTACATTTTGAGTATCAGAAAATCATTGAACGTGAGTGACCTGAACTTGAGCACAATTTCAGAACAAACAGAATCAGGGAGTGACAGTGAGGCTCCAGAGAGCAGCGCCTGTTCTGATCTGATCAGAGGCTGCGAGTTATTTAAACGATTGAAATGGACAATGACCAGGCTCCCGCTCCAAACAACCAGCCGCGGGGGATTTGGGGAAAAGGAGCCGCCATCAAAAACTGAGTCATTGGATTGCCGTCTGCAGGGGGAGGAATGAATGACAGAAATGAAAGCATGAGAGGACATTCGGCCCTTCGATCCTGCCCTCCATTCAGTAAGATCATGGTTGATCTACCTCGACACTCAGTCTTTACCACACACCCTCACTCGCTCACTCTCTGTGTCACACACGCTCTCTCTCACACACATGCACACACACTCTCTCATGCACTCTGTCTGACAGACACACACTCTCTCTTTATCTCTCTGTCACACACATACACACACACACACATTCTCTCTCACACACACAAACTCACTTTAACACGCACACACTCTGTCTCTCACACATTGCCTCTCTTTCACACTCACTCTCACACAGACACTCACATTCTCTCATACACATACTCTCTCAACTGCGCACACACGTGCACACTATCTCTCTCACACATACATGCACTCTTTCTTTCTCACACATGCATTCTCTCTCTCTCACACACACACACACGCACACATGCACACTCCCTCTCTTTTACGCACACACACTCTCTCTCTCATATACATGCGCCCTCTCTCCCACACACATACACACTCTCAATTCTCCGTCTCTCTCACACACAGACACATAATACTTTCTCTCACACACACACATCCTTATTCTCTCTCTCACGCACACAGAAACACAAACACATTCCCTCTCACACACACACCCACTGTTCCTCTCACATATGCACTCTCTCTCATTCTCTCTCTCCCTGACACACACACTGGCTCTCTCTTTCACACACTCTTTCTCTCCCACACACACACGTTCTCTCTCTCACACACTCTATCTCATATACTTATACGACATATCACTCACATCCCTACACACACCCTCTCTCTTTCATACACACACAGTCACTTTCTCTCTCTCACAAACATACACTCTCTCTCACACACACATTTCTCTATCTCAAACACTCTCACACTTATACTCCCTATGACACTCACGTAAAAACACACTCTCCCTCTCTCACACACACTTACACACACACACACACTCTCTCTCTCACACACACACTTTCTCTCTCTCTCTCTCTCTCGCTCTCAAAAACACACAGACTTGCATGCGCTCTCTCTCTCATTCACACACAGAGACATACATTCTCACACACAGAAATGGACTGAAAATGCTAATTGCAGAATGAAAATCCGTTAAGCTGCAGGCATGTTCATTGTTCCATTTCTGATGTATTTTTGTGTGAGATGAAATTACACAGGTGACATCACTATATATGTGGAGAATTTCCAAGTTTTGAACCAAACACAAAGAAACAAGACAACGGGAGGGATGTGACGGAGACCACGGCCGCCTGGATCCCCAATACTGGTGCACACTTGGTGCAAGGTGCCTGCACGGCACATCCTGGTTTTGCTGTAACCTTCTCCTCCAGCCCCCTCAGTCTGCCTATTCGCGCACTGACACGGGTTTCTCAAAGAAAGGCATCAGCATTAAAACAGCTGGCCAGCGATCTACACTGCTGCCTGACTTTACACAGCCGGTGTTACTGAAAGCTGATCAATATGGAGAATCGGGACAGGATCGATGGAGAGGAAGAGAAGGAGGTGGAGGTGGTGGAGCCGAATGGAGGAGCCCCCAGCTCGGCTGTGGGCAACAGGCAATGGAAAGCTGAGCCGGAGCGGAAAATCATCCAGAGAAACATCACCTTGATGAGCCGCCTGCACTGGGCACCCTCACTGCCCACAATCACTGACCCTCACTCACCTTCACTCATTCACTCATCCTCATTCACTCACCCTCACTCACCAACCCTCACTCAATCGCCCTCACTCAATCGCCCTCAGCCACCCGTCCTCACTCCCTCACCCACTCTCACCAACGCTCGTTCACTCACTCACCCTCACTCACTCGCCCTCACTCCCTCACCCACCCTCACTCATCCTCAACCTCACTAACTCACCCACCTTCACTCACCCTCATTCACTTAACTTCAATTACTCTAACCTTCACTCACTCACCCTCACTCACTCACCATCACTCACCATCCCATCCTCACTCACCTACCTTCACTGACACTCAATAACTCATCTACCCACCCTCACACACACACTCACCCTCACTCACATACCCACCCTCACACACCCACTCACCCTCACTCACATACCCACCCTCACACACCCACTCATCCTCACTCACATACCCACCAAAGGACAAAGAGGCGGGAGGGGGAAAGGGCAGAGAGGCTGGAGAGGCGAGAGGGCAAAGAGGCGGGGGCGGGGACAGGGCAGAGAGGTGGAGGGTAGGACGTACAGAAAGACGGCGGGGGGAAAAGGTAAGAGAGCCGGGCGAAAGTGAAGAGAGCTGAAGGAGAAAGGGCAAAGAGACGGGGGCGATAGGGGAGAGAGGTGAGGGGGAAAGGGCACAGAGGAGAGGGGGAGAGATCAGAGATGTGGCAGGGGGAAAGGGCAGAGAGGCAGGTGGCGGAAAGGGCAGAGAGGTTGGAGGAGGAAAGGGCAGAGAGGCTGGAGGGGAAAGGGCAGAGAGGGGGGAGGGGGAAAGGGCAGAGAGGCGGGAAGGGGAAAAGGCAGAGAGGCGGGAGGGGGAAAGGGCAGAGAGGCGGGAGGGGGAAAGGGCAGAGAGGCGGGAGGGGGAAAGGGCAGAGAGGCGGGAGGGGGAATGGGCAGAGAGACGAGAGGGCAGAGATGCAGAGGGGGGCAAGGGCAGAGAGGCGGGAGGGGGAAAGGGCAGAGAGGCGGGAGGGGGAAAGGGCTGAGAGGCGGGAGGGGGAAAGGGCTGAGAGGCGGGAGGGGGAAAGGGCAGAGAGACGGGAGGGCAGAGATGCAGAGGGGGGCAAGGGCAGAGAGCCGGGATGGGAAAGGGCAGAGAGCCAGTGGAAAAAGTCAGAGAAGAGCCAGGCGAAAGTGCAGAGAGCTGGGGGAGAAAGGGCAGAGAGGCGGGAGGGGGAAAGGGCAGAGAGGCGGGAGGGGGAATGGGCAGAGAGACGAGAGGGCAGAGATGCAGAGGGGGGCAAGGGCAGAGAGGCGGGAGGGGGAAAGGGCTGAGAGGCGGGAGGGGGAAAGGGCTGAGAGGCGGGAGGGGGAAAGGGCAGAGAGACGGGAGGGCAGAGATGCAGAGGGGGGCAAGGGCAGAGAGCCGGGATGGGAAAGGGCAGAGAGCCAGTGGAAAAAGTCAGAGAAGAGCCAGGCGAAAGTGCAGAGAGCTGGGGGAGAAAGGGCAGAGAGGCGGGAGGGGGAAAGGGCAGAGAGGCGGGAGGGGGAAAGGGCAAAGAGGCGGGAGGGGGAAAGAGCAGAGAGGCGGGAGGGAGAAAGGGCAGAGAGGCGGGAGGGGGAAAGGGCAGAGAAGCGGGAGGGGGAAAGAGCAGAGAGACGGGAGGGCAGAGATGCAGAGGGGGGCAAGGGCAGAGAGGCGGGAGGGGGAAAGGGCAGAGAGGCGGGAGGGGGAAAGGGCTGAGAGCCGGGTTGGGAAAGGGCAGAGAGCCAGTAGAAAAAGTCAGAGAAGAGCCGGGCGAAAGTGCAGAGAGCTGGGGGAGAAAGGGCAGAGAGGCGGGAGGGGGAAAGGGCAGAGAGGCGGGAGGGGGAAAGGGCAAAGAGGTGGGAGGGGGGAAAGGGCAGAGAGGCGGGAGGGGGGAAAGGGCAGATAGGTGGGAGGGGGAAAAGGGCAGAGTGACGGGAGGGGGAAGGGCAGAGAGGCGGGAGGGGCAAAGGGCAGAGAGGCGGGGGGAAGGGCAGAGAGGCGGGAAGGAAAAAGGGCAGAGAGGCGGGAGGGGGAAAGGGCAGAGAGGCGGGAGGGGGAAAGGGCAGAGAGGCGGGGTGGAAAGGGCAGAGAGGCGGGGGAATGGGCAGAGAGGCGGGAGGGGGAAAGGGCAGAGAGGAGGGAGGGGCAAAGGGCAGAGAGGCGGAAGGGGGAAAGGGCAGAGAGGCGGGAGAGGGAAAGGGCAGAAAGGCGGTGGGGGACGGGGCAGAGAGGTGGGAGGGGCAAAGGGAAGAGAGCGGGAGGGGCAAAGGGCAGAGAGGGGGGGGGGCGGACGGGGCAGAGAGGCGGGGGATGGGGGTAGGGCTGGGAGCCGGGCTACAGCGAGGAGAGCCAGGCGAAAGCAGTTGCGAGCCGAGGCCCCATGCGCCCTGGGCCCCACTCTCTCTAACTCTCTCTCTCTATCCCTCATTGTCTCTCCTCCTCCTGAAATCCTTTCCATTCCAGGAGAAAGGCGCTAAGAATCTGGGATCGAAGGGAGACAATGTCTCTGTTCACTTCCACCCGGCTCCCTGCGCCTTTCTCCAGCTGGTGTTCGCTGCCCCTCCAATCACAACCTGTTTGTCTCCCACTTTTACTGCTGATAGGCCAACTGGCCAGCCTATCAGCCGCTAACGGGGTAGAAGACTGGCCTGTGATTGGAGGAGCAGCTCCTTACAGAAATCTTCAACTCCACTTACCCACCTTACCTGCATTTTGAACAACAGCTCCGGGGGGCAGATAGAGAGGCTTCGGGAGCCACAATCCAGCCACGGGACCCGGATCGCACAAGCCTGTAATAAAGGAAAATAAGGAAATGGGCAGAGAAGTTAGACAAATATTTTGGCCTTAACGAGGCGTTTAGTAAAATAGTAGAGGCATTGGTTTTAATTTTCCAAACTTCCCTAATTTTGGAAAGGTCTCTTCGGATTTGAAAATAGAGAATAAGGCTTTTATATTAAGTAAAGGAGGGAAAGGGAAAGCAAGAATCTACCGGCCAGTGAGCTTAACATCTGTCCGAGCGAAAATGCGGGAATCTATTATAAAGAAGTCTATCATGAGTCACTTAGATAATTCAAATGCAATTATTCCTACCCATCATGGTTTTGTGAAAGGGAAATCATGTTTGGCTGATTTATTTGAGGCCTCTCGAGGAAGTAACAAGGATCATGAATAAAGGGGAACCTGAGGATGTGCTGTGCTTGCGC
This sequence comes from Cetorhinus maximus, assembly GCF_964194155.1. Lineage (NCBI taxonomy): Eukaryota > Metazoa > Chordata > Chondrichthyes > Lamniformes > Cetorhinidae > Cetorhinus > Cetorhinus maximus. Next base: position 10,891,421 of record NC_135901.1, read on the forward strand.
TTCCAGAAGGCACTTGACAAAGTGGCACATCAAAGGTTACTGCACAAAATAATGGTGTCGGCTGTAACATTTCAGCATGGGTAGAAGTTTGGTTAGCTAACAGGAAACATAAAGTAGGGATAAATTGGTTATTTTAGATTGGCAAGATGTGACAAGTGGAGCGCCACAGGGATCAATGCTGCGGCCTCAACTATTTACAATTTATATCAATGACTTGAATGAAAGGACTGAATGAATTTGCTAAATTTGCTGATGACACAAAGATAGATAGGAAAGTAAGTGGTGAAGAGGGGATAAAGGTCAGCAAAGAGATATAGATAGGTTAAGTGAGTGGGCAAAAAATTGACAGATGGAGTATAATGTGGGAAAATATAAACTTGTCCACTTTGGCAGGAAGGATACAAAAGCAGCATATTATTGAAAGGGAGAGAGATTGCAGAATCCTGAGGTGCAGAGGAATGTGGATCCCTTGGTGCATGAATCACAAAAAGTTACAATACAGGAACAGCAAGTGATGAGGAAGGCAAAGGGAATCTTGTCATTTATTACAAAGGGAATAGAATATAAATGGAAGGATATTTTGCTACAGTTAAACGGGGCGTTGATGAGACCCCGTCTGAATTACTGTGTCCAGATTTGGTCTCATTTAAGAAATAATTTAATTTAATTTAACAATCATTTAAGGATATAAAAGCATTAGAAGCTCTTCAGAGAATGTTCATATAAATGATACTGAGAGGTGTTGTCGGTTATTTCATGAGGAAAGTTTGGATAGGCTGGGCCTGTATCCATTGGAGTTTAGAATAATGAGAGCTGATTTTATTGAAACATATAAGATCCTGAGGGAAATTCACAGGGTGGATGCTGAAAGGATGTTTCCCCTTGTGAGAGAAACTAACGATAGGGAACACGGTTTAAAAATAAGAGGTCTCTCATTTCAGACGGAAATGAAGACATTTTATTTTTCTCTCAAAGGTCGTGAAACTTTGGAACTCTCTTGCCCAGAGAGCGATGGAGGAGGAGTCATTAATATTTCCAGGCAGAGGTAGAGAGATTCTTCATTGACAAGGGAGTCAAAGGTTAGAGGAGACCAGGTGGGAATGTGGAGTTAACGCCACAATCATATCAGCTATGATCGGAGTGATTGGTGGAGGAGGCTCGAGAGGCCGAATGGCCTACTCCCGCTACTAATCCGCATGTTCATATGTACATACGATTGGAAAATGTTGTACTTACTGTAACTGGTATTCAGTTTAGAGTTCTATGGTCATTATATAGGTACCATTACAAAGGTACTTCCGAAGGGTCGTTGCTATTCTTTGTTTTGGTGGGACGTGGAGAGGGGAGGGGGCATCAGCCAATTTGAACAGATCCAATTTCCAAACTGCAATGATATGAATGACGAGACAATTTCTCTATCACCCAGTGCTGTTGATTGAGAAAAAAAATGGTGGCGAAATAATGGGGGAAATTCTCTGCTCTTCCATTTTAATCCACTGAAAGGTACGTCATTCAGATGAGATCAAAATGTTCTATTTTAGTCATGGGATAGAGGCGGGAAAAGAGGTGTGGGTTTCTAAAGAGGGAACCGACAGATGAGGATCACCAAATGATGGAAATAATAAATGATCAAATGTGGATGTGGGTTTTAGTTGGAATATATTAGGATATGTTTATAGTTATAGTCAAATTTTGAGTTGTTTGGTGACTTAATGTTCACAAATCACAGTGTCTAACTTATTCAATCGGCCATTCTTTCCCAACGACACCGTCTCCGCCCACTCTCTACAGCCTGGTCTCCTCCTGTCAGCAACACAACACCGACGGCTCCGTCACCTACGGCTGTTTGGCGATGGACTACTCCCCAGAAATCACTAGCCTGACCTGGAAGAAAAATGGGCAGCCGATCACCACTGGATTTAAGACTTACCCGTCAGTGAGAAACCAGAAGGGAACCTTCACCCTGAGCAGCCAGATAATCATCACCGAGTCAGAGGGGGAATGCAGCAAAATCAAGTGTGAGGTTCAATACAGGGGCTCAGCCAAGAGCATTGGAAATAAATGTAAGTGTTGGGGAACCTGTGAGAAACAGAAAGGCTGTGATTAACCTGTATAGGGCCTTGGTTATAACACATTTATAGTGCTCTGCATAGATTTGATCCCTGCAAATTCTAGGGTTAGTGTCTATTAACGGGAAAGAACCTATTAAAATATAGGAATTAATTGTGTCTGTTATCAATTTCTTCTCCCAGAAATGTTTAACCTGTGTTTCTTGCAGGTCCTGACATCTTCCCTCCAACTGTTCTCCTCACCGTGAGCTCCGGGGAAGAAATCACAATCAAGAAATTTGCAACCGTCGTCTGTTCAATCATCGATTTCCATCCAAAGTCAATGACCGTGAAGTGGCTGAAGAATGGACAACCCATGGATTCAGGAATTGTCACCTCTCCCGTCTTTGAAGTGAACGGGAACTTCTCGGCGACCAGTCGGCTGAAAGTCTCTGCTGGGGCATGGTTCACCGGCGCGGTCTATACCTGTCAGGTCACTCACCAAGGGGTCACCCAAAGTCGAAACACCACCGGGTCTGGTAAGAGATACAAACCCATTACAGTAACTGGTAACCGCTTCGGAATAGTGTTGGAAAGTGCGGCCATAAAACGGCTTTCAGTACTGTATTCCAGGGCCCAGGAATGGTATATTTGTATTGGGACTGGGGCAACGCAGATTCACTAGAATGTTTCCGGGGCTGAAAGACTTAAATTGTGAGAACAATTTACACAGACCAAGCTGGTTTTCCATTGTGTAAAGAAGATTAAAGACGATAGTTAAAGTATTGATATGTCCAAGGTGATTTATTCTCCTTCAGGGAGTGAAGGCTGAATATTGCTGTACTGCTTATGAAGGTGAAAATTTGGTTGATTTTCATTTCTGTCTCACAGATGATTCCCACTGCCGCAACGATCCCACAATTACTCTACTGCCACCGCCAATAGAACAGGTCTTACTGGAGGCGACGGTGACATTAACCTGCATCGTTTCTAATGCTCCTTATGGAGTCCTCGTGTCCTGGACCCAAGAAAAGAAGCCTTTGAAATCAGAGATTGCCGTTCAACCGGGAGTGGATCCCGGCAGCGTGGTCAGCAACGTAAACATCTCGACACAAGCCTGGCTGAGTGGGGCTGAGTTCTACTGCGTGGTGAACAATCAGGATCTGCCGACTCCTTTAAGAAGTTCCATCCACAAGGAACAAGGTGAGCGGTGAAATTGAAGCAATAAGTGAGTCATTGTGTCTATTTCCAGTGTAAGGGTCAATATTTACTATTCAGTGTGTTCATGGTCTACCCGGATTGGCAATTCCACTAGCTAAACGCTCTGGGCCTGTAGACTTCAAGGAGGAAATTGATAAGTAGATGAATGAACAATGAATTGAAGGCTGTGCTATTGGGTTTAGATGAAGAAAGGTGGGAGGAGCCTGGTGTGGAGCTTAAACACCAACACAGACCAGTTGGGCCGAATGGCCTGTTTCTGTGCTGTAAAATTTGAGAAACTTTCTAGTCCAACCCCGTGAGTTCTCAGGAAAAAGGATTGTATCCACCTCTGCTCCGAGCTGGAAAACCGGACAGATCCCTAGGATTTTTATTTATTAATTAATGGGATGTGTGCGTCGCTGGCTGGGCCAGAGTTTATTGCCCATCCCTAATTGCCCTTGAGAAGGTGGTGGTGAGCTGCCTTCTTGAACCGCTGCAGTCCCTGTGGTGTAGGTGCACGCACAGTGCTGTCAGGGAGGGAGTTCCAGGATTTTGCCTCAGCGACAGTAAAGGAACGGCGATTTATTTCCTAGAAGCAGATAATGTAAACCTTTAATATTCAACCCAAAAACACTTCCCTCACCCTAACCAGTGGTTTCATTGTCTCCGAAATTATCCAGTTTATTGACATTGAATGTACATTTTCTGCAGGTATAAATCCGCAGGAACCGTCCGTGTCTGTCCTCCTGCCCTCGGCAGAAGATGTCTCCGCTCAGAGATTCGTCTCCCTCAGCTGCTTAGTGAGAGGCTTCTCACCCCGAGAGATCTTCGTCAAGTGGACCGTCAATGACAAGCCGGTGAATCCCGGGAACTACAAGAACACCGGGGTGGTGGCGGAGAACGGCAATCGCTCCTTCTTCATGTACAGCCTGTTATCCATTGCAGCGGAGGAGTGGGCCAGCGGCGCTTCTTACTCCTGTGTGGTGGGACATGAAGCGATCCCCTTGAAGATCATCAACAGAACGGTTGATAAATCCAGCGGTAAACCGAGTTTTGTGAATATTTCCCTTGCACTGATGGACACCGTTAATTCATGTCAATGAGAATCTCTCGGTTACATTTCAAACTTCAATAAAAAAATAATAAAGTCCTTTTCTCCAATCGTGATTTAAATGCAGAGTCGCTTAATTAATGTTGTTTTCCACTTTTGCTAATGTTAGAGCTGTTTAGTTAAAATCGGATATTTCCAGGGCTCAGAACCAAGTCTTGTACACCCAGTGCTCCCAGCTCAGATACACCCTGGGTTAGAGACAGAGTAAAGCTCGTTCATTACGGGATTCTGCAAAATAACATCACCAACTCTCCTCCCACTGAGGAGAAATCTGACAATTTCCTATTTCCGGCAAACAAACTCAGCACATTTAGATCTCGGTGTTCCTGCTTCTCTTATTGTCCATTCCTTTAATATGGATGCCAGCTTTAAGTTGCTGCATCACACCCACTGGGAATTGAAGTGAGGGTCACACAGAAACATGTCCCAACAATCCCCCATCAGAGAGAGGGGGAAGGAAAATTGTTAACCCACTGTACCCCCACTTCCCCAACAGAGAGAGATGGTAGGGAAATTGTTAACTCACTGTACCCCCACTTCCCCAACAGAGAGAGGGGGAAGGGAAATTGTTAACACACTGTACCCCCACTTCCCCAACAGAGAGAGGGGGAAGGGAAATTGTTAACCCACTGTACCTCCACTTCCCCAACAGAGAAAACTAAAAGGAAAATTTTTAGCCAATTTTACCTCCACTTGCTAAATAGACGAGAAGGTTATTAGTTAACCCAGTGTGTCTCCACCTTCTCAGCAGAGAGAACCGAAAGGGAAATTGCTTACCTAACCAGACGGAGCAAAACTATTAACTCACTGGACTCTCAGTCCCCGAGCAGAGAATCTGGAAGGGAACGGGCCTTTGCTGTAAGGACCCAGTTACCAACAGCAGAAGTCGGCTTCTAGCTTACTGGCCACAGGTTTTAAAGTCGCATCATGCTTAAAATGTTGTAAAATATATATTTATGCAACATAATTTTAAGAAGTTTTCACACTCTTGTTCCTGTTAATCTGATGCTAAGATTGATTTCCCATCGTCCGAATCTAAACTGGTTATTAAATCCTCCCTGGGTTGTTCACGGTTCTGCCCCTGAATTTTATGAGGCAGATGGTTGATTGTTTGCATTCGTTCACGTGATATCACCTTGCATCTCACAGAAAACACGTTTATACAGAACATTGAAAATATTCACCAAAATTTTCACTATCAGTGTCAGACTCGATCGTTGGGACCTGGTGAAACACTGAAAAATAGTAAAAATGCACACAAGGGACACAAATGGGCGCACACAAACATACATACACACATAGGCACAGACACGCAGACACAAACACACACAGTACAGGCAGACACACACACACATACATACATAGGCACACACACACACACACACAGGCACAGACACACGCACAAACATGGGCAGACACACAAACACACACACATAGACAAATACACATTCGCACACACACAAACACAGGCACAGACAGACACACACACGCACACACAATCACACACATACACAATCACACACACACACACAAATACACACGTGCACACACACATACACACACACTCACACACATATACACAATCTCACACACACAAACAGATAAAACCAGTCAAGCAGACTCATATAAGGACACAAATATGCATTATCACACATTCACAATGACAGAAATACAGACAAAAAGACACACACTATCATACACATTAAAACAAGTACATGGATACACATGAACACAAGCACACACATGAGCAGACGACACCCAGACAGACAAACACATAGAGGAACAGACTAACACATTCACAGGCACACATGTAGACACAAACATGAAACACGCTTATACACACGAGAACACAAAAAAACACACGTTAGTACGTTTGAAAACATAAACACACATTGATACATAGTTTTAAATATCCATCAACACACAAATGCACACATTAAAAACTCCCTCTCTCTCTCACACACACACACGCTGTGACACAGACATTAATATGCTGACACATACGTGGAACACAAAAAGAAACATTAACACATATTAGCAGACAAGAACGCATAAACACACATTAACACAGATAGTAATAAATAAACATAGATATCAATACATAAACACACACAATAACACACTCATACATACACATTAGCAAAAAAAACAAAATATACATGCAGACGCAGACACAAAAATGCACAAGTCAGCACTCATTGGCAAATGAACACACCTCAATACTCATACACACATATGGACACAGAAACAAAGAGTGATGCAAGGCACGATATACTCATGCACACATACATAAAAGCTAAAGCATGACACAAACGCCAGGCTATTGAAGAAGGTATAAGTCAAATGCACTGTTTTAACCGACGTATCCTCCGGCAATTGTCCCTATTACATAATGATCCGAAAAGCACACTGAAACAATGTTCTTACTGAGAATCTGATTTAAGTTAATGACGCACCAAACATTCCCATCACAAATAGACAAACAAGATGGGAAATCATATCCGAGATTTTAAAAAGCAACGTTCACAGTTTCCAAATAAGTTGGTCAGTGAATCTCTTTTGATATCCATCATAATATTCTCCAATAATAGATCGTACGAAATTGTTCGAAAATAAAATGATATTGGAGATAATTTTCTATATTTTCCGACTCGGACTATACGAGGATTGTAAAGGAAGAACAGCTGTGGAGATAGTTACAGAGATAGGTTTCTGAAATTCACGAGCTTAACAGTAGATATATATTGAACATTAAATTAGAGAATACATTAATAACTTAGGAAAGAGTAACGAGTATATTTTTAAAAGATATCCTAGATTAATAAATAACCTAATTATATTTCCTCGGTTATATCCTCGCAGATTCCACAGATCGCACCTGGATTGAAGACTCTGAGGATGATAACGGCAACATCTGGACAACCGCTTCCACATTCATCATCCTGTTCTTCCTGAGCATTTTCTACAGCACTGCCGTCACTCTGGTGAAGGTCAGAAGATTCAATTCACTCACACTTCAAACTGACAGAAGCGGTTTGAAAAATCTCTCAATGTTTCATTGATTAAAACACTAACATAAATGTCCCACATTCTAAACACCTGCTTCATTATTTTATCCTCTTTTGCAGATCAAGTGACCGGTTGAATTTTGGACACCGTAGATTTTCTTCAGCCGTTTATTGAGATCGCTGTATTACGATTTTAAAATATGTCCTCTCGGTGAATCTAAAAATTAAATACCTTCAGTTCATGTTTCCGAATTTGTAACTAAGACAGTCATGGACGGTATTTCCGCTTCTCTGTTTGAAATGTGCGAGATAATTATGGTTGTGTTGTAATTGTAGCTTATAATTCCCCAGTAGTTTAAATTCCATGTGTAAATAAGTAGCTTTTCTCATTCCTCATTCACAATTATTCCCTTCCCTTTATGTTGAGCTCCTGTTTTCTCTTTCTGGTCTCTGTCACAGCTGTACATACAGTTGGCAGCTCAGAGCGAATGCGTTCTGTTCTCAGTGTGACTCAGTCATCATATTCAGTCCAGTTGACTTTAAAATAAACTTTTCTGTAAAATGTTCTCCGAAATTGTTAACAAATCATGAATGTGAAACGAACTGACTTTGCTGAACTCCTTTCCCCCAGGCCCATCGACACCGCTCCATTTCCCCTATTACACTGTTTCCTCCCCTTTCCCAGATTTTTTTTAACCATTCCTGTTTGGGATGTGAATCAAAAACAGAAAATGCTGGAAAAACTCAGCAGGCCCAACAGCATCTGTGGAGAAAAAAAAGAGTTAACGTTTCGAGTCCTCGTGACTCTTCTTCAGAGCCCAAGGTCCTTCAGTGAAAGAGTCACTGCGCCACCCAGCGACCCATCGGTGTTAATACACCTTTACCTCTACCTTTTTATGGCAAACTTCAGAGCCAGGATGATTACACAGCGAGGGGAACCTCGTTGAATTCACTCATACTCAGGCCTGTCACAGTCACATGTCAGGTAATTGTAAACAGCAGGGATCTGCTTCATCAGAGGCCCATACAGGACAGTATATGGAGGACGAAAGTTTCCTTTACACTGTCCCATCTAACACTCCCAGGGTCGGTGCAGCAGGGGTTAGATAGGGAATAAAAGTTTTTTTTTATCTCTTTACCCTTTCATGAGGTGTGGGTGTCGCTGGCAAGGCCGCCCAGAACAGCCCGGCTTCCAAGGCCATTTCAGAGGGCAGTTAAGTGTCAGTCAGGTTGCTGTCGACCTGGAATCACATGTCGACCAGGCTGGGAAAGGATGGCAGATTTCCTTCACTAAAGGACATTAGTGCAGCAGATGGGTTTTTACGACAATCGGTGATAGTTGTCATGGTCACCATTACTGAGGCTAGTTTTCAATCCCAGGTTTTAATAATTGAATTCACATTCCAGCAGCTGCCATGTTGGGATTTGAACCCATGCGCCCAGAGCATTCGCCTGGACTCTCTCCACCTTGTCCAATTAAACATTCACAAGGCAGAGACGTCACAATCCACCTTCTCAAGGCAATTAGGGATGGGCAATAAATGCTGGCCCAGACAGCCACGCCCACATCGCATAAATGAATAACAAAAAATACACAAATACCGCAGACTGAACCGTTGACACAAACCATGGGAGATTCCTGGAGACTAGGGCCGATCTGACACAAACACATTATCAAGCAGTAATCCTGCAAATTATTACCACAGTTTGGGGCTTATTAGGAACACCAGGGAGCACAAATCGTGGAAATTCCCAGGCCCTGCCGCCTGCCAGGCACAACAAACAACTGAATTCACGGAACATCACCCCAGGGATCCTCTCTCCCTGCTCCATTCCCTCTGACACCATCCTCCTGAACTCACTGAACATCACCCCAGGGATCCTCTCTCCCTGCTCCATTCCCTCTGATACAATCCTCCTGAACTCACTGAACATCACCCCAGGGATCCTCTCTCCCTGCTCCATTCCTTCTGATACCAGCTCTGCTGGGATGCTTCAAACTCTCACTCCACTGATTCGGCACAGGCTGTTATGCGTTTTCAGTTTTAGATCAATAATAAAATCGCCCTGTTCGAGCAGTGTGGACATGAGCAAAGAACCCTAATTCTCACACGAGAAATTGAACCCGGGCCACGGCGAGTCCCAGCCACTAGGCCAGCACGGAGGCTACCCCTGCAGTTTGATAAACGATACTTTTGCCATTTTTTTCATTTCAGACCACTTTCTCCAAAGACAAAATGACCAATTCAGCTAATTAAAACAACCATTGCCATTGGCAAGAACATGAAATTGACAGTGTGGTGAAATAGTACCAAAAGCTGTGAATTGCAAAATTCAATTTACAAAAGCCACCAACCTAATCACTGCGGCTCCTGTGAAATGTGCAAGGCGATATCAAATTCCTCCACTTTCATGTTACATATTTCAACTTTCAACCTCCGCCTCAGTCATTCCCAGTTCTATTTAATACCCACGTGGAACTTTAACTCTGCTCCTCATTCCATGGATTTTGGCCGACTTGCTATGCATTTTATATTATGATAAAGCCAGGAATTCGTGCTGTAATAAAAACAGAGGGCCGCTGAATTTCACAGCAGGTCTGACAGCACCTGTGGAGACAGAAACAGAGTTCACGCTTCCAGTCCATATGACTCTTCTTCAGAACTCAAGGGAGGTAGAAACATGATGCGTTTGATGCTGCTGACGAGGGTGGTTGGAGCAGATGGAGCAAAAAAGTTCAGGGGTAGGTTGGAGGTCAGGAGAGATTCAGTGACAAAGATATCGTGGAACACAAGTCAAAGGCAACGGGAATGATATTATTAATTATGAAAGCAAGCGTTAATATCTAGACAAAGGTCAGCACTGACTGGAAGCAAAATAGCTGAATGTGTTAATAGCAGAAAAAGGGTCAGCGCTGTCTGAAAGCAAAACAGAAGAACAAGATGCAGACTGGCGCTTGGGGGGTGTGGAGGCTGCAGGGAAATTAAAATGGAGGACAGAGTTCATAATGTGAATTTGTTGACCTCAATGTTGAGTCCAGAAGGCTGTAGAGTGTCGAATGAGAAGATGAGGTGCTGTTCCTTCAGTTTGCGTTGGGCTTCACTAGAACATTGTAGAAGGCTGAAGACAGAAATGTGAGCGTGAGGGCAAGGTGTGAATTGAAATGGCAAGTGAAAGACAGGTCTGGGTCATTCTTGTGGACTGTGTGAAGGTGTTCCGCAAAGCAGACAGTCAGAGAGTGTTTAGTCTCCCCAGTGTGGAGGAGACCACATTGTGAGCAGTGAATACAATAGGCTGAATTGTAAGAAGTGCAAATAAATCTCTGCTTCACCTGGAAGGAGTGTTTGGGGCCTTGGACAGTGAGAAGGGAGGAGGTAAAGGGAGGAGGTAAAGGTAAAGTGTTACACCTCCTGCGATTGCATGGGAAGGTGCCGTGGGAAGGGAATGATGTGTTGGGCACGATAGAGTTTTTGAATCAGTAACTGGTTTCTAGTTGTGATATTTTTGCACAACAGCGAGACCGGGAATCAAATCTGGGCGATGAGAGCACCGAATCCTAACCATTAGGTCACCAGGATGTTTCTGTAACATCTTGTTTAGTGACTTCTGCTGTCAACTCAAACATTGGCGTTTTGACACCATCTAGGGCCAAGTAGATTCTCTCTATTCCTGCTTCTACTTCTATTACCGAGGCAGTTCTGCGTCGTGTCCTTTGGCTTCAAGGAAATATTGGACAAACTTTGCCAGCCCTGCTGTTATCCAGTAAGTTCCCAGACAAGTAGTTTTATGAATATTCATTTCAAAGAAAATGAGATAAGTTAGATCACACACATGCATAACATCCAGCCCATTAGAAATATTGGGTTCAAAGCAACAAATAGAAATTGATTCTATGATTGCACATCTAGAACTGGAGCACACAATCGCACCAAGTGAATCCACTGACTGTTTACATGCTGTTCAATGAAAATTTCAATCATTCTCGACTTTGTGGCATTTGGGCACTGAGTCGGTAAGCAGTCTGGACTCAAATAACGTGCGAACGTACAAACTAGGAGCAGGAGAGTTCACTCGGCCCTTCAAGCCTGCTTCACCATTCAATAAGATCACAGCTGATCTGATTGTAACCTCCCACCTACCCTTGATAGCCTTTCACCCCCTTGTTGATCAAAAATCTATCTAGCTCTGCCTTTAAAATATTCAAGGACTCTGCTTCCACTGCCTTTTGAGGAAGAGTTATGAAGACTCATGACCCTATGAGTGAAAAACATTCTCCTAATTTCTACCTTAAATAAGCGACGCCTTATTTTGAAACTGTGACCCCCCAGTTCCAGATTATCCCACAAGAGGAAACATCCTCTCCACATCCACCCTGTTAAGACTCTTCAGGATCTTAAAGATTTCGATCAAGTCACCTCTTACTCTTTCAAACTCCAGTGGATGCAAGCCTAACTTGTCCAACCTTTCCTCATAAAACAATGAACCCCTTCTTGGTAATGGTCTATGTCATGAAGAGATATGAATGTTTATAACGTTATTGGAAATTATTTTTAAATTGGACTTGTAGTAGGGTCTGTGTCTGTGGGTGTGTCTGTGTGTGCCTCAATTGGATTAAAGCCAGCTAGTATGGGTGTGTTGATGTATTGTAGTTTTGAGGTGTAAATAGTAAGGTCGAGAGCACATTTGCATTCTGTTGAATAAACCATTCAAAGATTAGGGGTGAAATCTTGCACCTGGCTAGGAAACACCAAACAATATGTCCATATTACTAATAAAATTGGTGCAATGAAAGAGGTTTATTGTTAGAAGAGGTGGAGTTCAAGGCCTTGGTGATGCAATGAAGTTTTGCGTTCAAAGGGAAGACTAGGTATATCCAGAAAAGTTTTGTGTGTGGCATTCAGAGGCATGGAAGATCTAAGCCTCCTGTAAACTTACCACTGCGTCTGTGAAGGAACAAATTGAAAAGAACCTCATTTTGATTTCGTAAGATAAAATGTGCTGTGTCTGGTGTCTGTTTGGAGTTTATGGGTTATTGTTGCCTTGATGAAGATTAACTCAGCCGTTACCAACTGCTGTGTCATAACAGTCCAGTAACCCTTCTCTGAACAATGCTAACACATTTACATATTTCCTTAAATAAAGAGTCCAGTGCTGTAAAGAGGACTCCAGATGTGTTCTTACCAATGTCCCGTACTTTTGTATTCAGTTCATCTCACAACTACTGGCTGTACTGAAATAGTTCGGCGTTTTCTTATTCTTTTGGACCGACTGAGCAGCTTCACCTATTCTGAAATGATGCGCCATCTGCTATCTTAATTGCCCTGAGCTTTATATATATCTCTTTCAGCCTATCTGCATCCTCCCCACTCCTTATCATTAGGCTAAGCTAAAGTTTAATTGTAGGCTACAGCCAGGATCAACGCGGTACGAATTTTAAGGGTTCTGCTCTAACCACTGAGCTACGGAGCCAACTACTGACCGAATTCCAGAAATGTCCATCTCCTCTTGCAACTTTTAAACCTACTGTTATTCCCTGTACCGTTTACCATGAAGATACTAACGAAAGTGAGTGAAGTTTGCGATGGCAAAAGATGCGTTCACTACCTCAAGGAACTGAACCACATTGACACATGGAAAGGAACATACAGACATAGAAACCAATAGTGACAGAGGCGTCGGGCGAGACAAACACCCAGAAAGCAAGGACGTCACCAAATTGGCTCCGTTTTTGTTCCATTTCCAACTGCAAATTTGATGAATGCGGATGAACGGAAATGAAAAGTACATGGGAGCATTTGAAAGATATTTTTAGTCCATTTAATTGATGATTAATTCTGTAACTCATTCTTAAAACAGGAACAGTGAGAAATGTAATCTGGCGGGATTTGAACCTGAATCTGAAAACTCTAAAGGATTTCAAACCCATTACCTTAACCACTCAGCTCTGCACACAGGCGCCATTTAAAGTATAATGCTCTGCACATAAAATCATAGAATGGTTGCAGCAGAGAACGAAGACATGCAGCCCCACCTATCCCTGGCTGCCCTGCAATTTCCTCGATCTTTCCGACAGGATGGAGCACTGCACACGTCCCGATCACACACTAAGGGATTTGACTGAAAAGATGAGCCGTCTGAAAATCTAGCAGCAGTGAGATTTAAGACCACACCTCCATGGGGGCTAGAATCTAAATCCAGCGCCTTAGACCGCTCGGCCACGCTATCACAGTGGAAACAAAAATTACCAATGCCTTGACTGAAAATTTCTATCATCCTCCACTTTGTTGCATGTGGGGGGCACTCAGTTACTGACCAGTCTCCACTGAAATAAAAAAAAACACTGAAAGAAACAATCTCCGCATGCATCTTTCCAAACTACTTTTTCTCTCTGAACCTTTTTAACATGAAGCCACACAACTAAAGTGAATGGAGTTTGGGACGGTAAAAATGCGTTCATCAGCTCGTGGGGCTGAACCACATTGATATATTCCAGATCCGAACCACTCGCTGTGCAACAGAGAAGCCCCTTCAAAATTGTAGCCATTATTTCCTGTTTTCTCTTCTCTTCAACCAAAATGAATCACTTCACATTTCCTTCCATCAAATTTCAGCTGCCACTTGTCTGTCCAAATGGATTTGTTGAAGAGCCCGAAAGGAGAACCGACTCAAACTGGGAATGAAAGAGTGAGAATGAAAGAAGAGAAGTGACGGGTTTTGTAGATCCCGGGGGAAAGGGACTCCAGGGTCATCTCAAACAACATTCCCTGATGAGGGCCAACTCCGGGCGGCAGGAGAGGGAGCGCCGAATATACCATAAGAAACCATAAGACATAGGAGCAGAAATTAGGCCATTCGGCCCATCGAGTCTGCTCCGCCATTCAATCATGGCTGATAAGTTTCTCAACCCCATTCTCCCGCCTTCTCCCCGTAACCTTTGATCCCCTTACCAATCAAGAACCTATCTATCTCGGTCTTAAATACACTCAATGACCTATGGCCTCCACAGCCTTCTGTGGCAATGAATTCCATAGATTCACCACTCCCTGGCTAAAGCAGTTTCTCCTCAACTCTGTTCTAAAAGGTCTTCCCTTTACTCTGAGGCTGTGCCCTCGGGTCCTAGTCTCTCCTACTAATGGAAACATCTTCCCCACGTCCACTCTATCCAGGCCTTTCAGTATTCTGTAAGTTTCAGTCAGATCCCCCCTCATCCTTCTAAACTCCATTGAGTATAGACCTGGAAGCCTCAAACGTTCCTCATATGTTAAGCCTTTCATTCCTGGGATCATTCTCGTGAACCTCCTCTGGACCCTCTCCAGGGCCAGCACATCCTTCCTGAGATACGGGGCCCAAAATTGCTCACAATATTCGAAATGTGGTCTGACCAGAGCCTTATAAAGCCTCAGCAGCACATCCCTGCTTTTATATTCTAGTCCTCTCGAAATAAATGCCAACATTGCATTTGCCTTCCTAACCACCGACTCAACCTACAAGTTAACCTTAAGAGAATCCTGGACTAGGACTCCCAAGTCCCTTTTCACTCCAGACTTCTGAATTCTCTCCCCATTTAGAAAATAGTCTATGCCTCTATTCTTCCTACCGAAGTGCATGACCTCACACTTCCCCACGTTGTATTCCATCTGCCACTTCTTTGCCCATTCTCCTAACCTATCCAAATCCTTCTTCAGCCTCCCCGCCTCCTCAATACTACCTGTCCCTCCACCTATCTTTGTATCATCTGCAAACTTAGCCAGGATGCCCTCAGTTCCTTCATCTAGATCATTAATGTATAAAGTGAAAAGTTGTGGTCCCAACACTGACCCCTGCGGAACTCCACTAGTCACCGGCCGCCATCCTGAGAAGGACCCCCTTATTCCCACTCTCTGCCTCCTGCCAGACAGCCAATCTTCTATCAATGCTAGTACCTTGCCTCTAACACCATGGGCTCTTATCTTACTGAGCAGCCTCCTGTGTGGCACCTTGTCAAAGGCCTTCTGGAAGTCCAAGTAGATAACATCCATTGGCTCTCCTTTGTCTAACCTACTCGTTACCTCCTCAAAGAATTCTAACAGATTTGTCAGGCATGATCTCCCCTTGATGAAACTATGCTGACTTTGCCCTATTTTACCATGCACTTCCAAGTATTCTGAAATCTCATCCTTAATAATGGACTCTAAAATCTTACCAACGACCGAGGTCAGGCTAATAATTCAGGCTGTAATTTTCTGTCTTTTGCCTCACTCCCTTCTAAAACAGGGGGGTTACCTTAGCGATTTTCCAGTCCTCTGGGACCCGCCCTGACTCCAGTGATTCCTGAAAGATCGCCACTAACGCCTCCACTATCTCTTCAGCTATCTCCTTCAGAACTCTGGGATGTAATCCATCTGGTCCAGGTGATTTATCCACCTTCAGACCTTTCAGTTTTCCTAGCACCTTCTCCTTGGTCATGGCCACCATACTCACCTCTGCCCCCCGACTCTCTTGAACTTTGGGGATGTCACTCGTGTCTTCCACTGTGAAGACTGATGCAAAGTACCTATTCAGTTCCTCCACCATTTATTTGTTCGCCACTACTACTTTTCCATCGTCATTTTCCAGTGGCCCAATGTCCACTTTTGCCTCTCTCTTACCCTTTATATATCTAAAAAAAACACTTGCACTCTTCTTTTATATTACTGGCTAGTTTACCCTCATATTTAATCTTTTCCCTCCTTATTTCTTTTTTAGTATCAGCGTGTTTAGTTAAAACACAGAAGACTTGTTCAGCCAATAACAGCATCCGGTGTGTTCGACATGAACATGAAGTGAACAGTGAGGGGAAATTGTGCCACAAGCTGCGGATGGACAACTTTCAATTTCCAAACTCACCAACAGGATCAATGCGGCTCCTCTGAAACTTTCAAGGTAAATATTGATCCTTTATAAGGTGCCATTCCCAGAACTATCCACAGCCCTCCAGGTGTGATCTAACCAGGGCTTTGTATAGCTGCAGCAAACCTTTCCATCTTTTCTATGACAGCCTCTGTAACAGGTTGTACAGCAAGGGGAATTAGATTATATGGAGCGACTGAGAAAAATGAGGACATGCCTGATCTGAATAAATTTCTTTTGGAAGTTCAGTATGAAATCAGCTGCATAAATACATTTTTTGGTTCAAAAACTATATCGGAATCTAAAGTCCAACTCTTGATGTCATTGGGTCAGGGAAACTTTGTTAATGATCACACAGTGTGCATGGGCACTGCAGAAACTCCTGCACCTCTTTCAATATTGTTTCTCTTCACTCAGAGTTTTCAAAAGGGAGTTGGACAATGACTTGAAAGCGAGAAAAATCAGAGTTATGTAAAGCTCTTTGTAAAATGCCATCATAGACATGATGGGCCGAATTGTCTCCTAATATATTGTGTAATTTTATGATGACATTGTTAGATCAGTCTGTCCCCAGCATTCCTATTTATAACAGCTGAATCCATTTCTTCAAAACAAAGACCCAAAGTGCTGCTGCATGGCCGCACAGGTTAACATTGTGGACAGGTCCATTGTGATCTCAGCAGTGTGTCGTTTCTGTAGTGTAGTGATTATCATGTACACACAGAAAGTCCCTCATTCGAAACTAGGCAAAAAAGGAAGCTTTGCCAAAAGCCCTTTGTTAAGTGTGAGTTCGCTAATTTACTTGTGTTATGAAAGTCAGCATCATACAGCCACGTGACACCTCTTGTCGAGGTGAATAACATCCAACAAAATAAAAACAGCCGCCATTCCACCACACATGAACCACTGGAAGTTATTAAACATTTCCAACCGTCACTCGGCAGGCCGATTAGTAGTTTGTGCAGTCAACAAAAAAGGATTATTGATGCAGGTTAAAATACTTACTCCCCATCTCAAAGAGTGGCTAACAGCAATGTGTGCTCCTGAAGGCAGATGAAAGTGATACTGTAACTGAAACTGAGGAAATAGCAGACATGCTGCAGAATCACTTTGCATCGGTCTTCAGAATAGAGGGGGAGGAAAAACTACCAGGGAGCCGAGGAAATCGAGACTCAGTGTAGGTCTGGTGAAACCCCTCCTTTCCTATTCAGTCGGGAAAGAAGAGACATGAACGGGATTTAGGCACCAGAATATAAAAGGTGCCATGAGCCTATTTGAAAGAAGATCAGGAGAGTTCTCCCCGCTTCCTGGTCAATGTTTATCCCTCAATCAACTGTTTCCATGTATCCACAATGAATGTCCCTCCCTTTTGTTTGGAAGAAGAAAACTTTTTAGAACAATTGCTAATGCGGTAGCGACGATCTGAAGTTTTAAGTGGGTATCTTGCCAGGTTGCTTTGCATCAGCTTGTGTGGTGTACTTGTTCAGTATTTGGCTATTTGGTTGGTGGTTCGAGTCCATCCACCGGTGGAGTTTTCACTTCATCGGCGTTTATTCTCTCACAGCTCTGGATTGTCAGGGTCCACATTACCTGCAAGAAAATATTTCACAATCGAGGCAAGTGTTTCTGTTATTTAGTGAATTCCCACGCAAGCAATTTTTTTCTCATGTAAATTCACGTCAAGTTTAATGAGAAAACGGTTAGACCAACCATGTACCTATATCTAACCCATTGGAAATCTATGAAGTCATTGGATTCAAACAAACCCATTCACTCCTCCTCCTCCAGCACCACAGTGAGTGGGACAGGGAAAAGCAGAAAAGCAGCAATATTCCCGCCCCACACTCTCCAATAACCCGCTGCCAGCAGAAAGCGGCGACTGCAGCTTCGATCAGCGGGTTACTGCCCATCCCTGGGACGCAAGATACTCCAATCCGGGCTCCCAATACACCGAGCACAGGTTCAGGGAAACACAGGTAGATTATATCTCGGTCACTGAAACTCCGAGCAGCATTTACAGAATACCCGAGTGAGTGAGTCACAAATAAAAACAATGACAACTTTCGAAATCTTTTCACTACAAAATTCTTTCCTTTGATTTAAAAGCTGACTGTGGTGGATCTGAAAATGAGAACCATGGGATTTGTGTTATCGACTGACTTGTTTTCCATTGTTTGTCCATCAGATTTGCAACTCAACTTGTGTTGGAGATTGAAGCGAATCTGATTTCAAAATGAGGTCACAAAGCAGGTAAATATTAAATCCAGGAACAAATCCTGAGGAAAATGTATCATAATGTTTGGAAGGAGGTGCAGCTGGGAAGCAGAAGCTGTGAATAATGTTATTGATGGTTGATGGGAAAGCATTGGAATCTTGGGCTTCTGGTGGTCAATTCCTTTCTCTACCATTGCATTCAGACAGTATTCTCGCTGTGATAAGGGATATGGACATGTCTTCATCACATGTCCCGCTAGCTCAGTCGATGGAGTTTGAGGCCTTGAAACGTCCTCGGTTTGAGCTATTCCTCCAAGGTATCACGGGGCTCAAAGTAAGTCAAAGTAAGCACTCCATTATTCATATCACAATTCCTGGTTTATGAGTTAAAACTGTCCCCAGCTTCACTGGAAGCACGGCAGACATATGGCCGAGTGTACAATGAATGATGATATTTGAAGGGGAAATTTCCAGTCAAACCGCTGCACCAGCAAAACTGCTCAGAGTCAAAGGGTTAGAATAGACACTTACTGGGGAACTGAGAGAAGTGGGTGCAGTTCAAATACAATACAGCTGAGAAAGATCAGATTTATATGGTTAGGGGAAAGCATTGGGAAACTCCTGCTGAACCTTATTCACATCAAAATGAGCGAGGAGGAAAGATTGGATAGGATGGGTCTGTTTTCTTTGAACAGAGGAAGCGAAGGAGATTTAACTGAGGAATATAAAATTATAAAATCGAGATGGAGAAGAAAGAAAGGACCTATTTCCGTGAGCAAAGCAATCAATAACCAGGGGCATGGGTTGAGAAAGAAACAAATCCTCATATTTGTAAAGTGCCTTTCACCACCACCGGAATCCCAAAGGGTTTTATAGACAATTATGTACTTTTGAAGTGTATTCACTGTAATATATGAAATGAAGCAAACTCCCACAAACAGCAGCGCATTGATGACCAGATAATCTGTTCTTGTGGTGTTGATTAAGGGATAAATATTGGACAAGACAAGGGACACTGTTAGAAAGTCATAGAGGTCAACAGCAGAGAAAAAGGCCCTTCAGCCCATCGAGTCTGCACCGGTCAAACAAGTACCTAACTATTCTAATCCCATTTTCCAGCACGAGATCCAGATCCTTTTATGCCATGGCATCGCAAGTGCACATCCAAATACTTCTTAAATGTTATGAGGGTTTCTGCCTCTTCCACTCTTTCAGGCAGTGAGTTCCAGGTTCCCACCACCCTCTGAGTGAAAAAATTCTTCCTCACATCCCCTGTAAACCTCCTGCCCCTTACCTTAAATCTATGCCCCCTGGTTATTGATCCCTCCAACAAGGGGAATACTTCCTTCCTGCCTACCCTATCTACGCCCCTCATAATCTTTTACACCTCAATCATGTCCCCCCTCAATCTTCTCTGCTCCAGGGAAAATAATCCCAGTCTATCCAATCTCTCCTCATAACTAAAACTCTCCAGCCCAGGCAACGTCCTGGTAAATCTGCTCTGCACTCTCTTTAGTGCAATCAAATCCTTGCAATAATGCGGATTCCAGAACTGCATGCAGTAATGTAGCTGTGGCCTAACCAGCATTTTATACAGTTCCAGCATAACCTCCCTGCTCTTATATTCTATGCCTCAGCTAATAAATGCAAGTATTTCATATGCCTTCTTAACCACCTGTTCTTTGTCAAAATTGTGATTTGGGATCTTGTACATCCAAGGGCAGACGAAGCCTCAGTTTAACATCTCGTCAAAAAGGCATATTACACTCGAAAGTGCGGGATTCCTTCCGTATTGCACTGGAATGTCAGCCTAGGCGGTTGTGCTCATGTCTGGCAATGG
Source organism: Cetorhinus maximus (assembly GCF_964194155.1). Lineage (NCBI taxonomy): Eukaryota > Metazoa > Chordata > Chondrichthyes > Lamniformes > Cetorhinidae > Cetorhinus > Cetorhinus maximus. The sequence continues at coordinate 10,911,710 of NC_135901.1, forward strand.
TGTTTGAGCTCACAATTTTCTAAGTTAGAAGCAAGAGTGGTACCAGCTGACCCATGGAAGACTAAACAATTCAACTTAACGTATCTGGTGGAAGAATTAGAGAAAAGCTGTAGAGTAATTAATTTCACACAGGAGGTGGTGGGGGTCTGGAACTCACTGCCTGAGCTGATCATAGAGACGGAAACCACCATTGAAGTAAAGGAACTAACACATGGAAAAGCATTTGTGGTGCTGTAACCTACAAGGCTATGGAGCAAGAGCTAAAACATGGGATTAGACCGGATTGCTCCTTTTGTACTGGCATGGACATGATGGATCGAATGGTCTCCTTCTGGATCATAAATATTTCTGTTTCATTGTTTCAATGCTTCAATTAATGATTTTCTTTCCCCTGTGCCAGTTGTGTATTTGCTCAATTAAATTTTTCCATAAGTCAATGGAAGAGAAGGAATCAGTTTCCAACGTGGAGCAGAAGAGAAATGGATCAACAGTGAAACAACACATTTCCAATCAGAGCGGAAATAGGTAACAGAAACAGAATGATTCTCCACACCTTTAGTTTCTTCACTCGTCCAATTACCATTCCAATCCATTCACATTGCTTTTGTCTGGCATCCTCATCCCTGGTGTTACTTATTCTCTTCTGTCTTCCACCCAATCACAAAACTTCTCTCCTGCTATTAACGTCTTTAATAATAGCTTCTAATGTTTCCCTTAACGTCTGTCAAGGTCACCATGGTTTTCTGAAAGATAAATCATGTTTAACCAAATTATTGGAGTTCTTTGTAAAGGTCACATGTGCTGTGGATAAAGGGGAACCGGTGGATGTACTGTACTGAGATTTCCAGAAGGCATTTGATGAGGTACCACATCAAAGGTTATTGCTGAAAATAAAAGCTCATGATGGAGGGGGATAACATATTGACATGGATAGATGGTTGGCATGAATGGGTCATTTTCCGGTTGGCAAGATGTAACGAGTGGTGTGCCTCAGGATCAGAGCCCGAGCCTCAATTTTTTACAATTTATACAAATGACTTGAATGAAGGGACGAAAGGTATGGTTGTTGAATCTGCTGATGACACAAAGAAAAGTAGGAAAGTGAGGTGTGAAGAGGACATAAGGAGGCTAAAAAGGGATATAGGCAGGTAACGTGAGTGAGCAAACATCTGGCAAATGGAGCATAATGTGGGCAAATGTGAACTTGCCAAATGTTGGCAGGAGGAATAAAAAAGCAGCTTATTACCTAGATGGTGAGAGATTGCAGAGCACTGAGATGCAGAGGGGTCGTGGAGTCCGAATGCATGAATCACAAAAGGTATAGCAAGTAATTAGGAAAGCTAATAGAATGTTATCGTTCATTGTAAGGGGAACTGAATACAAAAGTTGGGAGGCTATGCTTCAGTTACACAGGGCAGTGGTGAGACCATTTCTAGAGTACTGTGTCCAGCGCTGTTCCCCTTGTTTAAGAAAGGATGTAAATGCGTTGGAATCAGTTCAGAAAATGTTTACTAGACTAATACTTTGGATGGGCAGATTGTCTTCTGAGGGAAGGGTGGACAGGCTAAGCTTGTATCTGGAGTTTAGAAGAGTAAGAAGCAACTTACTTGAAACACAAAAGATCCTGAGGGGTCTTGAGAAGGTGGATGTGAAAAGGATGTTTCCTCTTGTGGAAGAATCTTGAATTAGGACTCACTGTTTAAAAATAAGTGTCGTTCATTTAAGACAGAGACGAGAAGTCTTTTTTTTTCTCTCAGAGAGTCTTGAGTCTTTGGAACTTCTTTTCCCGAAAAAGCGATGAAAGCAGAGTCTTTGAATATGTTTTTTCCTTTGAAACGGAGGTAAATATATTCTTGATAAGCAAGGGGATGAAAAGTTATCGGGGCTAGACAGGAATGTGGAATGTGGAGTTGTGGTTACAATCAGATTAGCCATGATCTTATTGAATGGCAGAACAGGCTTGAGGGGCCGAATAGCCTTCTCCTGCTCCTAATTTGTATGTTTCTATGTTCGTATGTTTATATGTTCGTTCCCTCTCCTCCTTTCCCTGTCTGTGTACTTTCTTGAAATTTATAATACCTTTCTTTTTCTACTTCATTTGATAGTTCACGGACCTGCAGAGTGAATGTTTCAGCTCACTGGCTTTTTGTCCAAACTGGAAGAATTCAGAGATTCAATAGTTTAGCAGTAAGGACAGAGTCAGGAGAAAGAGAGAGCGAGAGGATGGAAGAACAAACGGTCTTGTGATAGGAAGGCTGGAGAAATTAAATGACAAAGGGGGTGATGATTCAATGTAAGATTTGGTGATAATGAGACAAATAAATAAACTAATAGGACAAATGAAGAAACAGAAAACACGTCCAGAGGGGGTTCAAACGATAACAGCAGAACCATTACCAACACCTACTGTCTGAAAAAATTGGAGTGTGGTTATGATCTGAAATTGTTGAAATGACTATAGAGTCCATAAGGTTGTAAAGTGTCTGATCAAAGATGAGCTGCTGTTCCTCGTGCTTCCATGGAGCTTCATTGGAACAGTGCAGGAGGCCAAGGACAGAGAGGCCAGAGAATGATCAAGAGCTAGGATCACGCTTGAACACTCAATGGTGACGCTCCACAAGTCGCCCAAGCCGGATTTATTATCCTCAGTGCAAAGGAGACTGCATCATGAGCAGTGAAAACATGATAATGAATAACAAAGAGTAGCAATCACTGTGTCACCAAGAAAGTGTGTTTGGGGCCCTGGAATGTGGGAAAGGAGGAGGTGAAAGGGCGGGTTCTGCATCGGCTGTGCTTGCATGGAAATGATTCACTGTGATGTTCATAAGAACATGAGAAATAGGAGCAGAGGGAGACCATACGACCATCTGAACCTGCTCCACCATTAAATGATCTTGCACATCCATTGAATCATTTAGTATGCAAAAAGAAATGGATTTCTATTTGAATATACTCAGCAAGAGTGATAGATTCAATTTATTTTCATCTGGAAAACGCAAAAGTGCACATGAATTGCAAGTGCTCCCTATCACTGCTCGGCAATAAGATTAACAACTTAATCTGGCCTCGTGAAACCGCACTGAAATCGTGTCATTCTCAGACACGCTGTTCTTCATGTAATAATTGATGGATAAACAGCTCACTGTTTCACTGTAAAGCAACTTTGTAGATGCTCCGTAGTGTTACAGACTAGCTCATTGGGTCTGCTCATACCATCCCATCTTATATTCAGCTAATGGAGAAAATGAATAAAATACTGAAACATACTGCGATTTGTGGACAGTAGTGAGTTCGGTGCTCAGATTAGCTCAGGTCTCCATATTATAACATGTATTTAGAAGCAATTCAAGAAATGAGCGATGGGGGCGATGCAAGAAAGGTTTATTGGACTAATGCTACAACTGACAGGTTATACCTATCAAGAAATATTGAACAGGCTGGAGACGTTTTATGTGGAAAAGTGAGTGAGGGGTGACTTGATCGAGGAATTTAAGATCTCATAACTGTTTCTACAGGCCAGACAACTGAAAGGTGTTTCCACTTCTGCAAGGACGAAAATAAATATAACTTAGTAATGAATCTAATGTGAAGTTCAAGAGAAGCTTCCTTAACCAGAGATAAAAACGGACAATGCTGGAAATACTCAGCATATCTGGCCGTATCTGGGGATTGAGAAACAGACTCAACGTCCGTCTAATGATGCAGTGCAGTTCTAATGAAAAGTCATAGACCTGAAATGTAAGTGATGTTTCCCTTTCCACAAACACAACAGATCTGCCGAGTGTTTCGATTCAATATCGATTCTCAATGGCTGGGTGGTTACCCAGCATTCTCCGCGGGGAAGAATATGTCCTATCCAGACGACAGGGGGCTTGCTGCGCAGGCGTACTACCGAGCTGGAAATTGAGCATGCGCAGTGCGTTCCCTGATTGGGGCATGCGCAGTGCTGGTTGTGCCTGGAGTGAGACGGAGAAGGGAGAAACAATCGAGTGAGGTTGAGTAATGGGGTCGCTGGGTGGGTGGAAAGGATTAGAGCCAGGGGAGTGGGCGGGGAGGCCTCATAAACACCCGGAGAATACTTCAAACCCCCACTTCGAAGCTCCTGATCCTGCGTTTGCACGGCATGGGGCGACAGTTGTTGGCCTGCTCTGGGTCACAGGCCTAAGTTAACGGCCGCCATCTTTCCCAGGGGCGAGATGCAGCAGGGCGCATGCGCGGTCATCCCTGTCCCTGTCAGTAGGAGGAGAGGATGTTGTCCATTTCTATCCTGGATGGATTTTGGAAACTCCTTTAACAGGGGGTGAGAAGGGGTGAATTTCCACACAGCAAACTCAAACGAAGAGTAATGTTTGTCTCTTCTAAATTTCTATCCTGGACTGACAATAAAGGTCTTTGTAAATGTTTTTTCCAGGGTTATTAGAAGTGGAGGATTGACAGACGGGAAACTCAAACCAAAGGTCACATCCAGATCTGACAGAGTCACTCAATTCATCAGAACCTGAATATCATCAGCATCTGAATGTGGAATGAAAAAGGTTTGTCTGTTCTGTCTGTGGAAAAGCACCAAGACGCACAAACCCTGGTTAGACCACACCTGGATAATACGTTCAGTTTTGTGCAACAAACTAAGGAAGCATGGAATGGTCTTGGAGAGAGTGTAGCACAGATTTACCTGAGTGATACCTGAACTCCAAGGGTTTAATTACAAAATGAGATTACAGGAAATACCCATAGAGTCACTATGGCACAGAGGAGGCCATTTGTACCATTTTCTATCCTGGACTGACAGGGATGGAATTTGGAAACTCCTTTTACAGAGGGTGAGGAGGGGAGGATTTACAGGCAGGAAAGTCAAACCAAACATCACGTTCAGAGCAGACCTGATTCATTAGGACCTGGATATTATCGGCCTTTGAGCTTAAGCATTGAGTTCCAGGTCATTACCACTCACTGTATAAAAAAAAGTTATTCCTCACATTCCCTCTTAATCTCTTCCCAAAATCATAAATCCGTGTCCATAATTTTTTACAATCAAATAATGGGAAAAGCTTTTCATTATCTACCTTATCTAAACCTATTATTAACTTGTACACCTCTATCAAATCTCCCCTCAATCTCCTTTGCTCCAAGGAGATCAAGCCCAGTTTCTCCAACCTAACATTGCAACTAAAATCCCTCATCCCTGGAACTATTCTGATAAACCTCCTCTGCATCCTCTCAAGGACCCTCACATCCTTCATAATGTGTGGTGATCACTGGTTTGCACAGACCCAGATGTTCTGTGTTCGTGTCTGTGATGTCATCACACACTGACAGTAGCTCAGTGACATCACCCAGCTCCCCGGGTATTTCCTCAACTGAGAGATTTTTCTCTGACTCCAGTGCTTCTGATATCTTTCCAGCTGCAGGTTCCAGCAGGAGATTTTCAAATTGAAAACTGAAATTGTTTCAGATGTGAGTATTTTTGACCATTGCTTTTCATGAGAGATTCCATGGCTCTGGGGCTGGTCTGATTCTTCTGCTGTGGATCTGAATCCATGTCCATCCATTGCTCTGTTTCAACTCTGTCTTCCCTGATCACCTCTCTGCCATTGTCTAACTTCCTCTGTCTCTAATAATGAACGTATTTTAGTTATGTTCAGTATTTTACTGTTCCTTCTGCTGACCATGTCTAAATGAGGTTTCCACTGCTGCCCATCCCCTGAACGTGTGCTGCTGGCTTACCAGCTCTTTCACTTTTGAGCTTATATTGATCATCAAATTCTGCGCCATTTTTATTGCCTGTAATTCATTCTACAGACCCTGAATAATTAACTCTGTTTCTCTCTCCACCAATACCAGCATATATTGCCAGTCACCAGTTGCTTGTGGAGAAGATGATGTTTGACCTTCTTGAACCGCTGCAGTCCATGTGGTGAAGGTGCTCCCACAATGCTGTTAGGTAAGGAGTTACAGGATTCTCACCCAATGATGACGTAGGAAAGGTGATGTGTGTCCAAATCAACGGAAAGAATTTGTGTTTATCTGGCAGCTTTAACATAAAGCATTCAAGGGCATTTCACAAAATTTTACAAAGCTACATTTAACAACGAGCCACACGATGAGATATTAGGACATAAATTTGGTGAAAAAGGTTGGTTTAAGATATGTCTTAAAAGAGGAAAGCAAGTTAGAGAGGTTTGGGAGCAATTTCCAAAGCTTGGGCCACCAATGATGGAGCAATTAAAATCGGGAATGCTTAAGAGGGTGGATAAGTGCAGATATATTGGAGGGTTGTGTGGCTGGAGGAGATTACAGAGATAGGGATGATAGCATCCATGGAGGAAAACCAAGGATGCTGATTTTAAGTGTTGCTGCCTCTGAATTGGGAGCCTTTGCAGATCAGCGATCACAGGGGTGATGGATGAACAAGACTTGGTCCAAGTAAGCACAAGAGCAGCAGAGTTTTGGATGGTGGAGGTTAAATCTGGAAGGATGACCAGGAGTGCGTTAGTGTTGTTAAGGCCAGAGGTGACAAAGGATTGGATGATGGTTTCAGCAGCTGATGAGCTGAGACTGGGATGCAGTCAGGCGATGTTACTGAGGTGGAAATAGGCGGCCTTGGTGATAATGCAGATATGTAGTTAGAAACTCATCGTGGGGTGAAATATTTCACCATGGGTGTGAACAATCAGATTCAGTGTCAGGCAGTTCCCAGGGAGAGGGATGGAATCGGTGACTAGGCAGTGGAGTTTGTAGCAGGGACTGAAGACAATGTCTTTAGTCTTCCCAATATTTACTGAGGAAAGCTTATGTATTGAGCGATGCTTATTGAGGAAAGCGGTGATGTGGCAGATTTAAAGGAGAAAGGAACAGCACCTGGAGAGAACTGTTAACAGTATTTGTTAACATGGGGACCAAGAGATGAAGTTGAATATTTAGCAGTTCAAGTGACAAAAGTATTGAGGAAGCAAGAGGTGGGTGTCATGGACAAGTTAAGTTCGGAGAGGGTATTTAGGAGACAGGAGAGAAACTAGAGAAAGTTGTTCAGGGCTAGGGCAGGGGACAACTTCAGAGGAACTTTGGCCAGGTGGGCGAGTGGAAGGGAAGGAAGCAGTGGAGGCAGCTGAATGGATGATCTTGGTCTTAGTGACAAAAGTCTGTGAGCTCCTCTCTCTTACTATTGGAAGTGAGGGTGGAGGAGACAGTGGAAAAAGGTTTAAGAAAGATGATTTGCATGAGAGAAAAGAAGCCTGGGGTTATATTTGCATTCGAGGATGATCCTAGAATAGTGAACAGTAATAGGTGAGAAAAGAAACCTATAGTGCGTTATGTGCTTCAGCAAGATCTGGGGGTGGATGGTTAAACCAGTTGTCCGCCGTTCAAGTCTGCATCCCTTGGAGCTAAACGAACGGACATGAGGGTTGTACTGGGGGGAGTGTCCAGGGTGAGAGAGAGTCAAGGCTTCACTGGGAACTAGAGCATCAAAGGTGGACATGAGGGTGTGGGTTACTGTTTAAAAATAAGGGGCCACTCATTTAAGACAGAGAAGAGTATTTTTTTCTTTCAGAAGGTTGTGGAATTCCCTTCCTCAAAGGGCAGTGGAAGCAGAGTCTTTGAATATCTTTGAGGCAGAGTTAGATAGATTCTTGATAAACAAGGGGGTGAAAGGTTATCGGGGGTAGGCGGGAGGTTACAATCAGACCAGCCATGATCTTATTGAATGGCGGAGGAGGCTCGGGATTCCAAGTGGCCGACTCCTGCTCCTAAATTGTATGTTTGTATGTTAAATGGAGGAAATTTCTCCTCATGCAGTGCTAGATGTCAGATGTCAGAACGGTGTGTGAGTTGGAGAGGAACTTGCAGGTGATGGCGTTTGTATCCACCTGCTAATCTGGTCCTTCTAGGTGGTGGAGGCTGAGAGTTTGGGAGATTGTGTCAAAGTTCTGGTCGAGTTGTAGATATATAAAATCTCTCTCTCTGCCCTTTGCCCCTCACCTCTCTCTCTCTCTCCACCCATAGAGGCCAGAGTCTTGTGCAGGCCCAGACCGGGTGACAGGTTCCCTTCTGTGAAGGACATTGGTGATCCAATTGCATTTTCACAGCAATCCAGCAGTTTTCATGGTCACTTTTTCCTGGTGTCGGCCCCACAAATGACCAGATTCATTCAGCTCAATTTCATAACCTGTCTTTGTGTTTTTGTGGGTTCTCTCTCACTCCCTTTTTTCTGTTGTCAATCAATTTCACAGGATATTAGAAGGGGAGAATTTGCAGTCAGGAAACTGAAATCAAACATCACATCAGGATCTGGCAAAGTTGTCCAATTAATTGTAACCTGTATATTACCAGATTTTGAACATGGAAGGAAAAAGCACCGTTCACGTTGGAGAGAAACCATACACTTGTTCTGTCCTGTCGAGACACAAGCAGAGTCACACTGGGGAGAAGCTGTGGAAATGTGGTGATTGTGGGAAGGGATTCAATTATCCAGTTAGGCTGGAAATTCATCGGCGCATTCACACTGGGGAGAGGCCGTTTACCTGCCCCAAGTGTGGGAGGGGATTCACTACCTCATCCCATCTGCTGACACACCAGCGCACTCACACTGGGGAGAGACCATTCAGCTGCTCCAAGTGTGGGAAGGGATTTACTCAGTCATCCAACCTGCTGACACACCAGCGGATGCACACTGGAGAGAGGCCCTTCACCTGCTCCGAGTGTGGGAAGGGATTCACCATTTCAGCCCACCTACTGAGACACCAGCGAGTTCACTCTGATGAGAGACCTTTCAAATGCCCAGACTGTGGGAAATGCTATAAAAGTTCTGGGGAACTGATGTCCCATCAACGTGTTCACACTGACGAGAGACCGTTCAGATGCTCTCACTGTGGGACTGGGTTCAAGCAATCATCTGACCTCACAGTACACCAGCGCACCCACACTGGGGAGAAGCCGTACTCATGCTCCGTGTGTGGGAAGAGATTCAATCAGACATGCACCCTTCTGCGACACCAGCAAGTTCACACTGGGGAGAGACCATTCACCTGTTCCATGTGTGGGAAGAGATTTGGTCGGTCATCCACACTGCTGAGACACCAGCAAGTTCACAAGTGACTATAGTGATTGGATTTTTCTGTTCATCACATCCAGGACTGAATAGAAGAACAGCAAGTTCAGGAGAGACAAAATCTGACCGGAGAAGCTGTTTCTTACAGATTCTGTCTCTCACATTCAGAGGCAACTTTTTTCCTGGGTCACCCAAGTGACTGAACATTCATGGGGGTTTTGGGAGCTTTTGTGGGGAGAGTTTTCCTGCCGCCTCTGTGTATTTTGCAGTTCCTCTGATTAACATCGACAATTAGAAAGTGCTGATTAATCCTTGCCAACAATTCTTACTGACTTCCACATTCTTCACCGTGACACCTCCATCATGAAATTAAATTATCAAGGAAGGTTAAACAAAACAGTAAAATATTTTACCAGCACATCAATAAAAGCTTCATCAATCAACATTGATATTGATGAAGTTTGGAAGTTGCTGATTCAATCATTTCTGATACAGCAGCAGCAACATCTGTTAAAGGTGGAACCCACAACAAAGGCTGGTTTGAGACCCACTCTGCAGAGATGAATCTGTCATTGAAGCAAAAAGCAAAGCCAACCTGATGCACAACATAAAGCCGACAGCTAGAACACTGCACAACTTGAAAGTTCCAAGATGGTTGTGCAAAAGACAGGGAGGAGCTGTGTAAATAAACACTGGATCAGCCTGTGTCAAGAAATCCAAACTGCCTGTCACAACGGGAACTATGTGCCATGTATGATGGGATCAAGAGGGCGCTTGGTCCGACCATCATCAAAGTTGCCCCTCCCATGAAATGGGCAGATGGTGAAGTGCTGACTGACAGAAGTGAACAGGTTGTCACTGGGTTTAACACTGGGAGCTGTACTCCCTGTGAGACAGACATCTCCCAGTCTCTGTTTGATTCTCCCCAGCAGCTTCCTGTCAGGGCTGAGTTGGACAAGGAAACCTCATCACTTGAGCTGGAAAAGGCCATTGATTGTTCAGCAAGCAGAAAGGCACCCGGCAAGGATGGGATTCCAGCTGAACTGCTCAAGCACGGAAAGTCCCATCTGCTGCCACACCTTCATCATCTCCTCCTGTGTTGGAAGGTAGGATCCATTCCACAAGATATGTGTGAAGCAAAAATCATCACAATAAACAAAAACAAAGGTGACAGAGGAGATTGCAACAACTACAGGGGCATCTCACTCCCTAACGTCACTGGGAAGACCTTCACTAGGGTCATGCTTAAAGACTTCATCTATTTGCAGACTGTGTGTATCCAGAAGCAGAGTGCAGTTTCTGTGCTGGCAGATCTACAGAGGACATGATCTTCTCCGTACACCAGCTCCAAGAGAAGTGCACGATTGGTATTTAATCTAAAATGCTGCCAGTTCCTGTGCTGAGAAATGTGAAAAGTTATAATTACTGCGTGAAAGTAAACCTTTAAGTATGAATCACAATTGACTTGTACAATTGGAAAAGGCACAAAAAATGTGATTCCCTGAAGATAAGCTTCACCCTTGAGGTTATGCTTCAGAGCTCACAAGTTGTGGGAAGCCCCATCCTCTTTAACACTTTTTGGTCTAAGATGGTTGAAGCTCTGTTTACCTGTGAAAGCTCACTTCTTTAGTTTTATTTTTCTTCAGCTTTATTATAGTCATTTGGAAAGACACCTGAAGAAACACCAAAAAAAACACTAACAGAGAGTCATAGAGTTATACAGCACAGAAATAGGCCCTTCAGCCCATCATGTCCATGCTGGCCTCACCTATCTATTCCAGTCCCATTTTCCAGCACTTGGCCTGTGTGGGGCCACTGTATGCTCTGGCATTTCAAGTGCTCATCTAAATACTTCTTAAATGTTGTCCGGGCTCCTGCCTCTACCACCCCCTCAGGCAGCGTGTTCCAGATTCCAACCACTCTCTGGGTGAAATTTTTTTTTCCTCAAATCCTCTCTAAACCTCTTGCCCCTTACCTTAAATCTATGCCCCCTGGTTATTGACACCTCCACTAAGGGGGAAAGTTTCTTCCTTTCTACCCTATCTCTGCCCCTCATAATTTTGTACACCTCTGTCAGGTCCCCCCTCAGCCTTCTCTGCTATAAGGAAAACAACCCTAGCCTATCCAGTCTCTCTTCATAGCTGAAATCCTCCAGCCCAGGCAACATCCTGGTGAATCTCCTCTGCACCCTCTCCAGTGCAATCACATCTTTCCTCTAGTGTGGCAACCAGAACTGCACACAGTACTCCAGCTGTGGGACCCTTGCTGTTTGTAGTGTACATTAATGATTTAGACGTGAATATAGGAGGTATGATCAGTACGTTCACAGGTGAAACGAAAAATTGGTGGTGTCATAAATAGTGAGGAGGAAAGCCTTAGATTACAGGACGATATAGATGGGCTGGTAAGATGGGCAGAGCAGTGGCAAATGGAATTTAATCCTGAGAAGTCCACTTGCATTTTATACAGCTCTAACATAACCTCCCTGCTCTTATATTCCATGCCTCAGCTAATAAAGGCAAGTATCCCATATGCCGTCTTCACCTTATCTACCTGTGCTGCTGCCTTCAGGGATCTATGGACATGTACACCAATGTCCCTCTGATCCTCTATACTTCCTAGGGTCCTACCATTTATTGTGTATTCCCTTGCCATGTTAGTCCTCCCAAAATGCAAGATTCTCAGGATTAAATTCCATTTGCCACTGCTCTGCCCATCTTACCAGCCCAGCTGGTGGTGGTGGGTGTGGGATAATTCAGGAAAGAGTAAATTCAAAAGCAGCAAGGGAAATGTCAAGCTCCAGAGCAATGTTTTGGTAAAAGTAAGCAGAGTGGGTCGGGAAAAGATAATGAGAATAACACAGGGAACAGGGCATAACAGGTGGATAAGGGGAAAGCAGTTTACATTTTCAAAAAGCTTTTGATAAGGTGTCACAGAAGAGGTCATTACACAAAATTAGGTCTCATGTGATGGAGACAATATCTTAGCATGTATTGAGGGTCAGTTAACAGACATAAAACAGAGGTTCGGAATAAATGGGACATTTTCAGGTTGGCAGATTATAACTGGCAGGCGCCACGAGGATCAGTAATTGGGAATCAGCTATTTGCAATCTATATTATTTACCTTGACGGTGGGACTGAGTGTAACGTATCCAGATTTGCTGACAATGCAAAGTTAGGTGGGAAAGTAAACAGTGTGGAGGACAGAGTCCGCAGAGGGATATAGACAGGTTGGGTGAGTGGGTAACAACATGGCAGATGGAATACAAGGTGGTGAAATGTGAAATTATCCACTTGGGGAGAAAAAAATAAAACAAAAGCAAAATAATTTTCAAATAGTGAAAGACTGGGAAATGGTTGTATTCAGAGGGACCTGGCTGCCCTTGTACATGAATTACGGAAGCTTAACATTCAGGTAGAGCAAGTAATTAGGAAGGCATACGGTATGTTAGCCTATATTACAAAGGGATTGGAATACAAGTGTAAATAAGTCTTATACAATTATATGTTAAGTTCCAATAGTTGTTTAGAAATGAAGACCAAAGCCAAGACTGACTCCTTCAGACAGAGTTTTATTGCTTGTCATAAAACTCTCCACAGAGCCAACTTGTCTCAACTGTTATCCCTTTTATACAACCGAATGGGTACTTAGTTAAACAACCTAATAATTAGCAATTGAACTTCTTTAACTGTTTCCTTCCCTAACAGATTCCCCTCTTCTTAAAAATAAAATAACTTTTAAGTTTATATAATCACACAAAAAAAAATAGTAATAACAAACATCAGTATATAGTTCTGATGAAGAGTCATACGGACTCAAAATGTTAACTGTATTCCTCCCGCGGATGCTGTCAGACTGCTGAGTTTTACTAGCTATTTTTGTTTTTGTTTCAGATTTCCAGTATCCGCAGTAGTTTGCTTTTATTTTTGCTTTTATCAATATATATTGTTTCATTCAATAAATTCACCTTATTCCCCTCCTTAAAAAAAGACAACACATGTACAGATATGTCCGCAGAAAAGGAGTATATTTTTCTTAAAAAGACATCCCTCTTTAAAGATCTCTAATCACTTCTTGGAGCTCGCTTCTCTTTTGGTGAAGCAGTCAGATAACTGGTAGCTGCTATCAATCCATTTGATCTTGGCAATCTCCTTATTCTCGAGCATGTGTTTTAAGCTTGCAATCTCTTCCCATTAACGCACTTCATAGAGTGAACATTTTCCCAAAGTGACTTATTATCTATGAGACATTCGATAGGTATCGTCCCTGAATACCCTTTTCCATTTAAAACGTCTTCCAGTATCTTTGATAGATAGAATACCATATCTATCACCTCAACAAGGGCAAGAGTCTCCGCTGCTAACGTACTTTTTACAACTCCTTGCATCTTTTTAGATTCCAATGTCAAAAGGCAGCATTTGCCTTTTTCACCATAAGAAATATTATAAATCCTCCCATGCTTGAAAACCCATCATATAGGTGTGCATAAGGCACATCACTAAACACAATCCATTTCATTTTTCTAACATCACCCAGAGATGGAATTTCAAACACACTGCTCCATTTTTAATGTTGTCAATGATTTGTTTTCCAGAATAATCCCTTCAGCCTTGGGATCGTTCATTTTAGTGCTTAATTCCAAAATGTCAGAACTGACATCAGGCCTTGTTTGTTTGCCTAGCCAACTGAGTTGCCCAATTAGATTTCTGCATTCCTTTTTTTCAATTTCAGTAGCCGCGGTATCTTTCTGGGAGGCCCTACCACGACTATTTGCAACGGGATTGATGTTCTCTGAGTAGGATTGCTGATGTAAAAGGATATGTGATCCTTCCTGCCTGATTTCCAATCCAATGTACTTAAATGCAACAAAAGGCTGACTTCCAATTTTTAAACTCCATTCTGAGCCCATTAATGGTAACTGTTTCAAATTCACTACTACCCTACACAAATCATCTAGACGCATCATAAAGATGCCTGCAAGTTCCCTCCGTGGTACCAATAAAACATTGCCGGGCCTTCCAACTGAAGGCAGCCCAGCATTAACAAAACTGACCTCACTGAGAAATACCAAACTCTGGAGGCATCATTTAAACTGTATACACATTTATTTAGCTTCCAGAGAATCCTTTCTGCGTTTGGCACCTCTTTTGATGGACGGGGAAAAATTTCCCTTTGAAGTTGGTCTCCCTGCAAAAAAGCAGCTTTAATATCAATGGACTTGCATTCCCAAGCATTTGTAGCTAATAGAGCCAAAATGATATCCAACATAACTTTCACTGAAGTAGGTGAATCTACTCGCACACCCCTGTCACCCAGTTTTTCTTCAAACCCTCATACCACTGGTCTGGCTTTAGTTTTAGAAGTCCCATCAGGAAGCACCTTTTCCATGCATATCTGCATATGAGACAGAGCTGTTGGTCCCTATCTGACATCTCTGTGTATACCCCAAATTCTTTCCAACTATGTAATTCTTGCTGTTTGGCATTCTTTATTAATTTATAGTCTAATTTGTTTGAAACTAATAAGACTTCTCAATCACATGGGCTTCTGCCCCTTGTTACCAGTCTGTGCCATTTTCCTTGACCTTGTTAAGCTATACTCTCTATCTGCCTTCTATCATGCTCCGGATGTTAGGTTTGATCTCCCTCTCTCATTCATAGGTGTTCATTCAACAGTCCCACATCTCTTCTGAGAGGCATGTTCACTCCCAGGCCCACTGTCTGAACTGATACTGCATTTCCGTGCCTTCCACTTTTGTACTTCATGTTTCCAATCCATAGGCCTTTATCTCGTACATTTAACCAGTTTTAATATTTCCAGTGGCCTTCCCTGCTCTACCTACAATCATTGCATCCCACCATTGACTGGCTCCTTCTGGCAAGTATGTAACTTTCGTGCCAGCTTTCGACATTCATCCTCTGGGACAAATCGCTTCATCTTCTTTGCCCAAAGTGCTGTCTCCATCTTCAGATACCCTGTCAACTTTAGCTACCTGGTCCTCACAATCATGCAACATATGGGTATGAGAAGCACATGGTTCCTCGTCCCTTCCTACACTTTCTGAACCCGCAAATTTGTACTCTGTGCTAACTAACCTTGATGAGTGCACCCGAATAGTGTAGTTCCCATGTTGTAAATGACTGTTCTACCATCTTTACTGATAATCTTTCCTGGGCCTTTCCTCTCATTAAGTCCTTCTCTCTTATAGTATACTATGTCTCCCCGTTTGAAAATAGTTTCCGATGGTCGTATATTGTGTCTTAGAGCTCGCCGGATTATTTCCAAAACTTCGGCTTTAAAGAACACTCTTCTACCTATGTGCAGTGCATTTAGATGCTCAGATAAGGTAGAGCTAATCATAGTTCCCTCCCAAACTGGGGGCTGACCATTCAGGGCTGAAGGAATTTTTGGGTTTCTACCAAAAAACAACTGATATAGACTATAGCCCCCAACCATCTGCAATGAATTCTTGGCATGAACAGCCCATGCTAGAGCTGATGATAATTTTCAGCTTGGTCCATCCACCAATATTTTACAAAGCATCTCATTTATTACTGCATGATTCCTTTCACACACTCCGTTACTAAGGGGGCTTTCAGCTGAGGCATTCATAACTATTATATTCATGTTTTCGTACATATCCACAAGCTCGTCACGAGCAAATTTCCACCATTATCAGTGAGGAATTTTGCTGGTGGTCCCAATCCAATCCCTATCCACTTCTCCATTATCTGATCCACAATTATTTTCTCTTCTTCACTGTATATGATTGTCGGCTGGCTAAACTTTGTTGTCAGATCTATGAAATGTAAAATAAAAATGTTCTTTTCTTTATCCTATACCTTTAAATCCATTGTCAGACCTCTATTGAAATGCCCCGCTAAAGGTGGACTCACTATCAGCCTTGACAGTGTCCTTCTGTATTTCTTACATATGTCACATCCATTGCTTATCTGCTCTGTAATTTTAGTGTACTGTCCATCCCTTATTCCTCCATCCCTTAGAAAAATTTTTAACCTTTGCAAAGAAGGATGGACAAACTGCCGATGCAATTTTAACACAATTTGCTTTTCGTCCTCTAAATTGCTATCCCCTGACGCTAATAACACTCCTTTAATCTGCTTAATAGAAAAGTTAGGTTTCATTAAAGGAATACAGTAGTGTCCAGATTGCGTAAATCGTGAATCCACAGGTTTTCCAAATACAATGGGGGCAGGGAGGAGGGCGAGAGCAGAGGGCAATAGAATCCCATCCCACAGGCCCCACATTTACATGGTTTTTCCCTGTTGTGGGTGTCCTTGAGTCTCACTGTGTTCAACAATCAGTTGAAGCCTCATATAAAAGGCCTCTCCCCGTTGTAAATGGTGCAATGCTTTGTCAGGCTGTGTAAGTAGCTGCAGCTCTTTCCAACGTCATTGCACTGGAACATTCTCACTTGGGTGTGTTTGTCTCGATGCTTTGCCAGTCACACTGATGTTAGAAATATTTGCAAACAGACAAATATTTCTCCTTCCACGTTCAATGGCCGACGACCATCTGGTCCTGATGAATCAATTAACTCTATCAAATGTTCATGGGATGTTTGATTTGATTTTCCCATCTGCAAGTCCTCCTTCTCCAATATGCTTGACAAGACGTTTACTAAAGCCATTACAGTAAGTACACAATAGAAATTAGAAACTGATATTCCAGTTGACATAGAAAATCCTTTTCCCTCTCAAACTAGAATTCTCCTTCCCTGAAGGTGCTGATTCTCGGGTTCAGTTTCACAGTCACGATTTGCCTCCCCAATATGTCACCCAGGTATCTAAATCTTTACGCCTAAAGTTAACTAACAGTTATGTTCAAGCGATGTCAAAATCAAATCCAGTGACTTCTACATGTACTTTGTGACAGGGTGGGGTCATTGCGCCCCTCACTCCCACTTTTCATGCCAGTCCGATGTGTTTGGAGACCGGGCTGTGGCTCAGTAATGGCAGCCATAACTCCCACAAGCCCCCGCTTCAGGGAAACCGGTCTATCCACCGCGCAGGCGGGACGGCTCAGGAGTGCGCATGGGCAATGAAGAGAGGGGGTGCGCATGTGTGGAGAAGAGAGTTCACGTTGGCCAGCAATGGTGCGCGTCATGGGGTCAGTGTCTTCTTGCGGGGATTGACCAATGGGAAGAGTTGGAGGACCGGAAGGACTTTTGTCCTCCAGGCAATCAGAGCGCGGGCTTTGTGTCAACGAAGATTGAGTTTAACACCGACGAAAACTTCCTCCTGTGCCCAATATCTGTGAGTAAAACTCTTTCTTTTCTCTCCCTTTCCATTACTTTTCTCATTCTGGGTTTAAATTGTTGACTTGCAGGAACTGAAGGGAAAGGAAGTGAATCCAGTGAGGGTGCAGACTCTGGAAAGGTTGGCCTACTCTCTCTCTCTCTTAAAGACATTGACATCGTTTGCTCACTCATCTTGACACATTTATTTGTTTGGCTAGAAGGATGGCTGCTTTCCTAATGTTCACATTTAAATGGGTCGTTTTCCCAGGGAATGGCTGATATTTAAGGGGACAGTAAATTAATATAGGACAGGCTTAAGTGGAGTGATGTTATATGGTACATATTAGACACATATTTATGGTTTTCCAATAAAGTACATTTATTATTATTTCTAGTCTTGTAATATAGTACTGTAGCTATGTTATAGATTTTCAGACAGAGTCGTTATGACACAGAAGAAGTCCATTTGGCAACTAGAGTCCATACCAACTCTGCAGAGGAATCCAGTCAGATCCACTCCTCCTTTATATCCTCCTCACCCTGCAAGTTTATTTCCTTCAAGTGCCCATCCAATTTTGAAATAATTGATCATCTCTGCTTCCACCAACCCCATAGGCTATAGGCTGCCTAAATAAAGTTCTTCCTCACATCCTGCATGTATCTCTAATCAAGTAATACATTACTGTATATTACATGCATCTTTAGTCCAAAAAATATATTATATGTATTAGAATCAGTGAGCATGGACCTGTCGATCAGCATGAATTATCACCTTCAGAAGATTTGGGGCGGTGTATATTAAGTACAGCAGAGTGAGAATGGAGGGAGTGTGTGTGTGATGGAGATTTACAGCTTTTGGGGAATGAGAGAGGAAAGAATGTTTCATAGAAACTAGAATTGTTTGTTTTGAATTTCTAACCTGTACTGACTGATGATTTTTGTAAATTCCTTTCACAGGATATCTGGAGGTGAGGATTTGAAGACTGAAATCTCAAAATAAACATCACGCCATAATCTGACAGAGTCACTCGATTCATCGGGATGTGGATGTCATTGGCATTTGAATCTAGAAGGAGAAATGTTTATCTGTTCTGTTTGTGGGAGAGGATTTCAAACATCAGTGTGACCGGGAAAGCACCAAAACACACACAACCTGAATGAGAGTGTTCCAGTGAACTGACTGTGGAAAGAGCTTTAACCAGTTACACAGCCTGAAAAAACATCACAGCATTCACATTGGGGAGAAACCGTAAATGTGTTCTGTTTGTAGATGAGTCTTCAACTGATCGTTGAACCTGGAAAGACAGAAGGACACCCACACCATGGAGAAAAGATGGAAGTGTCGGGGCTGTGGGAAGGGATTCCGTTGCCCATCTGATCTGGAAACTCATCGACGCAGTCACACTGGGGAGAGGCCATTCACCTGCTTCGTGTGTGGGGAGGGATTCAGCAAGTCATCCACTCTGCAGTCACACCAGCGAGTTCACACTGGGGAGAGGCCGTTCACCTGCTCCGAGTGTGGGAAGGGATTCACTCAGTCAACCAACCTGCTGACACACAAGCGAGTTCACACCAGGGAGAGGCCGTTCACTTGCTCTGAGTGTGGGAAAGGATTCACTCAGTCATCCAACCTGCAAACACACCAGCGAGTTCACACTGGGGAGAGGTCATTCATTTGCTCCAAGTGTGGGAAGGGATTCACCCAGTCATCCAACCTACTGACACATCAGCGAGTTCATACAGGGGAGAGGCCGTTCACCTGCTCTGTGTGTGGGAAGGGATTTAATCGAATATCCAGCCTGCAGGAACACCAGCGCGTTCACACTGGGGAGAGGCCATTCATCTGCCCTGTATGTGGGAAGGCATTCACTTGGTCCTCCCTTCTCTTGAGACACCAGCGACTGCACCAGTGATTACAAGGGTTGATTCTGTTGTTATTGCTGCTGCGAATCACATCCAGGACTGAACCATGTTCATTCTTACAGCTGGACTGGCCGGTCTCATGACCTTGCTTCCAGTGGACTGATGCACTTTGAGACTTGTTGCGAATATCCAGTTTCATCTTTCATTTGGATCACAGAATGAAAGGGTGTTTGGAAGGAAAAAGAAATTCAGTTTGCCTTCCATTTTCTCCCAAAGCATGCCTCATTGTCATGAGGGGAACATGATTCCCCTCATGTGAGGGGAAAAAGAAGCTGGAAGATTTGCCTAGTTTGAAGCTAGAGGAAGAAATCTCCAGTGGTCCTCACCGTGAAAGACAGTTGGCCCTGTGCCAGAGAGCAGTCAGCTTGGAAAGAGCTGTGAAGAAGCTGTGGGAGCTGACTGGGAAAAAGCAGTCCAAAGCCAGCTGAAGAAGGCAGTGGCATCCTCACAGAGAGAAAGAGCTCTGGATGTCTAAGTCCCAGACTGGGGAGAAATCAAAGTAAATTCCAGAGGGCTGTGGCATAACTTGGTTTGGCCCCAAAGAAAGTGAATGAAGCCTCAAGATTTCATAAGGTAAGGGAACCATTGGGGAGGGAGTGGTGCTTTCTTCATTTATTCGTTGAGATATATATACAATAAAGTTTGTTTTTGTGTAAAAGCATGAAATTTTGTGGTGTAGTTCTTTCAGTTAATCACTGGCTGTTTAGACTTATCTTTAAACATGAACAGTCCATACCGGGATTGTAACATTCTAGTTTGTTGCCTGGTGAGAATAGTGACCAGAAATGGTCAGTGAGAATCTCCACAGAGAGCGAGGCAGCAGAAGCCAATCAGTGTCAGAAAGAGATGCCAGCATTTATTGTCCATCCTTAATTGCCCATGAGACGGTTGTGATGATCTTCCTTCTTCAACCGCTGCAGCCCACCTTGTCCAACTTATCTGTTGTGGTTTGGTGCAGCTGAGTTTCTTTCTCAGCCATTTCCGAGGAAGATTAAGAGTCAACCACATTGCTGTGGGTCCAGAGTCACACGTAGGCCAGACCAGGGAAGGACAGCAGATTCCCTCCCTCCAGGGTATTGGTGAACCAGGTGTAAGAGAATTCCAAAGATTCACAAACCTTCTGAGTGAAAACATTTCTCCTCATCTCAGTCTGAAATGATCGGCCCCTTATCCTGAGTCTGTGCTCCTGTGTTGTAGATTCTCCAGCTAGGAGGCAACAACCTCTCAATGTCTACCCTTCATACCCTGACACTGGCTGCACATTGGCTCCGCCAATTGTCAATTGACCCTCTGGCATCAAAGTGAGGGAGCCACACTCATGATAAATAAATCGTGGCTGGTTGACCTTGGCAGGCTTCCTGCTGCCCCCAGTTGATGCCGCTAACCCCTCCCCTTGACACCAGGCTTCCTCCCAGCCGTGGGATCACCATGTGGAGCAGGAACACCGGCTTTGCTCCTTGTGGCACTGAAGCCCAGTCTGGTGCACACCTGCCCCCCCTCCCACCCAGACAGATACCAGGGACCTGACATTGACCTCCATGGGGCCTAAAGTCAGAAGCATTTTCAAAGCAAATGCTGATGCTCCTTTAAATTGATGCATTTGTCACTGAAAGAAAAATCCAGTAAAAATCTAATTGTAATTTAGTACAGTGGCTATGTTATATATTTCCAGTTGGAGAGTTGTTACGTCACAAGAAATCCACTCAGTAACTTGGGTCCATGCCGACTCTCTGTAGAACAATCCAGTCAGTTCCATTCCCTCTCTCCATCCCCGTTCCCCTACAAGTTTATTTCCTTCAAATGCCCATCCAATTTCATTTTGAAATCATTTACTGTCTCTGCTTCCACCACCCTCGTAGGCAGCGAGTTCCAGGTCATGACCACACGCTGAAAATCCCCCCATATCTCTATCTTATTGAGTAGTGTATACGACACACATTTTTAGTTCAGTATATGCGTGTGTGTGTATATATATATATATATGATTTTTATCACATTCCTCATACATGGTGAAGAATTCCTTCACCTTTGCAAAGACCATACAGGACTTGCACATCGATCGCAATGCCATGTCCATGTGCTTGTTCAACATTGCGAGCCTATTCACTAATACACCGCTCAGGGAAGCCATAGAGATTTGCACCAAGTCACTATGTCATGGCAATCTAACCCTCCACCATTGTCTGAATCTGCATTCATTGAACTTATGAACTCAGTAACTCGTGCAGTTGAGTTCTGATTTAATGACACCATGTCTGCCCAAATGGATAGTGTTGACATGAAATCCCCCCCCCAGGCCCAGCTATCATGAACATCTTTCTCAGTTTCCATGAGAAACACGTCTTTGATGGACTAACCCCTAACCTCCTACCCCTTGTGTATTCCCAAGACGTAGATGATATATTAGTTATATTTGAATCTGCAGCTGCATCTAAGGTTTTCCTTACATATCTTAATGGGTTCCAGCCGGTGCTCAAATTCCCCTTTGAAATGGAGCAGTCAAAGGAGCTCCCATTCCTCAATGTGGTGGTTGAGATACCTGCTAATGGGTTCTCTACTACCGTCTACTGCATGCCTGCCTTCACTGGTTAATATATGTGTTGTGATTCCGACATTTCCACGCACTATAAGATTGGCCTAATCAGCAATCTCGTAAACAAGGCCCTGAGCCATTTGCTCACCATGCAAGCTTGATGCCAAATAGGCTGCATCAAAGCTATCCTGCGGGTTAATGGCTACCATGACCAGACCAGGGGTCGCTGTATAATCGCGCAAACTCATGAATGGGCCAAAGGCCTTGGGTCCTGAAAATGCCCAGTCTACCTCAGATTATCCTGGAAGCATAAGGTGTCTCAAAAATTTAAGCAACACTGTTACTATGCAGTGGCAACATTAGTGATATTCTTCACTAACAGAATGCTGATGTGAAACCAAAAAGACATTCTGTCTACCACACAAATGAGTAACGTGGTATATGAATTTCAGTGCTGGGGTTTTGTCAGGTATGTAGCTCGTATGTCTCAATGACTGGCGGATCATATCAAGCAGCACATCTTTTTGGCTGTTCGCAACAGGCAAAGTACTGACTGTAGTTAACCAGACAGAGCTTGCAAAACTCAGAACGTGGTGACTAACAGATATGATTCCGCAATTGGACAACACTTACTAAACGATCCTGATTGTGCTAAGAATGAAACTAACAACCAATTTAAGATTATCAGTCAGACTCTCAGTGTGGCTCACCAAGATTCAAACACCAGGCCCCATTTTTTTCAAACAGAAAGAACATGTCCATTCATTGCACCTTTTTCAACTGAACAGAAGCTTTGGGGACAGCCATTCCCTTGTTCATTCCCCAAGGCAATGAATTGACCAATCAGAGTCAACTTGTCTGGTTTGAATTTTTAAGAAAAGCTTGGCAGTTACTGTTCCCTGGTGCATTCTCCATGGCGACAGCTCTACCAATCACAGTCCACTTGCCAACCAATCAGCACCCCTTTTTCATACCCGTTGTTCCCTTTGAGATTTGGTATTCTTGTGGATCTGTCCTGATGAGGGCAAGATGAAAAGCTTTGACATCATGTCTCTTTTCTCGGCAATACTAAAGTTCTGTACTAGCAAGTGACTACCTGTTGATATCATTAATGTAGTTAATATGTTCCAAAGGAGAGTCAAATTGGACTCGAAACGTTAACTCTGTTCCCCTTTCCACAGATGCTGCCAACCTGCAGAGTTTTTCCAGCACTTTGTTTTTATTTCAGATCTCCAACATCTGCAGTATTTTGCTTTTATATTAATCTGACCCTTAAGCGATTTAGTTATGGCAGTTAATAACATTTATTCAAGTACAGTGCTTACTTTGTTAATTTGTTAATAAAGTGGTGTTAATTCATTGATATTTGTCTGGACTTAATTTCATTACCTTTTTTTTTACTGACTGGGGTCTCCCTCTCTCTCTCTGTGCCTTGTGTTTCCCTCAGCACACTAACTGGGCTATCCATCAAATCTTGGGACGTGCATGCTTCATACAAACAGTGAGACAGTGAGCAGGTTATTGCTGAGTAAGTGCTGCCTGATAGCATTGTTGATGAACCTTCCACTATTTTATGGCACAGTTCTAAAGAGTGAGCAGGGACAGAGGCTCCTGCGGGTCCATGTGCATTGATGGTGGAAATGGAAACAAGAAGTGATTTCAAAAGGAAACTGGATGGGCACTTGTGGGAAATAAACTCACAGGGCTACGGTGACAGAATGGGCAATGGGACTGACTAGTTTGCCGTAGAGTCAGCACCATGGATTCGATGGGCCAAAAAGACCTCCTTCTCGGTCCTACTGAATCTGTGATCTAAAGAGCACAATTTCAGCTGCTCCAGTCTCTCCAACTGACTGGAGTCCTTCATCCCCAGTGCCATTCAGATAAATCCTCTCTCCAGCCTCTCAGAGAGCTGCACATCTTTCCTAAAGAGTGGGGCCCGTATACGGGGTTCCGGTCTACAGAAATAGAATTGAAAAGCAGGGAGGTTATGTTGAGCTTGTCTAGAACCATGGTTAGACTACACTGGGATTAATGTCAACATTAGTGATCTCCATTTATGAAAAGGAAATAGAAGCACTGGATAAGGGGCAACAAAGATTCGCAAGAATAATCCCAGAACTGAGCATTTAACCCTCAGGAAAGGAGGGGGCTGTTTTTCTCCAGAAAAGAGAAGACTGAAGGGTGACCTAATGGAAATCTTTAAGATTATGAAGGGGTTCAATAATTCAACAGGGATTTCATGAGAAACCTCTTTACCCAGTGAGTGGTGAGGATGTGGAACTCACCACCACAGCGAGTGGTTGAGGTGAACAGCATGAATACATTTAAGGGGAAGCTAGATACATATATGAGGGAGAAAGGAATAGAAGGATATGCTGATGGGGGGAGATGAAGAGGGGTGGGTGGAGGCTCATGTGGAGCATAAATACTGACATAGAGCAATTGAACCAACTGGCCTGGCCCTGTGCTATAGACTCAATGGAACAGAAACAAATGTATTTATTTTAGATCTACCTGTAGTGGTAGGAAGAACACTATTTACTATCCAGGATAAAATAAATGTCCTTCATCAGCTTTTGTGGATTATTTCAGTGGAAATGTGCCCTCTCAGGCTCAAAGAGCGTCTGCCCACTGGAAGCAAAGTCATGAGACCGGCTAGTCCAGCAGAAAGAAACCCTCTGACCCTCCCACTTCACCAACTGTCAGAATGAACATGGTTCAGTCCTGGGTGTGATTAACAGCAGCAGAATCCAACTCCTGTCATCACTTGTGAGCTCACTGGTGTCTCAGCAAGGTTGGATGACTGAGTGAATACCTTTCCACACTTGGAGCAGGTGAACAGTCTCTCCCTGGTGTGAACTCGGTG
This sequence comes from Cetorhinus maximus, assembly GCF_964194155.1. Lineage (NCBI taxonomy): Eukaryota > Metazoa > Chordata > Chondrichthyes > Lamniformes > Cetorhinidae > Cetorhinus > Cetorhinus maximus. Next base: position 10,936,344 of record NC_135901.1, read on the forward strand.
GTATGCCAGTACAGAGGATGAAACACCAAATCTCCTCCCACACGCAAGGCAGGTGAATGGCCTTTCCCCGGTGTGAACTTGCTGGTGTCTCAGCAGGTGAGATGACTGAGTGAAGCCCATCCCACACACAGGTGAACAACATCTCCCCAGTGTGAACCTGCTGGTGTGTCAGCAGATGGGATGCCTGAATGAATCCCTTCCTACAAAGGGAGCAGGTGAACAGCCTCACCCCAGTGTGAATTCGCTGGTGTGTCAGCAGGGTGGATGAATTACTGAATCTGTTCCCACACTCAGGGCAGGTGAACGGTCTCCCTCCTGTGTGAACTCACTGGCGTGTCAGCAGTTGGGACGAATCACTGAACCCTTTCCCACACACAGAGCAGGTGAATGGCCTCTCCCCAGTGTCAATGTGATTCCAGTGCAGGTGGGGAAGGCAATCCCTTCCAACAGTCTATTCCATGGTTTCTCCATGGTGCGGTTGTCCTTGTGTCTCTCGAGGGTTGATGATCGGTTGAAGCCTCATCCACATACAGAACACGTGTACAGTTTCTCCCTGCTGTGAATGGTGTGATGTGTTTTCAGGCTATGTAACTGGTTAAAGGTCTTTCCACAGTCAGTGCATGGGAACACTCTCACTCGGGTGTGTAGTCACACTGATGTTTAAAACCTTCTGATGCAGACAGACCAGAAAACAGTTTTCCTCCTAGATTCAAAACTGATGAAATTCATAGGCCAATGATATTCAGGTCCTGATGAATCGAGTGATTCTGTCAGATGTTGACGTGACCTTTCATTTCAGATTTCTGTCTGCAATCTGTCCTGCAAAATGAGTTCGCAAAAGTCATCATTGTCAGCATAGGATAGAAATTCAGAACAGACAATTTTAGATTCCATGGAAAACTTTTTCCTCTCTTATTCCCCAAAAGCTCTAAATCTCCACCTCACACACTCTCCATTCTCACTCTGCTGTGCCTGTTATACACCCTCCCAATTCTCCTGAAGATGGTGATTCATGCCGATAGATCCATGTCGACTGCTTCTTGTATTGGACCTTAAAATTTTCATACAATGAAAAAAAGGTTCCACAAAATCACCAGCATTTCCCCCCTCAGCATATTTGGCACTAATTCCAGTTACAGATTCCCACAACTCTCTGTACTTCCGAGGGAGGGTGAAGAAAGTGATTTACTCACAGATGTCGGTCAGAGGAGAAAGTTTTAGTGTTTGCGAAGCTAAAAAGAAATGTTGTTCTGTTTAAAATCAAACTACATGACTCGGAAGAAAATAAAGCGAAGACACTTCACAAATTCCCCTCCCCTCCCCTATTCCTGCAGCTGGCAACCCAGCGCTCAGGCGCAGAAAGCACTGCTGACCCGAGCTGCCCGGAGCAGGCGCAGTGCGGCTGCCGCCAGCGGTTACGCTCGATCTCTTTTTGGATCAGGCAGCCGCCGTAGACAGTGTGGGGGGGAAAGGTCAGTTCGCCGAGCGGCTTCTCAGTCTGTGCGGAGCCGTCAGCCGGTTACCTGGAAACCTTGTCTCGAGAAGGGGGAGGGGGGACAAAGGGTGGGGGCAGGGCTCCCGTGTCCGCGCGCCTGGCCTGCAAGATTGGAACCCGAGGACGTCACCGCGGAGCAGAGTGATTCCCATTGGCTGGTACAGGTAGGGTTCGATTGTGGACGTAACAATGCGGAAGTTGAACAATGAGCTTCAGGCTAAAACTTCTGTGCAACATCTGTGAGGAAATCAATGTATTTATTGTATGTCTATTTATTTTCTAATTCTGGTCTTAAATTGTTGACTTGCAGGAACTAAAAGGAAAAGAGTTAGTCCAGGGAGGGTGCAGTCTAGAAAGGTTGGCGCAATCTCTACTCTCAAAGACATTGACATCCTTTGCTCTCTCAGCTTGACACATTTATTTGTCTGGCTAAAAGAATGGTCTCTTTCCTGATGTACAGAATTAAAGGGATGGTTTCCCCAGAAGGCTGACATTTAAGAGGACATAGTAAGGTAGGACATGTCTTGTGTATAGATAGCGTACGTCTAGTGTCATATATTACATTCTAGATATTGTTGGTTCTCTAATAAAGTACATTATTTATTTCCAATTTTGTAATGTAGCACTGTATATGTCCAGCTATCGACTCATTATAGCATAGAAGGAGTCCATTTAAGGGACAGTAAATTAATATCAGACAGAGATATGTCTAGTGCTGTTATATGGTACATATTATTTATGATTCTCTAATTAGGTACATTCAGTTAATTTCTAGTCTTGTATTACAGAAATGTAGTTACATTATATATTTCCAATCACAGAGACATTACGGTACAAAAGGGTGTCCATTCAGCAACTCAAGTCCATGCCGACTCTCTGCAAAGCAATCCAATCAGTCCCATTTCCCCTCTATATCCCCGTTCCTCTGCAATTTTATTTCCTTCAAATCAATTTCATACATCCATCCAATTTCATTTTGAAATTATTGATCATCTTTTCTCCCAGTACCCTCTGCGGCAGTGAGTTGCTGTATGTCTGTGTTCGGGACAGGAAGCAGTGAGAATGGACCTGCTGATCAGCATGAATTGGCACCTTCAGAAAAATTGGGAGGATGTTTATTAGGTCCAGCAGAGTGACAATGGAGGCAGGGTGTGTGGGACAGAAATTTACAACTCTTAGGGGAATGAGAGAAGAAAGAATGTTCCATTGGTTCTGAATTTCTATCCTGTACTGACTGATGGCTTTTGTAAACTTCTTTTACAGGATATTTGAAGGGGTGGAATTACGGATGGGAAACTCAAATGAAGCATCACGTTAAGATCTGATACAGCAACTTGATTCATCAAAATCTGAATATCATCAGTCTTTGATTCCATAAGAGAAAGGTTTGTCTGTTCTGTCTGCATCCATAATTTTTAAAAATTAGTATGACTGGAAAAGCACTGAGAGACACACACACACCCAAGTGAGAGTGTTCCAGTAAACTGACTGTGGAAAGAGCCTTAACCAGTTCCACAGCCTGTTTGCACCATTTACACTGGGGAGAGACCATATACATGTTTTGTGTGTGGACGAGGCTTCAGCTGACAGTCAAACTAGAGAGAAACAAGGACACTTGCATCATGGAGAAACCGTGGAAATGTGTGGACTGTGTGAAGGCATTCAGATCTCCATCTTTGCTGGAGATTCATCGACGCACACACACTGGGGAGAGGCCGTTCACCTGCTCTGAGTGTGGGAAGGGATTCAGCGATTCATCCAATCTGCTGGCACACCAGCGGGTTCACACTGGGGAGAGGCCGTTCACCTGCTGTGTGTGTGGGAATGGATTCAGTCAACTATCCAACCTGTTGCGACATCAGCGAGTTCACACTGGGGAGAGGCCATTCACCTGCTCCCAGTGTAGGAAGGGATTCACTCGGTTATCCAGCCTGCAGACGCACCAGCGAGTTCACACTGGGGAGAGGCCATTCACCTGCTCCATCTGTGGGCAGGGATTCAGTGATTCATCCACCCTGCGGCAGCACCAACAACTGCACAGTGGGGAGAGGCCGTTCACCTGCTCTGAGTGTGGGATGGGATTCACTCAGTTATCCAGGCTGCTCAGACACCAGCCAGTTCATACTGGGGAGAGACCGTTCACCTGCTCCGTGTGTGGGAAGGGGTTCACTCGGTTATCCAGCATGCTCAGACACCAGCGAGTTCACAAGTGATCACAGTCATTGGATTCTGTTGTTATTCACATCCAGTGGAAAGGTAGACTGTATGAGAATGAAGATAGCTCTAACTATTGTGGAAAGGATAGTAGAAATTAAAAATAAAGATACTCCCCAGTGTGGTAAAGAGATTGTGTAGAGGATGGAAATGAGTCAAAAAGACTGATATGTTTTCACAGTCATAGAGTTGGACATTTGATATCAGATTATTGGAGATTAAAAAGTAAACCAGTGGCATTGGTAAAAGTGGCTGGTGTTTCTCCAGAGAAAGTTGCACCAAAAGGGGAAGCTTGTGAGAAATCAATACCTTCTAATGTATTTACCATGGGTGAAAATAGAGATTTGAGGGATTATGAAGGATTTATGTTTGAAGAGGAAGTCACTCCATTTTTGTCCAAGAAAGAACCTGGAAAGATTGTTATCCTTAGAGACACTGGCTCATCTCAGAGCTTATTGTTAACAAAAGATTTAGACTTTTCTTCAAGATGTTCACTGAACAAAAATGTATTGGTTCGGGGTGTTGATGGGGAGTGTGTGCCTATCCCATTGTGTAAAGTCAGTTTAAACTATGCTTTCATAGAAGGTCTGTTATTGTTGGTGTTATTGATTATGTATGTAGATTTTATATTGGGGAATGATATAGGCTCCTCTGACAGCACCTTCCAAACCCACGACCACTACCATTTAGAAGGACAAGGTCAGCAGACACATGGGAACACCACCACCTGGAAGTTCCCCTCCAAGTCACCACCATCCTGACTTGGAAATATATCGCCGTTCCTTCACTGTCGCTGGGTCAAAATCCTGGAACTTCCTTCCTAACAGCACTGTGGGTGTACCTACACCACATGGACTGCAGCAGTTCAAGAAGGCAGCTCACCACCACCTTCTCAAGGGCAACTAGGGATGGGCAATAAATGCTGGCCCAGCCAGCGAAGCCCACATCCCATGAATAAAAAAAAAAATAATAGGTGATATTGTTTTTCCACTTTCTGGGACCGTGTTCACAGTTCAGAAGATGTTCCTGTGAGTAAAAAAAAAACCCTAGCCTATTCGTGACCCGGTTAAGCTACAAACTGATACAAAATAAAGATAGTGATGTGTCCACCCTAGTCACGGACAGTGCAGAGTCAGGAAAAGTGCCTGAAACATCTCAAGATAAAAGCCCACTTCAGAAGGAACTAAGATCTCAAAGATACCCTAAAGGGTTAATGACACCGAACACTGAATTATATGTAGCTGCCTGTGCTGAGACAGAACAAGATATAACAGCAGCAGGAGTTCAGGCAAAGGGACAGTTCACAGAAAAAACACTTCAAACTCCAAAATGATTGGAATGAAATAGTTTGTGAGTGACGTGGGAGACTCAAAATGTTTGAAAAAAGAATTGAAAGTCCAGAATGAAGAAGCTGTCAACATCACTGGAAAAAAATTAAATTAAGCTCGATCTGAATGAGATTAGGTGAACCGAAAGGATAATAAATTGTTCAAAGACCAGACCACACAGGAGTATCAAACACTTTTGCTTGAACATAAAAAGCATTTTGTGATGAGAGATGTATATTTTTGTGATGATGTTTTCTGTGTAGAAAGCTGTGGGTGTGTGTGGAAGGTTAATTAAGCAAGGGGGAGGTTACTAGAGAAAGGTTGTCTGAGGTCTAAGAGATGAAAGGTTAAAGGTGTTAGGTTTGTGCATGTGGTGCAGAGGTTATGGTGGGTTTGAGTTACAAGTAAATAGGTTGGTTCTGAAATTTGCGTTGTGATATCAGTGGGAAATGGGTTTTTCAGCTTTGAATTTCAAAAAGGGAGTTCAGAAGTAACAGGGGACATTTACATCTAACAGGGATTCCATGAGTAAATAGGGGAAGGCATATTAAATTTTATTGACCCAAAAGTAGAGGCAAAACAGAAAACATGAAATATTTTTATATTTGGAGAAGTTGAATTTCAAAGAGGTGTTTCAGGACAATGGAACCTGAGATGAAAGGGGAAAAAGATATTTAAGGAAAGGGGTGTTTAACTGTTGAGGGTTGCTGTGGGGGAACCCACTGAGGTTCAGCTTCTCTGTGTGTGAGCGGCTGAGAAACTGTAAAAGTTTAGAATTGGAGGGAGCCACCCAGTGTTAAGCCAGAAGTCTTTGTTTTAGGAAACAGTTTATTTCTGAACCTCCTTTTGGAATTCCATATCAGAGTGGAAGTGCCTGAGAATCCGTGAGGTACACCTTTGGTAAAGTGAGAATAATTCCTTGACATGGGTAATGTTTACTGGGTTTTTATGGTCAAAATCTGTCAGGGGTTGCTGCCAAAAAGGTAGTGCAGTTGTCTACTTTTGACAAAGCATGTTTTTGAGGGTTGTTCTGGAAGGCTGTTTTAACTTTTATCTTGTGTGCTTAAGCTTTCCTTTTTAATAAATCCTTTAATTAAAAAAATTCTAAAGCTATGACTGGAGTTCTGTGCTTTTGAGGTCAGTTGCTCTTCCTCCTTGTTTTCGCAAAAAAAGTTTATTATCAGCAAGACAGACTTCACTCAGGAGTCTGGCTTGCTCAGCAATAACATCAGCTGTGGTCATAACATTTTGAGTGACATTCTTAAAATGGCGAAAGAAGATTTTTTACCAGTGACCTACACAGCAGATTAGCTTGGAAGCATTGGAAAAATAACAAGGAACTGAGCAGCCACAATCAAGAGATGATAAATGAAAGTTTAACCTCTGAGAATAGCTGGAACTGAGGAGAATTCTCCAGAGCACTGTGACATACTTGATGTGCCTTATGAGAGAATCATGGGGAAACTAAGATGTAAACCTGAGGGCACAACATATGTAGTTATAAACCATATTAAGTTATTAGTACTTGCTTTGTTTAGTTCTTTTATGTACAATAAAGTTTGTTTTGGTAAAAAAAACAAGTGAAATCTTGTTGTGTAGCTTTATTGGTTAAAACAAGGTGTTTGGCTTTCTTTTGAGAGTAGTGACAATGCCAAGACCGTACCTTGTTTCCTCCTTGGTTGAGACGTAATCTGTGTCCACTTCATTCTTCCACTGGTCGTATGGCTCAGACTCCGAGAGCATTCGTGGGTAATCAGACCCTAACAATTTCCACTTGCTTTCAGCCATTTCTCACAAAAGATGCTAGGATTGTAGGACTCTGTGTGAAATCTTATTTTCCTTGAGTTTCAAACCTTCACCATTAGACAAACATTCTCTGTTAACATATTATAGTACTGACAGCCTTATGGTAAAAGAAGAAACTGCAGCCAATCTTTACTTGGTATAGATTTATTCACAGAGTGAAACATTACAGGTATAGGCCTCCTGACTCCACTCTATGTCAGTAAGTGTCTCTTATATGGGCTTATGTAACCATCCAATCAATGCCCTTCACCTGTAGATACTTAACCTCAATTGATACAATTAACACCAACGGTCAGAGCATCTAAAAGGCTCTAATTGGTGTGACTGCCATGGTGTCTCAGCAGCTCGGATGAATGAGTGAATTCCTTCCCACAAACTGAGCAGGTGAACAAATCTCTCCATTGTGAACTCGCTGGTGCCTCAGCAGGTTGGATGAATCACTGAATCCTTTCCCACGCACGGAGCAGGTGAACGGCTTCTCTCCACTGTGAACTCGCTGATGTCTCTGCAGGTTGGATGAATCGCCGAATCCCTTCCCACAGTCAGAACAGGTGAACGGCTTCTCCCTGGTGTGAACTCGCTGATGTCTCAGTAAATCATGTGACATTCTAAAGGTCTTTGTGCAGTGACAGCAGCTGAACAGTCTCTCCTCAGTGTGAATTCCTACCTGATGGTCCACCAGCACATAATGTGTAAAGCAGTTCCCACAGTCAGAGCATTGAACAGGTTTCTCATTGGTCTGAGTACCTTGGTGCCCCAGCGGACTGGGCTGACTGAATCCCTTCCCACACATGGAGCTGGTGAATCGCCTCTGCCTGGTGAGAATACGTTGGTGTGTAAGCAGGAGGGATGAGTGAGTGAATCCCTTCCCACACTCAGAGCAGGTGAACAGCCCCTCACCAGTGTGAAATCGCTCATGCTTCCGCAGGGCAGATGACCGTGTGAATCCCTTCCCACACTCAGAGCAGGTGAATGGTCTCTCCCCAGTGTGAACTCGCTGATGTCTCTGCACGGTGGATGAATCAATGAATCCCTTTCCACACACGGAGCAGATGAACGGCCTCTCCCCGCTGTGGCTGCGGTGATGAGTTTCCAGTTCACAGCGGGGCACGGAATCCCTTCCCATAGTCCCCACATTTCCATGGTTTCTCCATGGTGTGGGGGTCCTTGTGTCTCTCCAAGTTCTACAGTCAGTTGAAGCCTCATCCACACACACAACACGTGTCTGGTTTTTCCCTGCTGTGAATGTTTTTCAGCTCTGTAACTGGTTAAAGCTCCTTTCATAGTCAGTGCAGTGGCACACATTCACGAGGGTGTGTGCATCTCAGTGCTTTTCAAGTTAGATTAATGTTTAAAACCTTTTGAAACAGGCAGACATTTCTCCTTCTAAATTCATAGGCTGATGTCATTCACGTCCCAATGCGTTGGGTAACTTTGTCAAATCTTGACGTGATGTTTGGTTTGATATTTCTGTCTGTAAATCCTCCTCTTCTAATATCCTGTAAAAGGAGTTTACAAAAGTGATCACTGTCAGTAAAGGATAGAAATTCAGAATAGACAATTCTAATTTCTATGGAACATTCTTTCCTCCCTCAATCCCCAAAAGCTGTAAACCTCAGTCCCACACTCTCCCACTATCCTCACTCTGCTGTACCGAAAACACACCCTCCCAATTCTCCTGAAGGTTCTGATTCATGCTGATCGACAAATCCATGCTCACTGCTTCCTGTACTGGACACAGAGACCTGAAAATCTTCATGCAGGCTGTCAGCCTAATATAAATATGTTTATGTTACTAGACTAAAAATGAATATAATGTACAGTCCCGTATCACTTGGTTAGATGTGGAGGGGGCAATGTGCGGAAAAGCTCCATTTATGCAGTGAGTGGTCATGACCTGGTGGAAGTGAAGACAATCAATGATTCAAAATGAAATTGGATGTGCACTTGAAAAAATGAACTTGCCGGGGAACCAAGATATAAAAGGGGAATGGGGCTGACTGGATTGCTATACAGGGAGTCGGCATGGACTTGAGTTGTCAAATAGAATCCTTCTGTGCCGCAATGACTATGTGACTGGAAATATATAATGTAGCTACAGTACTATATTAGAAGATTAAAAATAACAAAATGTGTTATAGAACCATAAATATTATACCTAATATGTAACATATAACAACACTAGACATATCTTTGTTGTTATGATTCCCATGGAGACCGATAACCTTAAAATAAACACATTCCCAGACAAACCCAATGGAATAAACCGAAGGACAAGGTTTCACTTTTTAAATTTTTACTGTAACAATCAAACTAAAATCAACACAAATGAAACATGCATTAACAGACAAACAGGATTTGAACAGACAGGATAAATTTGACTTTAAACAGTTTATACAATAAAAAACAGGTTCCACAAAATCACCAGCATTTCCCCCCTCAGCATATTTGGCACTAATTCCAGTTACAGATTCCCACAACTCTCTGTATTTCCCAGGGGGGAAATAAAGTGTTTTACTCACAGATGTTGGACAGAGGAGGAAGGTTTAGTGTCTGTGTGAAGTTAATAACAAACGCTGTGCTGTTTAAAATCAAACTCAGAAATAAATGAAGGGAAGACATTTTGTAAACTCCCCCCCAGTGCGCAGACGCAGACGCAGAAAGCGCTGCTGACCCGAGCTGTCCGGAGCAGGCGCAGTGCGGCTGCCGCCAGCGGTCACTCTCGATCTATTTTTGGACCCAGCCAACCGCCGTAGACAGTGGGGGGAGGGAGAATTCGCCGTGCGGCTTCTCGTTCTGGCCGGGGCCGTCAGCTGGTTACCCGGAAACCTTGGCTCGAGGAGGTGCAGGGGGAGCGGGAACAATGGGTAGGGGTGGGACTCCCGTGTCTGCGCGCCTGGCCTGCAGACTGCAACCCGAAGACGTCACCGCGGGGCAGAGTGATTCCCATTGGCTGATTCAGGCAAGGTTCCATGGTGGACGTCACAATGCGTCGTTGGACAATGAGCTTCGGACTAAAACGTCCTCCTCTGGGTAACATCTGTGGGGAAATCAATGTTTCCTCATTTCTATTTATTTTCTAATTCTGGGCTTAAATTGTTGAATTGCAGGAATTGAGGGAAGGAGGTGAATCCAGGCAGGGTGGAGACTCTAGAAAGGTTGCCCCAGGACTCAGTAAAAAGGGTGGTTTGTCCAGGTAATGGCTGGTATTTAACGTGACAGTACAGTAATATGAGAAAATGCTGAGCTGGTTAAACCTTAACTCAATGGAGTTCAGAAGAATGAGAGGTGATTTTATTGAAACAAATAGGATCCTGAGGCTGTTTGACAGGGTAGATGCTTGGAGAATGCTTCACCTCGCAGGGGATTCTAGAATTAGGGGTCACAGTATAAAAATAAGTGTTCTCTCATTTAAGGTGGGGAGGAATTTCTTCTCTCAGGGGGCATTACTCTTTGGAATTCTCTTCCACAGGGAGTACTGCAGGCTGGGTCATTGAACACATTCAAAGCTGAGTTGGACACATTTTTGATCGACAAGGGAGTCAGCATTATGGGGACAGGCAGGAATGTGCAGTTAAGGCCACATCAGATCAAGTAGGATCTTATTGAATGGTGGAGCAGGCTTGATGGGATGAATGGCCTTCTCCTTATCCATTTCTTATAATCTCTCCAGGAAAGGAAGCAGTGAGCATGGATCTGTTCAGGAGAATTGCGACGGTGAATATTTGGCACAGCAGAATGAGAATGGAGCGATTGTGTGTGGGATAGAGATTTACAGGTGTGAGGGAACAAGAGATGAAAGAATGTGCCGTAGTAACGAGAATTGCCTGTTCTGAATTTCTCACCTTTACTGACAGTGATGACTTTTCTAAACTCCTTTTACAGGATATTAGAAGGGGAGGATTTGTAGTCAGAAATCTCAAACCAAACATCACGTCAAGATCTGACGGAGTCACTCAATTCATCGGGACCTGAATATCATCAGCCTTTGAATCTAATGGAGAAATGTTTGTCTGTTCTGATTGCTTCATAAGGTCTTAAAGTTCAATGTGACTGGAAAAGCATCAAGATGCACACGCCCACGTGAGAGTGTTCTCGTGCACTGACTGTGGAAACAATATTAACCATTTACACAGCTTGACAAAAACATCAGACCATTCACAGCATGGAGAGACTGTACACGTGTTCTGTTTGTGGATGAGTCCTCAACTGATCGTCGAACCTGGAGAGTCACAAGGACACCCACACCATGGAGAAACGGTGGAAATGTGGGGACTGTGGGAAGGGATTCCAGTCCCCTTCTGCACTCGAAATTCATCGACGCATTCACACCGGGGAGAGGCCATTCACGTGCTTTCTGTGTGGGAAGGGATTCGCTCGGTCATCCAACCTGCTGACACACCAGCGAGTTCACACAGGGGAGAGGACATTCACTTGCTCTGTGTGTGGGAAGGGATTCACTCGGTCATCCAACCTGCTGACACACCAGCGAGTTCACACCGGGGAGAGGCCATTCACCTGCTCTGAGTGTGGGAAGGGATTCGCTCATTTTTCCGCCCTGCAGACACACCAGCGAATCCACACTGGGGAGAGGCCATTCACCTGCTCTGTGTGTGGGAAAGGATTCACTCAGTTATCTAGCCTGCTGAGACACCAGCGAGTTCACACTGAGGAGAGACCATTCACCTGCTCTGCTTGTGGGAAGGAGTTCAGTAATTCATACAACTTGTTGACACACCAGCGAGTTCACACTGGGGAGAGGCCGTTCACGTGTTCTGACTGTGGGAAAGGATTCACTCAGTTAGCCAACCTGTTGAGACACCAGCGAGTTCACAAGTGATTACAGGGGCTGGATTCTGCTGTTATTGCTACTGGTATAAACTACTAGTTCGACCTCAGCTGGAGTATTGTGTACAGTTCTGGGCACCATACTATAGGAAGGATGTGAATGGATTAGAGACAGTGCAGAAGAGGTTTACGGGAATGGCTCCAGGGATCAGAAATTTCAGTTATGAGGATAGGTTGGAGAGGTTGGAACTGTTCTCCTTGGAGTAGGGAAGGCTAAGAGGAGAGTTGATAGAGGTGTCCAAAATTATGAGGGGGCTGGACAGAGCACATGGGGAGAAACTGTTCCCACTCAAAGAAGGGTCAAGAATGAGGGGGCAAAGATTTAAAGTGAGTTGCAAAAGAAGCAAATGTGATGTGAGAGAAAAACCTTTTCACGCAGCGAGTGGTTTGAGTCTGGAATGGACAGCCTGGGAGTGTGATGGAGGCAGGTTCAATCGAGGCATTCAAGAGGACATTGGATGATTATTTGAATGGAAAAAATGTGCAAGGATACGGGAAAAAGGCAGGTCAATGGCACTAAGTCATAATGTTCATTCGGAGAGCCAGTGCAGACTGGATGGGCCGAGTGGCCTCTTATGCCATAACAATTCTGTGATTCTGTTAACCACATCCAGGACTGAACAATGTTCATTCTGACAGTTGGTGAAGTGGGAGGGTCAGAGGGTTTCTTTCTGCTGGACTGGCTGGTCTCTCAACTTTGCTTCCAGTGGGCTGATGCTCTTTGAGCCTGGGAGTGCATATTTCCACTGAAATGATCCACAAAAGCTGATGAAGAAAATTTATTTTATCCAGGATAATAAATCGTGTTTTTCCTACCACGACAGGTAGATCTAAAATATATACATTTGTCTCTGTTCCATGGAGTCTATAGCACAGGCCAGGCCAGTCAGCACAATTGGTCTATGTCAGTACTTATGCTCCACATGGGCTTCTACCCACCCTCTTCATCTTCTCCATCAGCATATCCTTCTATTCCTGTCTCCCTCATGTATGTATCTAGCTTCCTCTTCAATGTATTCATGTTATTCAGCTCAACCACTCGCTGCGGTAGTGAGTTCCACTTTCTCACCACTTGCTGGGTAAGGAGGTTTCTCATGAAATCCCTATTGGATTATTGAACCCCTTCATAATCTTAAGGACTTCCATCAGGTCACCCTTCAGCCTTCTCTTTTCTAGAGAAAAGTCCCCCAGCCTTTCCTGAGGGTTAAATGCTCTCAGTTCTAGTATTATTCTTGTGAGTTTTTATTGCCCCTTCTCCAGTGCCTCTATTTCCTTCTTCTAAATGGAAATCACAAATATTGACACTACTCCCAGTGCAGTCTAACATGGTCCTAAACAAGTTGACCTCCCTAGTATCTAGTGAACTAGCATCTTATACCAGTAGCATAACCTCCCTGCTTCTCAATTCTGTCCCTCTAGAAAGGAACCCTATATATGGGCCAACATTTAAGGAAAGATGTGAAATTCTTTGAGAGGCTGGAAACAGGATTTACAAGATGACAGACTTCAGTTAGTTGGAGAGACTGGAGCAGCTGAAATTCCTCTCTTTATGTCATAGAATCATTAAGATAAGGAATGGGACCATTCAGCCAATCAATTGCATGACAGCTGTCCAGAGTAAACTGGTCAGTCCTATTGTCCCATTCCATCCCCACATGCCTGTAGGTTTATTTCCCACAAGTGCCCACCCAATTTCCTTTCAAAATCACTCCATCATCTCTGCTTCTATCACTCTCATTGGAAGCAGATTCCAGGTCTTTGCCACTCACTTTAAATGGCTACAAGACTCAGAGAGCAGAGATGGAGCACATTAGGCCCATCGTGCTCATGCTGGCTCTTTGAAAAACTACCCAATTAATTCAGTCGCCCTGCAGTTTACTTTTGCTTTCAAAAATCTGTCCAGTTCCCTTTTAAAAGATCGAGCTGAATCTGCTTCTCGCAAAGTTTTCAGGGAGTGAATTCTAAATCACAACAACTTACTGTTCTAAAACAAATAATTCAGGATATAGTGTGTTTGAAGTTTCACATAGCATTCGAGATGGTATCAAAGACGTGATTATTACACAAAATTAAGGCTCAATCTTTATCAATGGTTTTGAGGAAGAGATTGAAATATATCCAAGTTTGTGGACAATCAGAAAAAAATGCATTTCTGTAGCACCTCTCAGGACCACAGGACTCCCTAAAGCGTTTTACAGCCAATGCAGCAGTTTTGAAGTGTAGTCAATGGTATAATGTAGGAAACTGTAGGCAGGTCTGCGTAATGAAATTCAGTTTTAAAAATCAATCGCTTTCATAATATATTCACTGTTATAAGTAACAAGGTCAAGGAAGCCATCTTAACCTCTACAAGGATTGTTGCCTTTTCACATTCTGCAACTTCACTTTATTGACTATATGTTCATTTTGTATTAAAGCCCATCATAAAACATATGATTATTCAGTAATGACCCTTGATTAAGTTATCATTAGTCACTCAATGCAAAAGACAATTATATTGTAGTGGCTGGATCTTTATTTTTAAACATTAAGACTGGAAAAGGAGACACGTCTAAGCTTTTCATCTTGCACTCATCAGGACACTTGCAAGAATATCAATATAAGGGTGTAACAACAATTTATACTGTATGTGAAGTGGCATTGCCATGGGGAATGCACCACTGATGGTGACTGACAGTTAGCTTCCAAGCATTGTTTGAAATTTAAACCAGGCAGCTTGACCCTGATTGGTCAAGACATTGCCCTGAGGAATGAGTCAGCGATTGGCTGTCACTTATTTTGTTTAGCTGAAACAGACACAATGTACGTACTTGTTCTTTCTGCCTGCAAAGAACAGGGACCTATGTATTAATATATGTAGCTTCCTGTACATACAAAAGTGCCACATTTCAAGCCCAACTGACAATCTTAAATTGGCTGTCAGCATAATTCTTAGCACATTGAAGGTAGGCCTGTGGTAGACCGTGGTAGATAACCCCCTGGCAGATTTCTCAACTCGTACGTCAAGGAAAGGGAGTTCATTTGACTGCTCCATTTCAAAGGTGAATTTGAGTACAGGATGGAGCCTTCATTGGTCAATATACGCATTGGGATTCTTACAGCTGCACACACTATAAGACTGGCCCTATCGACAACCTTGTAAATAGGGCGCATCAAAGGCATCCTGAGGAATAATGGCCACCCTGATCAAATCGTTTTGTGCTGTATATCATGCAAACTCATGAACGGGCCTAAGGCCATATAGGGAAATTGATGTTTATTGATTAGTCTTAGTTTAGATCACATGATCAAATTATATTGATCAATTAACTTTATGGTATATTATCCTTTTAAACTGTAACCAATAGAGGACGTCAGCATTTAGTATCATGTGACTCTGCTTAGCTTCACTTGACAGATAAAGGCACTACAGGACTTTAGACACAATGGAGGTAACATACTAATGAGTTAATTACAGAACAACTGCTGAAGAGGCCCCTGTTGTATGCATTTCCATTTCACAGAGCCACATTGTGAGAACTTGCCACTTTCAAGGTTGAACGGGCAAGCTTACATCCCCCCACATCGTAATACCTTATCGAAACCTGGTGTTATCAGCAAAGGAAAGTTAGGAAAGATTTATTGTAGAGAGGAGGGAAAGAATAACAACAGCTGTGTTCTACATTAAGCTAGTTTTAATTCATAGTGTTTTCGAAGAAAGCAATTACATTTGGCTCAATGTATTCTTTGTATTAATCTTTGTTGTTAATTTTTATAACATTGTGTTTTGTAACTGTATAATCCTTTTAGACTTTTATCACTCAAGACTATGTAATAACTGAATGTAGAAGGAGACTTTACGACCTTACATTTTAAACACTAATTATTGATATGCACTTATATTTTATATGCACTCTTATAACTTTTAAGTATTACCTATTTTGTAATCTTCTGTAATAGGCCTACATAGTTTTAAGCAACTTTTCTATTCTATCCTTTGTTTTAAAAGTAGAGTAACAATTACCAACAGCACAAAAAAGAAACACCTAGCAAATGGCCTCGAAAGTCACTGATAAAGGTTTTGATTTAATAACGAACCTGCACCAATTCAGCAAAGTTTGAGACAACCATCTCAAGGTATCATTCATGAGGCATGACAGCATATTGAACAAATAGCCAAGGAAGATATCATAAAACCTCATTTTATCTTGGTAAGAAGTTATTAAAATAACAGAAACAAACTTTAATGAGGAGGATGATCCTATAAGTAACTGGAATTTTAAGGAACCAGTCTGGGGATACTGGTAGGTGACATCAATCGATGACAATCACCCTTGGGAACCAATCACAGATTGATCACACACCCCTTGAGCCACTTAGAAAATAGCCTCGCCTTGTTTAGGCCAATCAGAATGCAATATCATTGATCATACTGTGGATTGTGACTTGTAATGAGTTAATAAGCAGCAGCTTTCACCAAGCCGCACTGAATTTGAAACTGAAAACTGCTTGTTGGCTGAAAGCAGAAAACCAGAAGGCTCCAGAGAGAGAAAGAAGACCAAGTGTCGACCTGCATCCAAAGCTGAACCGGGAAGCAAGAACCGTAGTACGCCTGTAAAGTCACTGCCCTGCTGTGATAAGTATGAACTTAGAACTTATTAAAGTTTCCTGAATCACTTGTTTCCTATTGCCTGAATGGTTAAAGTCTCAAATGAACAAAATTGGAATTTAAGTTCAAATGGTACTGAGAACTTTCTGCTGTCACTTTCGACCCTGAAAAGTGCCCAGTCTACCTCAGGAAGGGCAAGGTATCTGAAAAATGTATGCAACAGATGAAGCTAGCAGTTTCATGCTGCTACTATGTAGCAGCAACATGAATGGTAGTCACCACTAACAGAATGCTGCCATCAAGCCAAAAAGACATTTTACCTATCACACAAATGAGTAATGTGGTATATAAATTTCAGTGCCAGTGTGATGCTGGGTATGTAGGCTGTACATCCCAAAGACTGGCAGATCTTATCAAACTGCATGTCCCAGCCGCTGTTCACAACGGGCAGGGTACAGACTGTAGACAACCAGCCCGTGCTTGCAAAACTCAAAACACAGTGGCCAACATTAGATGTGATTCTACAATTGGACATTTGCTAAGTAACTCTCAATGAACTTAGAATTACACTCACAACCAATTTAAGATTGCCAGTCAGGCTTGCAATGTGGTGCATTGCGTCTACTGGAAGCTACATATATTAATACACAAGGCCCTGTTCTTTGCAGACAGAAAGAACATGTACAAAGATTGTGTCTATTTCAATTGAACAGAATAAGTGACAGCCATTTGCTGACTCATTCCTCAGGGCAATGTCTTGACCAATCTGACCCCATCCAATGACTTACTATTCCCTACTCTGATTCTATCAAACTCCCTAAGTATTCTATTTACCTCGGTGCTACTCTCTGATGTATCCCCCTTATCAGTTAATACTTCACTACTTCCCACTGGCAGTTTTTCTGCTCTCCAATCTGATTTTTCCTTCAGGTTCCTACCCCTCTCCCAATCTAGTTTAAACCCTCCCCAACAGCACTAGCAAACCTCCCAACAAAGACATTAGTCCCAGTCCTGTTAAGGTATAACCCGTCCTTCTTGTACAGATCCCACCTGCCACAGAACCAATCCTAATGCCTCAGAAATCTAAAGTCCTCCCTCCTACTCCATTTCTCCAGCCAAATGTTGAACAGCTCAATATTTCTATTGTTATGTTTACGAGCACATGGCACTGGGAGTAATCCTGGGATTACTACTCTTGAGGTCCTGCTCTTTAATTCCCTCCCTAACTCCCTAAAATCTGCTTTCAGGACCTCATTCCTTTTCCTACCTATGTCATTGGTCCCAATGTGCATCATGACCTCTGGCTGTTCACCCTCTGCCAAAAGAATGTCCTGCAGCCACTCTGTGACATCCTTGACCCTGGCACCAGGGAGGCAACATACCATCCTGGAGTCAGGTCTATAGCTGTAGAAACAACTGTCTGCTCCCCTAACTATGGAATCCCCTACCACTATACCTTTTCCACACTTTCTGCTCTCTCTTGTGCAGCTGAGCCACAATCTTGGCTCTTGTTACAGTCCTCTGAGGGACCATCTTGCTCAGCAGTATCCAAAATAGAAAAGCGGTTAGAGAGCAAGATAACCTCAGGGGATTTCTGCACTTCCTGCCTGTTTCTCTCAGGTACGATGGAGATCACCCATTCCCTCTCTGCCTGTGTACTTCTTAGCTGTGGTGTGACCACCTTTCTTAACGTGCTATCCACATAATCCTCAGCCTTGTGGATGCACCACAGACTCCAGCCGCTGCTCAAGTTCCGCAACCTGCAGCTCAAGTTTCTCCAGCTGGTGATACTTCCTACAGATATAGTCATCGATGGCACTTTGTGCCTGCACAAGTTACCACATCTTGCAGGATGCACATTCCACATGGCCAAGCTGCACTCCCATATCTTAAACTTTATATAAACTGTTTACTACAGTATGGTACAATATAATAACCAACCTGTCACTTACCAATTGTCTCTCTTCTCTGTGGTGAGTCCGGAAAGGCCTATACTTACCAACTAATCAACTTATGGGACTCCTGTCATGTCACTTTTGATTTTCTCTGTAAACTCCTGGCTCTCCCTCTCTCTGCCTTTTTGGGCTCTCTCTTTCTCACTGAACTCCTGCTGCTTTACAGGCTTCCACTGTAGCAAAGTAAGAGTCAGCTACTGCAGGCAGAGAAAAGATAGAAAATGAAAGGATCACCTCCTTCCCTCTTCACTGAACTCCCTCAACTCACCAAACACCAACTTAAGCCCTCTAATGCAGCCCAAAGCAGAACGGCAGATCAACCGATTCCACCTCCTGAGAGATACTGTAACCGGAGTAATTTTGTCAGTTTTGTTGGCTGTCAATGTAACTATTGTGACTTGACTGTCTATTGTAACAACTGTGATTGGGCCATAGATGGAACTAACAGACGTTAGTAAGCTAACAGGTCAAGAAGCCATTTTGAACTAATCCAGGAGACATGGATGACCAGAGATGTTCAGGTTATGATGAGAAGGAAAAGAGAGGCTTTTAGCAGGTACAAGGGAAGCAAATCAGCAGAGGCATTAGTGGCGTACAGACAGTGCAGGGTGGAGCTTAAGAAGGCAATTAGGAGAGCAAAGAGGGGATATGAGAAACCTCTGGCTGGTAAAAGTAGGGAAAATCCCAAGATATTCTATAAGTATATCAATGGGATGAGGATAACCAGGGAAAGAGTAGGCCCCGTTAGGGACAAAGGAGGCAATCTATGGGTGGAGCCAGAGGACATCGCTCGAGTGTTGAATGAATACTTCATATCCGTCTTCACCCAAGAGAGTGAGGATGAAGGTTATTGAACTCGGGGAGAGAGACTGCAAGGTTCTTAAGCAAATTGATATGGGGAGTGACAAGGTATTGGAGGTGTTGGCAGGCTTAAAAGTGAACAAATCTTCAGGTCCGGATGATTTGTGTCCCAGACTGCTGAGGGAGGCAAGGGAGGAGATCGCAGGGGCTCTGACCCAAATTTTTAATTCCTCTCTGGCCAAGGGGGAGGTGCCAGAGGACTGGAGAAGAGCTAATGTGGTTCTACTATTTAAGAAGTGTTGTAGAGGTAAGCCAGGGAACTACAGGCCAGTGAGTCTCACGTCAGGGAAACTATTGGAGAAATTTCTGAAGGAGAGTATCTATCTCCACTTGGAGAGGCAAGGTTTGATCAGGGATAGTCAGCATGGATTTGTCAGAGGGAGGTCATGCCTAACAAATTTGATTGAATTTTTTGAGGAGGTGACCAGGTGTGTCGATGAGGGTAGTGCAGTTGATGTAGTTTATATGGATTTCAGCAAAGCCTTTGACAAGGTCCCACATGGGAGACTTAGAAAGAAGGCAAATGTACATGGGATACAGGGTGATTTGATGAGGTGGATTCAAAATTGGCTTAGTTGTAGGAGGCAGAGGGTGATGACAGGATGCTTTAGTGACTGGAAGCCAGTGTCCAGTGGCGTACCACAGGGATCTGGGGATCTGTGCTCGGTCCCCTGTTATTTGTCATTTATATAAATGACATAGATGATGATGCGGGGGGGTAGGATTAGTTAGTTTGCGGATGACACAAAGATTGGCTGGGTGGTTAACAGTGAGGTTGAGTGTCTTGGGCTACAGGAAGATATAGACGGGATGGTCAAATGGGCCGATAAGTGGCAGATGGAATTTAACCCTGAAAAGTGTGAGGTGATACACTTTGGAAGGAGTAATTTGACAAGGAAGTATTCAATGAATGGCACGGCACTAGGAAGTTCTGAGGAACAAAGGGACCTTGGCGTGTGTGTCCATAGATCTCTGAAGGTGGAGGGGCATGTTAGTGGGGTGGTGAAAAAGGCATAAGGGACATTTGCCTTTATCAATCGAGGCATAGTTTACAAAAGTAGGGAAGTCATGTTGGAGTGGTATAGAACCTTGGTGAGGCCACAACTGGAGTACTGTGTGCAGTTCTGGTCGCCACATTATAGGAAGGATGTGATTGCACTGGAGGGGGTGCAGAGGAGATTCACCAGGATGTTGCCTGGGATGATATTCACGTTATGAAGAGAGGTTGGATAGACTTGGGTTGTTTTCATTGGAGTAGAGAAGACTGAGGGGCGACCTGATCAAGGTGTACAAGATTATGAGGGGCACGGACAGGGTGGATAGGGAGCAGCTGTTCCCCTTAGTTGAAGGGTCAATCACAAGGGGGCATAAGTTCAAGGTGAGGGGCAGGAGGTTTAGGGGGGATGTGAGGAAAAACCTTTTTACCCAGAGGGTGGTGACGGTCTGGAATGCGCTGCCTGGGAGGGTGGTGGAGGCAGGTTGCCTCACATCCTTTAAAAAGTACCTGGATGAGCACTTGGCACGTCATAACATTCAAGGCTATGGGCCAAGTGCTGGTAAATGGGATTAGGTAGGTAGGTCAGGTGTTTCTCATGTGTCGGTGCAGACATGATGGGCCGAAGGGCCTCTTCTGCACTGTGATTCTGTGATAGTAATATAAACCAGTTACTGCATGAATGGAAACCGGCCAGGAATGATTGAACAAAGTAGTGAGACTCAACTGTGAGACAGTTGAAGGATAAGCAATTAATCAATAGATGTATTGGTAAAGACTGGACATATAACCTGGGACAGAAAGTCTGTAATGCTTACACATAATTTTAAATGTACTAAATGTACATTATAAGACAGTGCATTGTAAAATGATCTTTCACAGACCAATCTAAAAAGATGAGTTGTGCTAAGTCGAAGTCTTTATGTCCTTGGGGAGTAACATAAAGATGGGTAAAGAATAAGGCATTATTCAAGAATTATTAAAAATCAGATACTGAAATATAGGGAGTAGCCCCATTTTATTACTGTGTGGAAAGATGCTCACATATGTGAGAAACAAATTATAAATAAGCAGACAGTTAATTATTGTTTGACAGTTAGGCTAATTTGAGATAAGAAAATATGAGTTACGGGGATCAAATGAAGGTGTGGAGAAGCCATTTTGCTGGCATGTTATCCACGCACTGAGTGTTTGAGACGGGATTCTGAAAGATCGACTGTCGACGGCCAAGCAGAGGGTTAGCATCACTTCACACCTTCAGCTTGATCACCCGAGGAAGGTGTGAGAAGTCTGCTTAGTTGTTAAGATTTTTCCTTTTACTGTTAATTGAAACTTAGTTTTCTAATTTTTTAACTTGTTACCTTTCTACCTTTTAATTGTTAATAAATCTTTTAAATTTACCATCTGAAGTATTCAGTCTTCTCCGATGATTGAGTCTAGTGTGAACCAAATGATTTATTAGATAATACACAATTGGGGACATCAGGTCAAATGAGTTGTACCCCATAAATTAATTGTAATGCCCTTTACACCATGAGCTCTAATTTTGTGCAGTAACCTTTGATGTGGCACTTTGTCAAATGCCTTCTGGAAATCGAAGTACAGCACATCCACAGGTTCCCCTTACCTTGTTGCTTGTTACTTCCCCAAAGAACACTTATAAATCAGTCAGGCATGATTTCTGTTTCACAAAACCATGTTGACGCTGCCTGATTACATTGAGACTTTTTAAGTGCCCATTAGAACCTCCTGAATAATAGATTCTAGGATTTTGCCAATGACAGATGTTAAACTAACTAGCCTATAGTTTCCTGCTTTCTGTCTCCCTCCTTGAATAGAAGAGTCACATTCACTATTTTCCAATCTGATGAGATCTTTCCAGAATCTAGGGAATTTTGGAAAATTAAAACCAATGCATCTACTATTTCAGCAGCCACTTCTTTTTAGACCTTAGGATGAAGTCCATCAGGACCAAGGGACTTGTCAGTTTTTAGTTCTAATAATATTCTCGGTCCCCTTTCCCTGGTGCCTGTTATAAGTTCCCTGTAATTGTTTTAAGTTCCTCTCTCTCTTTCACCTCCTGATTCACAATCATTTCTGGCAGGTTATTTGTATTCTTTGCAGTGAAGACAGGTGCTAAAATTTGTTGTGTTTGTCCGCCATTTCCTTATTTTCCATTATTAATTCCCCAGACTCACTCTCTAGAGGACCAATGCTCACTTTACTGATTCTTTTCCTTTTTAAATACTTGTCGAAACTCCACCTGTTTTTATATTTCTAGCTAGCTTTCTCTTGTAGTCTAATTTCTCCCTCTTTATTAATCTTTTAGTCATTATTTGCTGTTCCTTTTATTCTTTATACGGTATTATAAAAACTGCAGCATTCCAATTGTTGTTGACGGTTCCCGTGTGTTCGGCTCTCAGCTGCAGGCAGCGCCTGGTTCAGTTTTACCCAACACATCTATGTCTGTGATGTCGCATTCATCTCACATTTATAAAGCTACTTTCACGCAGTGAGAAACATCCCAAAGGGCTTCACAGGAGTGATGACCCTGAGCCACATAAGGAGATGTGAGGATGTTAAACTGAGGGTCCTGTCTGCTCTCTCAGGCGGATGTGAAAGATCCCATGGCTGCTATTTTTAAGGAGAGCAGGGGCGCACTCCATGGTGAGGGCAATATTTCACCCTCAACCAATCTGACTAAAAACAGGTCATCCCTGGTCATGATCACATTGCTGTTGTGGAGGTTTGCTGCGCACAGAGATGTCCTGAGATTGTGAAAGGCACTTTACAATTCTGTCAACTCCAGCCCGGATAATGTGATTAGCAACAACACTTACCCAATATCATAATTAACAAGGTTCACTCCTGAATCTAATTAACAGCAGCAGAATTTGAACAGTGCAGTCACGTGTGAATTCGCTGGTGTGTCAGCAGGTTAGAAGATCGATTAAATCTCTTCCCACACACGGAGCAGGTGAAGGGCCTCTCCCCAGTGTGAACTCGCTGGTGAGTCAGCAGGTTGGATGAATGAGTAAATCCCTTCCCACACACGGGACAGGTGAAGGGCCTCTCCCCAGTGTGAACTCGCTGGTGTCTCAGCAGGTTGGATGATCGATTAAATCCCTTCCCACACACGGAACAGGTGAATGGCCTCTCACCAGTGTGAACTCGCTGGTGTGTGAGCAAGTGGGATGGTCGTGTGAATCCCTTTCCACATTCAGAGCAGGTGAAGGGCCTCTCCCCAGTGTGAACTAGCTGGTGTGTCAGCAGGTTGGATGACTGGGTGAATCCCTTCCCACATTTGGAGCAGGTGAACGGCCTTTCCCCAGTGTGAACTCGTTCATGTACAGTAAGTTCAGATGATCGTCTGAACCCAGTCGCACAGTGAGAGCACCTGAACGGTCTCTCATCAGTGTGAATGCGTTGATGATATTGCAGATCCCCAGAACCTTTGAAGCACTTTCCACAGTCTGGACATTTAAAAGGTCTCTCGTCAGTGTGAACCCGTTGATGTGTCAGAAGGTGGGGCGATGTCCTGAACCTCTTCCCACACTGTGAGCAGCTGAACGGTGCATACCCGGTGTGAATGCGCTGGTGCTCCCTCAGTCCATGTGGGTTTTTAAAGCTCTTTTCACAGTCAGGGCATTTAAACTCTCTCTTTTCAGCGTGGACTTGCTGGTGTTTCAGCAGGTGGGATGAGAGAGTGAATCCTTTTCCACACACGGAGCAGGTGAACGGCCTCTCCCCAGTGTGAAGTCGCTGGTGTCTCTGAAGGCAGACTAACTGAATGAATCCCTTCCCACACATGGAGCAGCTAAATGGCCTCTCCCCGGTGTGACTGCGTCGATGAGTTTCCAGATCAGACGGGGATCTGAATCCCTTCCCACAGTCCCCACATTTCCACGGTTTATCCCTGGTGTGAACGGTACTTTTTGCTTCCATGTTCAAAGGATGATAATATTCAGGTCCTGATGAATCAAGTGACTCTGGCTGATTTTGATGTGATAGTGGTTTGACTTTCCAAACTGAAAATCCTTCTAATACTCTACAAAATGAATTTAAAACATAAACAAGGAACTGTGAAACAGAACCGACAAAAACACAAGGACAGGCTGTGACATTGAGGTGAATGAATCTGGTAATTTGTGGGACCAGCACGTGGAAAATGTGACCATGGAAGCTACCAGATTGTCATAAAAACCCAGCTGGTTCACTAATGTCCTTAAGGGAAGGGAACCTGCCTCCCAGTCTGGACCTACACAAGATTCTGGCCTCTACGGGAGAAGAGAGAGTGAGAGGTGGAGGAGGGGAAAAGGAGACGGATTTCATAGATCTGCAATTCAACCAGAATTTGGAAATTCCAAACCCATGGCCCCCACCACCTGGAAATACAAGAGCAGCTGGTGCATGGAGAAAACCATCGGCTTTAAGACGCACAGCATAGAGTTCACACTGGGGAGAGGCCAGACATCTGCTCCACATGTGAGAAGGGGTTTAATCCATCATCCATCCAGCTGACACACCAGCGAGTTCAGCAATGACTCCGGGGGTTGGATTCTGCTGTTCATCACATCCAGGACTGAACCATGTTCATTCTGATAGTGTGGGTTTGTTTCTGCTGATGTTAATAATCTCTGTAACCGGACTGGTGATTTAATATTCTGGAAATTGCCTTGTTTTACTTTGTAACCCTTACTCTTCAAATGAAGCATCTTTCTTCAGCCTACAACAAACAGTAATTTACTTGTAATTTTTTCCATTTAGTTTCTTTATTCAGTGCTCACCATATGGTCTGCTCTACGTTGGGAAGATCAAACACAGATTGGGTGATCACTTTGTGGAACAACCTCTGTTCAGTCTGTGAGCTTGACCATGAGCTTCTGGTCACTTGTCATTTTAATTCCCTGCTCCACTCCCACTCTGACCTCTCTGTCCTTGCCCCCCCCTGATCTGTTCCAATGAAGCTCAATGGGAGCTTGAGGAAAAGCAGCTCATCTTTCGATTCAACACTTTACAACCTTCCAGAACTCAACATCGAGTTCAGCAGTTTCTGCACCAACAGGGAGTTGTCAGGATCAGGAACTCTTGACCTGAAAAGGTGCTGGAACCTGATTCTACAGGGAATTTTAAAAGGAAATTGACAGGGACTTGAGAATGAGGAACTTACTGATTACAAACAGAATGCATGTGTGTGGGTCTAAACATGACTGCTCTTTCAAAGAGACAGCAGAAGCACAAAGGGTTGAATGGCCTTTCTGTGCCGTAAGTTTCTATGATTCTAGGGGATGGCTATTTAGTCCCTCGTGCCTGTTCCACCATGAAATGAAAACGTGGCTGATCTGTGATCTAACTCTATACACTTGCCTTTGCTCCACATCCATTAATACCTTTGGTTAACAAAGATTGTTCAATGTCAGATTTAACATTAACATTGATCTTGCATCAACTGCTGTTTGTGGAACAGAGTTCCTCACTTCTACCTACCTTTGTGTGCAGAGGTGTTTGCTAACTTCACTTCTGAAAGGTTCAGCTCTCATGTTTACATTATGCCCACTATTGCGTTGATATCCTCTTTAACCAGCAATGCAATTCCACCACCTTTTCCTTTTTGTCTGACCTTCCTAAACACTGAATACCCCTGGATGTTCAGTTCTCATCCCTGGTTGATGCAAGATCAATGTTAATGTTAAATCTGACATTGAACAATCTTTGTTAACCAAAGGTATTAATGACATTGAACAGTCCCAGATTCCCCAACTGGTGGAAATTGTTTCTCTCTATCTATCCACTCAGTTCCAATTAATATTTTGACAACTTTGATCAAATCACCCCTTAATCTTCTAAATTCCAGTGAATACAACCCAACTTTGTGTCATGTCGCCTCACAATTTAACACTTGGAGTCCAGGTATCGTTCAGGTAAGTCTGTGCTGCACTCCCTCCAAGGAAAATGTATCCTTCCTGCCCAGAACTGAACACCGTTCTCCAGATGTCGTCTGACCAGGGCTTTGTGTATCCAGATGCTTTTCCAGTCACAGTGATACCTGAAATTAATTTATTAGGAGAGATGACTGAAACTCGGATTGTGTTTCCAGGAATTTATCCAAGATAGAGAGAAATTATTTCTGTTAACTGGGGAGTTGTGGACTAGGGGCATAGTCTAAAAATTGTAGCCAGGTCTTTCAGATTGAAATGGGGTAACAATTGTTGACACAAAAACAAAAGTTTGGAATTCTCTCCCACAAATGACAATTCCCTCACCAATATGGCCACCCATTTACACCCCCACCCCCCACCTTCCCCTCCCAAGATGGTGACAGGCAGTTGCCTGCATAAACCAGGCCTCTTACCAGGGTTTCCAGTCCCACAGCCACCATGTTTTTTTTAATTCTATGATGGGTTGTGGGCATTGCCCATTCCTAATAGCCCTGGAACTGAGTGGCTTGCTGGACGGTTTCAGAGTGAACCACTTCACTGTGGGTCTGGAGTCACATGTAGGTTGGCAGATTTCCTTCCCTGAAGGGGCGCTGGTGAACCAGATGAGGTTTTAAAACAACCCATGATAGTTTTATGGTCACTATTTCCGAGACGAGGTTTATATTCCAGATTTATTCGCTGAATTGAATCCATATCCTCAGAACAGGGTCTCTGGGTTTCTAGCCCAGTGACATTACCACTAGGCCATCGTCTCCCCGAGCCCCGAGCTCGCGCGCGGTTTCCAGGCTCTCCCCGGTTCATAATCTCCACCCGCCCTCTGAGCTCGCGCGCGGTTTCCAGGCTCCCCCCGGTTCATAATCTCCACCCGCCCTCTGAGCTCGCGCGCGGTTTCCAGGCTCCCCCCGTTCACAACCTCCAGCCGTCGGCTTCATTTCTCACCCTTTGTGATCTTAACCCGACCGCCTTCTTCCAGCTCCGATTCCAGTTCTGCGCATGCTTCAGTCGCAGCCTAGCCCCGCCCCTCCATCACTCCGATTGGCTCGAGAACCAAACGCAGCCGCGGACACGCCCCCTCCTGCTATTGGCCTGTCGCTGCTGTCAATCAGCCGGGCATTGTGAGCTGACAGGTGGGAGGTCACTGTCGGGAGCGGGTTAATAAACCCCGGGCGGGGGGGGCGGGGTTTACAAATCCCGAATGCGGCGCCAGTTAAGCAATGAACATTCTCCACTCTCACTATCCGCCGCTTCCGGC
The DNA here is from genome assembly GCF_964194155.1 of Cetorhinus maximus. Classification (NCBI taxonomy): domain Eukaryota; kingdom Metazoa; phylum Chordata; class Chondrichthyes; order Lamniformes; family Cetorhinidae; genus Cetorhinus; species Cetorhinus maximus. The sequence continues at coordinate 10,963,624 of NC_135901.1, forward strand.
TTCTCTCTGAATCCTCCCAATATACTGAACACCAATGTGTTCACTCTGTTCCAATATTCTGAATGTGAGAATACCTTTACAAAAAGCAATGACCTGCTGAGACACCAGCGTATTCACACTGCACTCTCACTGAGACTCACAGTGATGGAAAACTGTCTCACCCCTGTACACAAACTGCCTTTGGACTGTGGCTGGGAGCTCCTGTCTGTTGGGTGTCAGATAGAAACTCGGCTTAAACTGTCACCCAACTGTCTCCAGGAGCAGCTGAGAAAACAAACTGTAGAATCCAATCGGACAGAATGACCCATCAGACAATCAATGTACAGGTTAAACCTTCCTTCCAGCCTCTGATCAAACACTTCTCCCTTTAAAACCAGGGTTCAATGTTCAGATACACACCGAGACAGAGATTGCTGACACTCAAGAACACTTCCCAGTGTCAAATAATCAGTCTGTTGTGAGTCCTTCACACAAGGGGCTGCTTCCTGGCTCCGTCTCCATGTGTGTCAGCTCACAAGGGCGTGACTCAGCACCGTGTCAGCATCTGACCGCCCCTATATCACGCTTCAGCAGCTGGGGCCCAGGCATCCAGAGTGGGGGAAGTTCTGTATGAGAGTTTCACTGTTTTCTGTCACTGTGAGCCTCAGGGAGCAGCAGTACACTGCAGCGTCGGTCAGCTGCAGCCCCCACATAGTTAATGTGGTTAATTTAGTCCGATTTCGAGCTCTGCAATTTGGCAAATTGGATCCAAAATTGGCTTAGTGGCAGGAGGCAGAGGGTGATGGTCCAAAGTTGTTTTTGTGATTGGAAGGCTGTGATGAGTGGTATACCTCAGGGATACTTGCCTTTTTTAGTCGAGGCATAGAATATAAGAGCAGGGGGGTTATGTTGGAGCTGTATAAAACACTAGTTGGGCCACATCTGGAGTAATCTGTGCAATTCTGGGCGCCACACTATAGGAAGGATGTGATTGCACTGGAGAGGGTGCAGAGGAGATTCACCAGGATGTTGCCTAGGCTAGAGTGTTTCAGCTATAAAGGGAGACTGGATCGGCTAGGGCTGTTTTCCTTAGAGCAGAGAAGGCTGAGTGGGGACCTGATAGAGGTGTACAAAATTATGAGGGGCATAGATAGGGTAGATAAGAAGAAACTTTTCCCCTCAGCGGAGGTGTCAATAACCAGGGGGCGGAGATTTAAGGTAAGGGGCAGGATCTTTAGAGGGGATTTGAGGAAAAATATTTTCACACAGGGGATGGTTGGAATCTGCAACACACTGCCTGAGGGGGTGGTAGAGGCAGGAACCCTGACAACATTTAAGAAGTATTTTGGTGAGTACTTAAAACGCCATTACATACAGGGCTGCGGGCCAAGTGCTGGAAATAGGATTAGAATAGATAGGTGCTTGATGGCCAGCATGGACGCAATGGGCCGAAGGGCCTTTTTCTGTGCTGTATAATTCTATGACTCTCTGACCCCGAGCCTGCTCACAGGAGGGATGGTTCCACTGTTACAGACCGAGTGGGAATGACATTCTATTGTGACATTGTGAAAGTTTAATGACATTCTGACGATGCCGGCACACATGAGGTCTACGATTTTAAGGTGCAAGATGGTGTGGCATTACTTTCCTCATCATCTGTCATAAGAGGATCCCCTCCACTATCCACTTTGTCTTGGTTATATTGACATGAAATAATAGTAATGATCGCCATCATCATCATCATTGAAACCTCTGATGAGTCTCTGGAAAGTCAGCGAGCTCTCTGCAACAGAGAAGATTCCCCACATGTCAAACTTGAAGGTGGATGTTTGAATCTTGATAAACAACATTAAGTTCACAACCATCATGTTACCAGATATCCGTAATCACAGACAAGTGATATGTCAGTAGCACGTGTATCACTGAGCCCTCAGTGAACCACTGGGTGCATGGGCTGAAACCAAGTTCAAATAATCCCAAAGCATCTCTCTTACCGTGTTCAGTTAATGCTGAGCAGATAGACACATTCTCAGTTATAATACTGAGAGGAACTTTTCAGTCATTTCAAATTGGAGACTGATGAAAATAGAATGAAGGAACATTTGAGAAAAAGAAACTCATCGTGACCATTGGAATGTGTTCTGTCTCGTTCACTGAAAGGCCGAATGAGTGGTCAGCAAAAGGTTCCAATGCAGCAGGTTGGTCGAGTGATTATGGTGTTGGACTTAGGTTCAGTCAACGAATGCTCAAGTGGAATTGAGCCTCCCACACCCAACCTCCTCCTGGGAGTTTTTTTGCCAGGGTTGTTCCTGCTTTTGTTGAGCGAGGAAGATGGAAGTAAGGGAACGATGCTGCTAGGCAGATCAGCAATTCTCTTAGTGAATTCAGAGTAGCGTCAAGGGGTTGAATGACACCCTCCTGTTTCTATTGAAGGACAATATATTTTCCAAAGACTGTAAAGAGTGGGATTGATGGAGAATGGAGAATGATGCAGAATGAGAAAGACAGATATATAGAAAGAGAGAAAGTTAGGTTGGCAGAGAGAAGTAATGATCAATTTATTTCCTAAAAAAGGCAGGTTGGGCACAGAGAGCTTTTGTAAGAATATTTTGTATCTGTCTTTACCAAGGAAGAAGATGCTATATGGCCACGGTGAAAGAGGAGGTAAGTAAAACACTAGAAGTATTTAAAATTGATAGGAAGAAGAGACTAGATAGACAGTCAATATTTAAAGTTAATAATGCACCAGGACTGGATGAGTTGCATCCATGGATAATGAGGGAAGTGAGAGTGGAAATTTCAGAGGCACTGGCCATAATTTTCCAATTTCACTTAGACTCAGAGGTGGTTCCAGAGGACTGGAGGATTGCAAACGTTATAACTTTGTTGAAAAAAAGTAAAGATAAGCCCAATAACTACAGGCCAGTCAGTTTAACCTCCGTGGTGGGGAAAATTCTAGAAGCAATGATTCGGGATAAAATTAATAATCACATCGATAAATGTGGGTTAATTGAGGAAAACCAGCACGAATTTAATCTTATTTATTGGCCATCCGACCCCAGTGTGAAAGCAAAGAAAAACCTGTTCATAATTGGGGTTCTCTATGGCAGCATTTTTACCCAGCATCCCCCGCGGTGGAGAATGTCCCCTGTCCATTACCACAGAGGAGCAGTGCGCAAGCGCAGTGCTGCCCAGTGTTGGGAGCATGCGCAGTGTCAGATGACCAGGGACAGACGCTTCTCTCCCGGATGCACAATGGGTAGAGGGGGGGATGGCGGGGGCGGAAAGAGCGATGGATCCGGCGGGTGGACGGAGAGGCTCCGGAAACATGTTGTGTAAACTGCAAACCCCAAATGAGAAGCTACCGGTTCTCCGTTTGCACAGAGCGGAGCCGAGAGGAAATGTCCCGGTGACAAACCCAGAGCAGGAGGGGAGAATGTTGTGAATTTCTATCCTGGACTGACAGGGATGGGTTTTGGAAACTCCTTTCACAGGGGGTTAGAAGAGGAGGATTTACACACAGCAAACTCAAACCGAGAGAAATGTGTGTCTCTTCTCAATTTCTATCCTGGGCCAACTGATGAATTTTGTAAACCAAAAAAAAAATTACAGGTGTTGGGAAGGTTTGGGTTGGGGCATTTTTTCTTTAGAAAAAGGGAGAGGGAGGAGCTGATAGAGGGCTTTACAATGATCAATGGGTTGGACGGGGTAGATATGGAGACAATGTTTCCACTTGAAATGTCTTCACTCAGAGAGTGGTGAGAATATGGAACTCACAGGAAACCATTGAGGGAGAAAAATTGTGATAGTTTCAACAGGAGACTAGATGAGTACATGGAAGAAAAGGGATTAGAAAGATAAGCTGAAAGGCTGAGATGATTTGCATGAAATGGGGGGAGAAGCATAAAACTAGCAGAACAGTTGGACAGAATGGCCTGTTTGTCTGTTGCATATTTTGAGTATTTCAATTTAAACTTCATTTACAGGGTATTCGGAGGGTTGGATTTGCAGATGGGAAATTCAAACCAAACATCACATCAAGATCTGACAGAGTCACTTGATTCATCAGGATCCGAATATCATTGGCCTTTGAATGTGCAAGGAGAAATGTTTGGCTGTTCTATCTGTGGGAAAATGTTTCAAACATCAGTGTGACTGGAAAAGCACGAAGACAGACACACACACCCCGAGTGAGAGTTTTCCAGTGAACTGACTGTGGAAAGAGCTTTAACCAGTTACACAGCCTGAAAAAACATCACACTGTTCACAGCGGGAAGGGACTGTACACGTGTTGTGTGTGGGTGTGGGGCTGGGCTTCAACTGGTCGTCCAACCTGGGGACACACAAGGACACCCGCACTATGGGGAAACCATGGAAATGTGGGGACTGTGGGAAGGGTTTCAATTCCCCATCTGAGGTGGAAACTCATCGACGCAGTCACACTGGGGAGAGACCGTTCACTTGCTCCGTGTGTGGGAAGGGATTCACTCAGTCATCCAGTCTCTACACACACCAGCATGTTCATACTGGCAAGAGGCCATTCACCTGCCTTGAATGTGGAAAGGGATTTAATGCTTTGTCAAACCTCCGGACTCACCATCGTGCTCACTCTGATGAGAGACCGTTTAAATGTTCTGACTGTGAGAAGAGATTTATAAGCAGAAAGGATCTACTGACACACCAACACACTCACACTGGGGAGAGGCCATTCACCTGCAATGTGTGTAGGAAAGGATTCACTCAGTCATCCCACGTCCTGACACACCAACTTGTTCACACTGATAAGAGACCTTTTAAATGTTCTGACTGTGAGAAGAGCTTTAAAAGTAAAAAGGATTTACTGAACCATGAACACATTCACACTGGCGAGAGGCCATTCACCTGCTCCGTGTGTGGGAAGAGATTCATTTCTTCATCCCACCTTCTGACACACCAATTTGTTCACACCGAGCAGAGACCTTTTAATTGTCCTGACTGTGAGAAAAAATTTAAAAGCAGAAAGGATCTTCTGAAACACCAACACACTCACACTGGGGAGAGGCCATTCATCTGCTCTATCTGTGGGAAGGGATTCACTCGGTTAGCCCACCTGCTGAGACACCATCGAGTTCACACTGGGGAGAGGCCATTCACCTGCAGTGAATGTGAACAGGAATTCATTGATTCATCTGACCTTCTGATACACCAGCGAGTTCATACTGGGGAGAGACCATATACTTGCCTTGAGTGTGGCAAAAGATTCACTCAGTCATCTCATCTCACTACACATCAACTTGTTCACACTGATCAGAGACCTTTTAAACGTTCTGACTGTGAGAAGAGATTTAAAAGTAAACAGAATCTGCTGACACACCAGCGAGTTCATACTGGGGAGAGGCTGTTCACCTACTCCGTGTGTGGGAAGAGATTCGCTCAGTCAAACAACCTGCTGAGACGCCAGCAAGTTCATATGCGACAGCAGGGGTTGGATTCTGATGTAATTGCTACATTTATTCACATGCAGGACTGAATCATGTCTGGATGCCTGTTTTCAGTTTTCAGTGGGGTTCCACAATTTGTAGTTTATATCAATGATTTAGACTTAAATGTAGGGGCAATGAGCAAGAAGATTGCAGATGATGTCAACATTGCTGGTGTGGTTGACAATGAGGAAGAAAGCTGTGGACTGCAGGAAAACATCAATGGACTGGTCAGATGAGCAGAGCAGAAAATTGGTAAATGTAAATCAATCTGGAGCAGTGTGTGATAATGAAATTGGGGAGGGCAAACAAGAGAAGGGAATGAAAATAAAAGGGATGACGCTGAGAACTACAGAGGAACAGAGAGACCTCGGAGTGCACATCCACAGATCCCTGAATGTGGCTAGACAGGTAGATCAGGTGGTCAGGAAGGCATTTGGGACACTTTCTTGCCTGAGGCCTAGAATATAAGAGCAGGGAGATTATGTTAGAATTGTGTAAAACACTTGTTAGAGCACAGCTAGAGTACTGAGTATGGCCTTGGTCACTGCATTAATCAACTATAAAGTAATCAATTAGCCTAAAACTAAAGACAAATTGATAATTTATCATAGAATTGCAGTCAGTATTCAATTAATCAAATCTAGGGGATAATGATAAAGCTAACTAACAATGGGTTGAAACAGTGAAGAAGTCTGATTTTTTCAGTAAATTAAACTCTGAGGTGTTTAGATGATAAGAGTTAAGAAAAACATTTTTGTTAATTCCCTCTAAAAAAATAAGGTGACTTTAGCACAATGGAAGAAGCTGATTGGTGGGTAGCTGATGAATCTTTATTTATTTTAATGATTAGCTTATTTTGTTTAAATGAGTTAATAATCAGATAAATAAAGGCATGGCAGGGCATCTAATTCCTGTAGAGTGCGCATCCAGTTCCATGTGGGAAAATCAGGATGCATCTCTGTGCTGGACAATCACAAGTGCAGGAAGTGTCATCAGCTGGAGCAGCGGGAGGCAAAGGGGAATGGTCAAGAGGTGGTTTTGGGACCACAAGGCTGTTTCCAGTGGAGTTCTGGATGGCTCAGCACAGGATTCCATGCTTCTGTGGTATATATCACTGCTTTAGACTTTAACATGGGGACATGATTAAGACATTTTCAACCTTGTCATTAACAGTGAGAAAGAAAGCTGTAGACTGTCGGAAGGTGTCAATAGAATGATCAGGTGGGCAGAAAAGTAGCAAATGGAGATCATCCTCGAGAAGTGTGAGGTAATAAATACATTTGGGGAGGGCAAACATGGCAAAGGGAAAGAATATTACTGGTATGATGGTGAGAAGTGTAGGTGAACAGAGGGACATTGGAGTGCATGTCCACAGATCCCTGAAGGGGACAGGCGAGGTAGATAAGGTGTTTAAAAAGGCAGACAGGATACTTTCTGTTATTAACTGAGACATAGAATACAAGAACAGGGAATATTTCTAGCATTTTCGGTTGATGAAAGATCACAGACCTGAAACTCCTCTCTCTCCATAGATGCTGCCAGAGCTGCTGAGTATTTCCAGCGTTTTCTGTTTTTATTATATGATCAGGGAGGTTATACTAGAGCTGAATAAACAACTAGTTGGACCACAGCTGGACTACTGAGTACAGTTCTGGTCAGTGCATTACAGGAAGGATGTGTTCACACCAGAGAGGGTACGGAGGAGATTTATGAGGATATTGACAGGAATGGCGAATTTTAACGATAAGGTTGGGGTTGTTTTCTTTGGAACAGAGGAGGCTGAGGGGAGATTTAACTGAGGTGTATAAAATTATGAGGGGCACAGATAGAGTGGATAGGAAGGACTTATTTCTGTTAACAGAGATATCAATGACTAGAGGGCTTAGATTTAAACTAATTAGCAGATGGTAACCCCCAGGATGTTGATAGTGGGGGATACAGCGGTGGGCGATGGTTGGATTCTCTATTTTTGGAGATGGTCATTGCCTGACACTTGTGTGGCGTGAATGTTACTTGCCATTTGTCAGCCAAAACCTGGATATTGTCCAGGTCTTGCTGCATTTGGACATGGACTGTTTCAGTATCTGAGGAGTCACGAGTGGTGCTGAACATTGTGAATTGTCCTGATGAGTGCAAGACAAAAAGCTTAGTCATGTCTCTTTTTTCACCAATCTTCTGTAATGTGGCTGGTGTTTACTATTTTAATACATCAAATAAATCAGCTTTGTTTCAAATATACAGCGCGTCGTGTGTTTGGTCTCTCTGAGATATCACGAGCGTGTTCCCTTAAATCCACTCAGGAAATGTCTTTAACAGGAAACCAACAATTAAACACATCACATCAAATAATTGGCAAAAATCAGGAACCACTTTTTATTCAATAAGTTATGACCTGAGACGTTCTGCCTGAAAGGGGATAGGAGCAGATTCAATAACAACTTTCCAAAGTGAGTTAGATCTCCAGTTAAAAGGTAAAGTCTGCAGGGCTCTGGGGAAAGGGCAGGGGAGTGTGGGCTAATTGTCAGCTCTTTCAAAGGTGATCACAACCCTATAAGGCAGCTCTATGTCGACAGGAGAAAGGCTGGTGTTCAACTCTCTGAGATAACAAGGAAGTTATGAGAAATCAGAACAAAACACTGGTTCAACCTCAACTGGAGTATTGTGTCCAATTCTGGATACCACACTTTAGGAAGGATGTGAAGGTATTGAAGAGGATGCAGAACAGATTATTGAGAATGGATCCAGGGATGAGAAACTGCAGTTATGAGGATAGATTGGAAAAGATGGGGCTGATCTGTTTAGAGAAAAGAAGATTCAGAGGAGATTTGATAGAAATGCTCAAAATCATGAGGGATCTGGACAGAGTAGACAGGGAGAAACGATTCCTAGTGGCAGAAGGGCTGAGGACCAGAGGACATGGGTTAAAGATGAATTGAAAAAGAAGCAATGGTGACATGAGGAAAACCCTGTTTATGCAGTGAGTGGTTAGAATCTGGAGTGCACTGACTGAGAGTGTGGTGGAGGAAGGTTCAATCATGCCTTTCAAACAGAATTGGATAATTATCTGAACAGAAAAAATGTGCAGGGCCGGGGAGTGGGACTGGCTGAGTAGCTCTTTCGGAAAGCTGGCATGGGCAAGGACATGATGGGCCGAATGACCTCCTTCTATGCTGTAACCATTCTATGATTCTAATGAAGGCTGTGGGGAAAGGGCAGGGGAGTGGGACTCATTGGCAGCTCCTTCAAAGGTGGTCCCAGCCCTACAATGCAGCTCCATATTGAAAAGAGGCAGTCTGATGTCCAACTCTCCAAGAATAAAGAAAGATCTCAACTCTTAGCAGGAATAGGCAATTCAGCCTCTCGAGCCTGCCCCACCATTCAATACGATCTTAATTGATCTCATTTCGGCCTGAACTCCAATTTCCCGCCCTCCCCCCATAACCTTTCAACTCTTTACTAATTAAAAATCTGTCTATCTCCTCCTTAAATTTATTCAGTGTCCCGGCATCCCCTGCACTCTGAGGTAGTGAATTCCACAGATTCACGACCCTTTGAGAAAAGTAATTCCTCCTCATCTCTGATTTAAATCTACCACCCTTTAGCCTAAAACTATGGCCTCTTGTTCTACAATGCCCCACAAGGGGAAACATCTGCTCATGTCTACTTTGTCTATCCCCTTTAGCATCTTATATACCCCAATTAGATCTCCTCTCATCCTTCTACACTCTAGCGAGTATAGGCCTAAACTGCTCAATCTCTCCTCATAAGACAAGCCCCGCATCTCTGGAATCAATCTAGTGAACCTCCTCTGACCTGCCTCCAATGCAACAACATCCTTCCGCAAGTAAGGGGACCAAAACTGTGCACAATACTCCAGGTGCGGTCTCACCAATGCCTTGTACAGTTGCAACAATACTTCCCTATTTTTATACTCTATTCCTTTAGCAATAAATGCCAAAATTCCATTTGTCTTCCTTATTACCTGCTGTACCTGCATACTAGCTTTCAACGATTCATGCACGAGGACACCCAGATCCCTCTGCACTGAAGCATTCTGAAGTTTCTCTCCATTTAAATAATAAGTCGACTTTTTATTCTTCTGACCAAAGTGGATAACCTCACACTTATCCACATTCAACTCCATCTGCCAAATTTTGGCCCATTCACCTAACCTGTCCATATCCATTTGTAAATTTTTTATTTCTTCATTGCAACTTACTTTCCCACCTATTTTTGGTGTCATCTGCAAAGTTAGCTATTGTACCTTCTATCCCTGAATCCAAATCATTAATATAGATTGTAAATAGTTGGGGCCCAAGGACTGAACCCTGTGGCACCCTACTAGTTACAGCTTGCCATCCAAGGAGCCCTTCAATTCTCTGTGAATGTCTTTCAAATGCTGACAAATTCCTTCCTTCTTTTGAAATTCCATTTCCTTATGCCTGGGATGCAGACAGTGCTGGACACAGAGGGAGCAGCAAACCTGGTTCAGAGTGGACACGCTGGGTATATCCCTCCTTAAGTAAGGAGACCAAAACTGTACACAGTACTCTAGGTGTGGTTTCACCAATGCCCAGTACAGCTGTAGCAAAACTTCCCTACTTTTATACTCCAACCCTCTTGCAATAAATGCCAACATTCCAGTTACCTTCCTAATTTCTTGCTGTACCTGCATGCTAACTTTTTGAGATTTATGTGCCAGGACCCCAAGGTCCCTCTGTACTACAGCATTCTGCAGTCTCTCTCTACTTAAATAATTTCTGATTTTCTATTCTTCTTGTCAAAGTGAAAACCCTCACATTTTCCCAAATAATGCACCATCTGCAAGTGTTTTCCCATTCACTTAATCTAGCTCTTTGTTTCCTCACAATTTGATTTCCTACCCATCTTTGTATTGTCAGCAAATGTGGCTGCAATACACTCGGCCCATTCAACCACGTCATTAGTATAGGTTGTAAATGGTTGAGGTGACAGCACTGATCCCATAATACCATAAGACTTAGGAGTAGAAATTAGGCCATTCGGCCCATCGAGTCTGCTCCGCCATTCAATCATGGCTGTTAAGTTTCTCAACCCCATTCTCCCGCCTTCACCCCATAACCTTTGATCCCCTTACCACCCAAGAACCTATCTATCTCGGTCTTAAATACACTCAATGACCTGGCCTCCACAGCCTTCTGTGGCAATGAATTCCAGATTCACCACTCTCTGGCTAAAGAAGTTTCTCCTCATCTCTGTTCTAAAAGGTCTTCCCTTTACTCTGAGGCTGTGCCCTCGGGTCCTAGTCTCTCCTACTAATGGAAACATCTTCCCCACGTCCACTCTATCCAGGCCTTTCAGTATTCTGTAAGTTTCCGTACAGTTCTGTTGAAGGGTCATGAGGACTCAAAACGTCAACTGTACTCTTCTCTGCCGATGCTGCCAGACCTGCTGAGTTTTTCCAGGTATTTCTGTTTCTGTTTTGAATTTCCAGCATCCGCAGTTTTTTGTTTTTATCTCTATGTATTTAATTTCTTGTTAAATTAATAAACATTTATGTTAGTTTAGATTAAAAAAAACCTTTTGAGACTGCGGTTTTATTTCTTAATTCAGAGCTGCATCTCAAAACATACCAATTGAAAATATAGGTTATGACATTTGTTCAAGTTTCTATCTGGGATTTAAACAACTCAGCCTTTACCAACTGCTGTGTCATAACATCGCTGCAGTACTACATTACACGACTAGAAATAATAATAAATGTACTTTATTACAGAAGCATAAATAATATATCTAATTTGTACAATATTACACCACTAGACATATCTATGTTGTTACAATCCCCTTAAAAGAAACAAATTCCCAGACAATCCTCAACGGAATAAATCGAAGGACAAGGTTAACTTTTAAAACTTATACTGTAACAATCAAACTAAAATCAACAAAAATGAAGCATGCATTAAAAGACAAATATTATTTGAATAGATAGGATAAATTTGACTTTAAACAGTTTATACAATAAAAAACAGGCTCCACAAAATCACCAGCATTTCCCCCCTCAGCATATTTGGCACTAATTCCAGTTACAGATTCCCGCAACTCTCTGTACTTCCCAGGGGAAGGAAAGAAAGTGATTTACTCACAGATGTTGGACAGAGGAGGAAGGTTAAGTGTCTGTGTGAAGTTAATAACAAACGCTGTGCTGTTTAAAACCAAACTCTGGAGAAAATGAGGGGAAGATGCATAGTAAACTCCCCTCCCCCACTCCCTCAGCTGGCAGCCCAGCGCGCAGGCGCAGAAAGCGCTGCTGACCGTGTTGTCCGGAGCAGGCGCAGTGCGGCTGCCACGAGCAGCCGCTCTCAGTAGCTTTTTGTTTTTATCTTTCCACCGATGCTGCCAGACCTGCTGAGTTTTTCCAGGTAATTCTGTTTTTGTTCTCGATCTCCTTTTGGGCCGCCGTAGACAGCAGCCATGGCCGTGGGGGTTCGCTCCGCGGCTTCTCGCTCTGGCCGGAGCCGCCAGCCGGTTGCCTGGAAACCTTGGCTCGAGAAGGTGCAGGAGGAAGGGGAACAATGGGTGGGGGTGGGGGTGGGGGTGGGGGTGGGGCTCTCGTGTCCGCGCGCCTGGCCTGCCCTGCCGCCTGGAACCCCAGCACGTCACCGCGGAGCAGAGTGATTCCTAATTGGCTGATTCAGGCAGGGTTCCATTGTGGACATCACAATGCGGAAGTTGGACAATGAGCTTCAGACTGAAACTTCCTCCTCTGGGCAACATCTGTGAGGAAATCAGTGTTTCTCCCTTTCTAATCTAATTCTGGTCTTAAATTGTTGACTTGCAGGAACTGAAGGAAATGAAGTTAATCCCGGGAGGGTGCAGACTCTGGAAAGGTTGCCCCAGTTCTCTCAATGAAAGGGGTGGTTTGCCCAGTAGTTGGCCGGTATTTAATGAGACAGTACAGTAATATAGACATTGAGTATTGCTGTAAAAAGAGAGAATCTGTCGAAGCTTTTCATTTGCACGCATCAAAATAGATGTGAGAATGTCAAATTTCAAAGGGAACAATAATTCATATTGTAAAACAGTGAGCGGATTGTTTTGCAAGCGTACTCAGGTCAAGTTGTTGCTTTGGGGTATGCACCAGGGAACAATCATGGCTAGCTTTTATTTAAATTCAGAAAATCCGAATCAAATCCAGTTGGTTGAGAGATGCCACTGGGGGAAACGACAAGGAATAGTTGTCCATGTAGCTTTTGTTCAATTGAAAAGGCACAATGCCTAGACAAATTTTCCTGGCTGAGGCCCAGGCCCAATAAAAGATTATCAGTTGGGCTCACAATGTGGCTCACTTACACTTGCTAGAAGCTCCATTTATCCCTATTCCAGGTCCGGTCCACTGCACATAAAGAAATTTTTTAGGAAGTCTTACTATAGCTGCACAGGGCATTGTTGAGGCCACACATTGAGTATTCTGCACAGTTTTGGATTCCTTCCTTAAGGAGGGATATACTGGCTTGGAAGCCATTTGTAGAAGGTTCACTAGGCTGATTCCTGGGATGAAAGATTGTCATCTGAGAAATGCTGAGCAGGTTGAGCCTTAACTCATTGGAGTTTAGAAGAATGAGAGGTGATCTTTTTGAAACAAATGGCATTCTGAGGAAGCTGGACAGAGTAGGTGCTGGGAGAATGTTCCCTCTCATGGGGAAATCTAGAACAAGGGGACACAGTTTAAAAAAGGGGTCTCCTATTTAAGATGGAGATGGGGAGGAATTTATTCTCTCAGAGGAGCGTTAGCCTTTGGAATTCTCTTCCACAGAGAGCAGTGGAGGCCGGGTCATTGAATATATTCAAGGCCGAGTTAGACAGATTTTTGATCAACAAGTGAGTCAATGATTATGGTGGACAGGCAGGAAAGTGCAGTTAAGGCCACATCAGATCAAACATGATCTTATTGAATGGCGGAGCAGGCTTGATGGTATGAATGGCCTACTGCTGTTCCCATTTCTTATAATCTCCGTTTCCAGGACAGGAAGCGGTGAACATGAATCTGTCGATCAGCTTGAATCGGCACCTTTAGGAAAATTGGGAGGGTGTATAGTCGGTACAGCAGAATGAGAATGTAGGGAAAGTGTGCGGGATGGAGATTCAGAGATTTTGGGGAATGAAAGAGGAAAGAATGTTCCATCAAAATTACAATTGTTTGTTCTGAATTTCTCCCCTGTACTGACAGCAATGACTTTTGTAAACTCCTTTTACAGGACATTAGAGGGGGAGGATTTGCAAATTGAAATCTCAAACCAAACGTCACGTCAACAGTCACTCGGTTCATCACGATGTGAGTATCATCGGCCTTTGAATCTAGAAGGAGAACTGTTTGTCTGTTTTGTCTGCTTCAAAAGGTTTTTAACATCAGTGTGACTGGAAAAGCACCGAGACACACAGGCCCAAGTGAGAGTGTTCCAGTGCATTGACTGTGGAGAAAGCTTTAACAGGTTACACAGCTTGACAAAAACATGAGACCATTAACAGCAGGGAGAGACTGTACATGTGTTCTGTTTGTAGAAGTGTTTTCAACTGATTGTTGAAACTGGAGAGACACAAGGACACCCACACAATGGAGGAACCATGGAAGTGTAGGGACTGTGGGAAGGGATTCCAGAACCCATCTGCACTGGAAAATCATCGACGCAGTCACACCAGGGAGAGACCATTCACCTGCCCTGTTTGTGGGAAGGGATTCACTCTCTCAGGCAACCTGCAGATACACCAGCGAATTCACACCGGGAAGAGACCATTCACCTGCTCTGAGTGTGGGAAGGGATTCACTCAGTCATCTTCCCTGCAGAGACACCAGCGAGTTCATACTGGGCAGAGGCCGTTCACCTGCTCTGATTGTGGGAAGGCATTTACTCAGTTATCCAGCCTGCTGACACACCAGCGACTTCACACTGGGGAGCGGCCATTCACCTGCTCCGAGTGTGGGAAGGAATTCACTCAGTCATCCGCCCTGTGGATACACCAGCGAGTTCACACTGGGCAGAGGCCGTTCACCTGCTCTGACTGTGGGAAGGCATTTATTCAGTTATCCAGCCTGCTGACACACCAGCGAGTTCACACTGGGGAGAGGCCATTCACCTGCTCTGACTGTGGGAAAGGATTCACTCAGTCATCCAGCCTACTGACACACCAGCGACTTCATACCGGGGAGAGACCTTTCACTTGCTCTGAGTGTGGGAAGGGATTCAATCAGTCAACTAACTTGCTGACCCACTGGCGAGTTCACACAGGGGAGAGGCCGTTCACCTGCTCCAAGTGTAGGAAGGGATTCACTCATTTATCCACCCTGCGGAGACACCAGCGAGTTCACACTGGGGAGAGGCCGTTCACCTGCTCCAAGTGTGGGAAGGGATTCATTCAGTCAACCGCCCTGCAGGCACATCAGCGAGTTCACACCGGGGAGAGACCATTCACCTGCTCTGAGTGTGGGAAGGGATTCAGTGATTCATCCCACCTGCTGATGCACCAGCGAATTCACACTGGGGAGAGGCCGTTCACCTGCTGTAACTGCGCGAAGAGATTCAGACTTTCATCCACCCTGCTGAAGCACCAGCAAGTGCATGCTGAGGAGAGGCCATTCACCTGCTCCGCTTGTGGGAAGGGATTCACTCAGTCATCCAGCTTGATGAGACACCAGCGAGTTCACAGATGATTGCAGGGATTCCGCTGTTATTGCTGTTGTTAATCACATCCAGGACTGAACCATGTTCATTCTGACTGTTGGTGAAGTGGGAGGGTCAGAGGGCTTCTTTCCGCTGGGCTGGCTGGTCTCACGGCTTTGCTTCCAGTGAGCTGATGCTCTTTGAGCCTGGGAGTGCACATTCCCACTGAAATGAGCCACAAAGCTGATTAAGTACATTCATTATATCCTAAATAGTAAATAGTGTTTTTCCTACCACTACAGATAGATCACAAATAAATACATTTGTCTCTGTTCCATTGAGTCTACAGCACGGGGCCAGGCCAGTCGACTCAATTGGTCTATGTCAGTATTTATGCTCCACATGAGCCTCCGCTTCATCTCCCTCCATCAGCATATCTTTCTATTCCTATCTCCCTCGTGTATGTATCTAACCTCTGCTTAAATGTCTTCATGTTTTTCACCTCCACCACTCGCTGTGGGAGCAAGTTCCACATTCTCACCACTCACTGGGTAAAGAGGTTTGTCATGAAATCCCTATTGGATTATTGAATCCCTTCATAATCTTAAAGGCTCCCACCAGGTCACCCTTCAGTCTTCTCTCTTTTTTTCTGAAAAGTGTCAGTGAAGAAAATGCTTTCGGTTCTGGTATTGTTCTTTTTCTAAATGGAGATCACTAATGTTGACAGTACTCCCAGTTAGTCTAACCAAACAAGTTGAACAGAAACTCCTTGCTTTTCAATTCTATCCCTCTATAATGGAACCCTACATATGGACCATACATTAAAGGAAAGATGTGAATTCTTTGAGAGGCTGGAGACAGGATTTATGAGAACGGCACCAGGGGTGAGGGACTTCAGTTAGTTGGAGAGACTGGAGTAGATGAAATTGCTCTCTTTAGATCATAGAATTATGCATTCGGCCCATCAATTGCATGCCAGCTCTCCAGAGTGAATCAGTTAGTTCCATTGCCCCGTTCCATCCTCACGTACCTATAGGTTTATTTGTCCACCCAATTATCCCCGCTTCTCTTACCCTCGAGTGGAAGCAGATTCCAGGTCATGACCACTCACTTTAAATGCCTACGAGGCTCACAGAGCAAAGAGGGAGGCCATTATGCCCATCATGCTCATGGTGGCTCTTTGAAAAACAACCCAATTAATCCAGTCGCCCTGCAGTTTTCTTTTCCTTTCAAGAATCTGTCCAGATCCCTTTTTAAAGATAGAAGTGAATCTGCTTCTCGCACCATTTTCAGGCAGTGCGTTCCAAATCACAACAACTTGCTGTGTTTTAAAACAAATAATTCAGGATATTGTGTGTTTGAAGTTTCACATAGTATTCAAAATGGTGGCAAAGATGTGGTTATTACACAAAATTAAGGTTCAATCTTTATCAATGATCTTGACGAGGGGATTGTGTGTAATATATCCAATTTTCTGGACAATTATGAAACAATACGTTTCTATAGCACCTCTCAGGACCACAGGACCTCTTAAAGTGTTCTGCAGCCAATGAAGTAGTTTTGAAGTTTCATCATTGTAATGTATGAAACTATAGACAGGGCGGGATAGTCAAATTTCATTTTAAAATTCAATCACTTTCATCCTCTATTCACTGTTATAAGTAACAAGGTCAAGGAAGCCATTTTAAACTCTTAACATGTGGCTTCTTGAAACTTTTGTCCATTGTATAACTTTTCTTTATTAAATACCTATTGGTTTTGTATTAATAGCCAGTCATGAACCAGATGATTATTCAGTAATGAACCTTGAATAAGTTACCACTTAGTGAATCAATGTAATAGATAATTATATTATAAAGGGTGCATCTGCATTTTAAAAATGAACACCATATAAACTTATTTTTTCTAGAAACTGCAGAGCTAGCAGAAATTGTTTAAACAAATAAATTATTTTCTAATTTTGATAAGCTATAGGACATCATATTCTGCCAAAATCCAGTTTAAGAATAAGGCTCATGTTTAATCCAATCAAGATTAGTAAAAAATAAAGCTATTGTTTTCCATAATCTGTTGTTTTGAACCACTGTATCTTGTATTAACCAAATGTATTAATTAAATATTACTGTATTAACTATCAGTCAGTAACAGATGTTTAAGTAGTGAGCCTTAATTGAGTTACAATTAATAAATCAATAATGAATCAGTAGTTATAGTAAAAGACTGAGTTTTATTCACTGTAAAGATGTGAAACCTTCATTGCTGTGTATGTAAAGAATGTGCAATGAAGATAAATGTACTGGCAAGAGAGACCTTCAAGCTCTGATTAGCCTCAACATTTGAAACTGTCTGAAAACCTGTCATTGTATAGAATCAGATAAAGGGATAGTATGAAACAGTTCTATTGTCTTCCTGTCGATGATAATGAGAGAAGGTCGTGTAAGTAATTGTGAATACAATTAATCTAGCAACTAAATTGACCAATTGTCATGTTACAACAAGCCCCACTCTGATGTGAGGTAATGGTCACTTTGGGGATAAAAGTAGAGGTTCCAAAGGTCTTCCTTGCTAGCCAAGTACTGGAGATTCCCAAGGCTGAGTTCCAAGGAAATTACTGTCAAAGAAGGAGCCAGAGAGGGTGACGCTTCTACAGACTGATCACCCACATGAAGTTGTAAAAGTTAATGTCTTAAAATCGTTAAGTAAACCTTTATCTTATAATGTCTGGGGGAGGCAATGGTGTAGTGGTATTGTCGCTGGACTAGTAATCCAGAGACCCAGGGTAATGCTTTGGGGACCAGGGTTCCAATCCCACCATGGCAGATGATGGAATTTGAATTCAATAGGAATCTGAGATTAAAAGGCTGGTGATGACTCATGAAACCATTGTCAGGGAAGGAAATCTGCTGCCCTTACCTGATCTGGCCTGCATGTGACTCCAGACTCTTAAATGCCCCTCTGAACAAGGGCAGTTAGGGATGGGCAATAAATGCTGGCCTAGCCAGCGACGCCCACATCCCATGAATGAATAAAAAAAGTTTTTTTTTTAAGTTTACTATCCAGAGAAGTCTGCCTTTGCCTTAATTGGTTAAAATCTTGTTTGGACCAAAGTGAATTTATTAAGTGGCAGGCTGAAATCAATTAAGTTACAGATCGCAAGATCAGATAATATAAATCTTAAATTTAAGATATTACATTTATATAGTGTCTTTCACAACCACAATACATCACAAAATGAAGTACTTTTGAAGTGTAGTCACTGTCGTAAAGTTGGAAACATGGCAGCCAGTTTACACACAGCAAGACCCCACAAACATCAAGGTGATAATGAGCAGATGATCTGTTTTTAGTGATGTTGAATGATAAATATTGGCCGGGACACCTGGGATAGCTCCCCTGCTCTTCTTTATTGGCCATGGGAACTTCCATCTCCGCCCAAAGGGGTAGACAGGGCCCTTGAGTTAGCAATTCATCCAAAGAACAGCAGCTCCAACAGTGCAGCACTCCCTCAGTGCTCGCACTTGGAATATTGACTTTGCTTTTTGTCCTCAGGTCCCTGGAGTGAGTCTTCAGCCCTCAGCCTTCTAACTCAGAGATATGAGTGTGATCCACTAAGCCATGGCTGACAGTATAGACAATACAAAGTTAGGAAGGGAAAGTTATCCTTTAAATTCCCCACATTTTGCCTCTAGTGCCTAAATCTAATAATCAAAACTCCAATATAAATAACATGTATTTGACTGACAAATGTTAGTGTTGGCTTACAGCCACAAGTTTTGAGCTCCCATTTGAGCCTCTGGCTCCTTTCTGTCTCTTGCTCATGTCAATGATGGAGCTGAGGGCTGAATTTAGCTGAGAATAACAGGGTCTGCATCGCATTTCAGAAATTGCCATGGGTGTTGACTAATAGGAAGATGCTGGAAGGCTGATTGGGAAGTGGGCCTCCAACCAATTGAGGAAGGAGTGGGGGGGGGCGACCGGGGCTGATAGTCACGTGACCCCTGGGGTTCAGTTCCCCTGTGAGCAAAGCGGGGAGTGATGGGAACAGCGTACAGAGGAGCTGTAGAGAAACCATTTGGGTCCAGAACATTGTGCACATCCTTTTACTCTGGTTGTCTTTGATCCTTAAGTAATTTTCTTCTTTTTAACCATGTTCTGTTTCATGAATAAACTTTTATCAGAAAAAGTATTCGATTTTGCTGGGCTTTACATGATTAGATTTATGCACTTTAGAGAAGAGTGGGAGGCTCTTTAACAGAAAATGAGTCCCTCTAAGGTAAAGGAGCCACAGGGGGAGATGAGATTTTATTTTTGACACAGCGATGTTAGAAAATGGGGTTCAGGGAGTTAATTAACCCTTTGTCCCCCTTTCCCAAACTCTTAAATGATTCACAGTGATAACAATTATTGGTGACAGTGGCTAGATATTATTCAACTAAGAGCTGACACTTGCTCATGTCTGAGCAGTAGTATCAAAGTGCAGCAGCATTACCATTACACTCTGGATAGAAGCGCAATCTCCACTCAAATGCTCCCTGGTCTGTCCCAGACGCCATGGTTCCCACATAGAACCATAGAAAAGTTATAGCACAGAAGGAGGCCATTCGGCCCATCTTGTCCATGCCAGCCCGAAGACACCCAGCAAGTCATTTCTTCTCAGGTTCTGGGAGATTTGATAGAGGTGTACAAGATTATGACAAGTTTACATAAAGTGGACAAAGAACAGCTGTTCCCATTAATTGATGGTACAAGGATTGGGGGACACGGATTTAAGCTTTTGGGGAGGAGATGCAGGGGGATGTGAGGAAGAATATTTTACACAGTGAGTGGGAATGACCTGGAACTCACCGCTTATAAGGGCAGTGGAAAAGGAGACAATGAATAATTTCAAAAGGAAATTGGATGGACACTTGAGGGAAATAAACATTCAGGGTAACAGGGATAGAACAGGGCAATGGGACTGACTAGTTTGCTCTGTCGAGTCGACATAGACTCGATGGACTGAATGGCCTCCTTCTCTGCCCTAATGACTCTGTGATCGAAAGACAGAAATTTCAGCTGCTCCCGTCTCTCCGACTAACTGAAGACCCTTATCTCTGGTGCATTCTCACGATTCTCCTCTGCGCCCTCTCGCACAATTTCACATCTTGTCTAAAGTGCGGGGCTCAGATGTCGGGTTCCTTTCTAGAGGGACAGAATTGAAAAGCAGGGAGGTTATGTTCAACTTGTTTCGAACCGTGGTTAGACTACACTGGGAGGACTGTTAACATTTTTGATGTCCATTTAGAAAAGGGAAATAAAGGCACTGGAGAAGTGGCAACAAATATTCACAAGAATAATACCAGAAACGAGAGCATTTCAACCCTCGCGAAAGTCTGGGGCTGCTTTTCTCTAGAAAAGAGAAGTCTGAAGGGTGACCTGATGGGAGTCTTTAAGATTATGAAGGGGTTTAATAATCCAATGGGGATTTCATGAGAAACCTCTTTATCCAGTGAGTGGTGAGAATGTGGAACTCGCTATCACAGTGAGTGGTTGAGGTGAACAGCATGAATACATTTAAGGGGAAGCTAGATACAAACAAGAGGGAGAAAGGAATAGAAGGATATGCTGATGGGGGAGATGAAGAGGGGTGGGTGGAGGCTGATGTGGAGCACAAATACTGACATATACCAATGGAGCCGACTGGCCTGGCCATGTGCTGTAGACTCAATGGGAGAAAAACAAATTTATTTATTTTAGATCGACCTGGTAGGAACAACACTATTTACTATCCAGGATAAATAAATGTACTTCATCAGCTTTTGTGGATCATTTCAGTGGAAATGTGCTCTCCCACATTCAAAGAGCATCAGCCCACTGGAAGCAAAGTCATGAGACTGACCAGTCCATCAGAAAGAAACCCTCTGGCCCTACCAACTTTCAGAATGAACATGGTTCAGTTCTGGATGTGATTAACAGCAGCAATAGCAGCAGGATCCAATCTCTGGAAGCACTGGTGAGCTCGCTGATGTCTCAGCAGGTGTTGTGACTGTGTGAATTCCTTCCCACACTCGGAGCAGATGAATAGCTTCTCCCCACTGTGAACTCGCTGGTGTGTCACCAGTTGGATAACTGAGTGAATCCCTTCCCGCACTGAGAGCAGGGGAACGGCCTCTCCCCAGTGTGAATTCGCTGGTGTGTCTGCAGGCTGGATGACTGAGTAAATCCCTTCCCACACACAAAGCACATGAACGGCCTCTCCCCAGTGTGAACCCGCTGGTGTGAAAATAGGTTGGATGAATCACTGAATCCCTTCCCACACTGAGAACAGGTGAAGGCCCCCTCCCCACTGTGAACCTGCTGGTGTCTCAGCAGGTTGGATGATGAGGGAACCTCTTCCCACACACAGAGCAAGTGAATGGCCTCTCCGCAGTGTGAACTCGCTGGTGTATCAGTAGGTGGGATGACTGAGTGAATCCCTTCCCACACTCAGATCAGGTGAATGGCCTCTCCCCGGTGTGAACTCGCTGGTGTGTCAGCAGTGTGGATGATCGTGTGAATCCCTTCCCACACTCGGAGCAGGCGAACGGCCTCTCCCCAGTGTGATTGTGTCGATGAATTTCCAGCACAGACGGGGAACGGAATCCTTTCCCACAATCCCCACATTTCCACGGTTTCTCCATGGTTCAGGTGTCCCTGTGTTTCTTCAGGTTATTCCACAGTCAGTACACTGGAAAATTCTCACTTGGGTGTGTGTGTCTCAATGCTTTTCCAGTCACACTGATGTTTAAAACGTTTTGAAGCAATCAGAACAGACAAACATTTCTCCTTCTAGATTCAAAGGCTGATGATATTCAGCTCCCATGAATTGAATGACTGTCAGATCTTGACGTGATTTTTGTATGCCGATTTCTGTTTGCAAATCCTCCCCTTCTAATATCCTGTAAAAGGAGTTCACACATGTCATCAGTCTAGAATAAAAATTCAGAACAGACAATTCTAATTTCTAAGGAACATTCTTCCCTCTTACGCTCCAAAATGTGTAAATCTCCATCCCACACACTCTCCCTCCTTTCTAACTCTGCATTACCTAATGTTCACCCTCCCAATTCTCCTGAATGTGGCAAATCATGCTAATTGACAGTTCCACACTCACCGCTTCCTGTTCTGGACAGGGAGGCATGAAAATCTATCACAGGACTAAAAATGTGTGTAATATTCAGTACTCCAATACTGATATAGAGATACTGCACTCTATTGTGGAGCTGGAGGTACAGTACTCTATTGCTGAGTGATACAGTGCTCTACTACTGAGTTAGAGATACAGTACTCTATTACTGAGCTAGAGATACTATACTCTGATGTTGAGTTAGAGATACAGTACCCTAAAGCTGAGTTAGAGAGACAGTACTCTGCTGAGTTACAGACACAGTACTCTGATGCTGAGTTACAGACACAGTACTCTGATGCTGAGTTACAGATACAGTACTCTGATGCTGAGTTACAGATACAGTACTCTGATGCTGAGTTACAGATACAGTACTCTGATGTTGAGTTAGAGATACAGTACCCTAAAGCTGAGTTACAGATACAGTACTCTGATGCTGAGTTACAGATACAGTACTCTGATGCTGAGTTACAGATACAGTACTCTTAGATTTACTTGGAACTTGCTGCCTACGATGCTGGTAAAAGCAGATATTAACAATGATTTGAGGATGAAATGAGTAGGCATTTGAAGGAAATAAACTTGCAAGACTATGAGAATCTACAGGGTGAATGGAACTGCCTGGATTGCTTTATGGAGAGTGAGTGAGGACTAAGCTTGCCAACTGTGATGAAATGTATTCCTGGAGGTTTCACCGCATGATTTACCTCCATGTTCCAGCTGTTAATCAACCAACACAGCCAACCTTATGGCACACTGCCTTCCTATACCAACTGGAAAGCAAAAAGACTCATTACCCACTTGGATAATGCTCAACTGTCAGCCAAGCAGCCTTCCACGCCCTCCCCAGCTGCCCACCACCCCACCTCCATCCCCACACACATTTTCAATATTTTTATATCTGGCAAAGTGAAATGTTCTATGAAAATTACAAAAAAAAAATCTTTATTAATTTCCTGATGAATTTTCTCCAGGGTTGCACACAGCAGTGAACTGGAGAATGGTCTTCAATTCCTGGAGACTCCAGGCTAATCTTGGAGAATTGGCATGGACTCAAGTCACTGAATGCCAAAATGACTCTATGGTTGGAAATGTAAAATGCTACCACCTCATATATTACAAGAATAGAAATAATAATAAATGTACATGATTAAAGAACCATAAATAATATCTCTAATATGTATCATATAACAACACTCGACATAACTCTTCCAATATTAATTTACTGTCCCTTAAATGCCAGCCATCTCCTGGGGAAACCATC
This sequence comes from Cetorhinus maximus, assembly GCF_964194155.1. Taxonomy (NCBI): domain Eukaryota; kingdom Metazoa; phylum Chordata; class Chondrichthyes; order Lamniformes; family Cetorhinidae; genus Cetorhinus; species Cetorhinus maximus. The sequence continues at coordinate 10,987,108 of NC_135901.1, forward strand.
CCCTTAATTATGAACATTAAGAAAGAGACCATCCTTTTAGCCAGACAAATAAATGTGTCGAGCTGAGGGAGCAAAGGATCTCAATGTCTTTAAGAGTGAGAGATGGGCTAACCTTTCCAGAGTCTGCACCCTCCCTGGATTCACTTCATTTCCCTTCAGTTCCTGCAAATCAACAATTTAAACTCAGAATTAGAAAAGAAATGGAAAGGGGGAGAAAAGAAAGTGTTTTACTCACAGATGTTGGACACAGGAGGAAGTTTTCGTCTCTGTGAAGCTCAAGCGCTGGAGACACAAAGCCTGCGCTCTGATTGACTGGAGCACCAGAGTACTTCCGGTCCTCCAAGTCTTCCCATTGGTCAACATCTCAACATAATAAAAATTGGGGGGGAGATATGGGCTCTCCTCCACACATGCGCAGCTTCTCTCTCCCTTGGTCATGCGCAGTCCCGGGTCGCCTGCCGCGTGGCGGATGGAGCGGTTTCACCAGCGCGGAGGATTGTGGGAGCTATGGCCGCCATTACTCATCCGGATCCCAATCTCGAAGCTCGTCAGACCTGGATGAAATGTGGGGGTGGGAGGGCGCACTGACAGAAAGTATGTGGGTAGTTACTGTATTTTATTGTGACGCCCCCTTAGCCAATCAGTTTGTTAACTTCAAGCGTAAGGATATAGATTTAAATACAAGCGGAAAGTGCTGGAGATACGCAGGCCTCGGCTATTAAAGAAAAATATTCCAAGTGCTTTTTTAACCACCTTATCTACCTGTGCTGTTACCTTCAGGAGTCTGTAGGCATACACTCCAGGGTCCTTCTGTTCCTCTACATTTCTCACTATTCTACCATTTGTTCTGTATTCCCTTGCTTTGTTAGCCTTCCTCAAATTAATTACCTCAAAATTCTCTGGGATTGAACTCGGGGTTTCCCTCTTTAAACCTTTCCACCCCTCTAAATCAATGTCAGTACTGAGAGAATGCTGCACTGTCGGAGGTTCTGTATTTCAAATGAGAGGTTAAACTGGGGTCCCATCTGCCCTCTCATAGGTACATAATATATTTACAGCAGAGAAGGCCATTCGGTCCATCATGTCTGTGGCAGCCAAAAAAGAACAATCCAGTCTAACACCACCTTTCAGCTCCTGGTCTGTATCCCTGTAGGTTACATCACCTCAAGTTCATATCCAAGATTTTTTTTTAAATTATGATGAGGATTTCTGCATCTACCAACCTTTCAGGCAGTGAGTTCCAAACCTCCACACCTTCTGGGTGAAAAAATTACTCAACTCCCCTCTAATCCTTCCAGCAATGACTGTAAATCAATGCTCCCTGGTTACTGGCCTCTCTGCTATGGGAAATATTCACTCTATGTGGGCCCCTCAGAAATACATACAAATCTTCCTTCAGCCTCTTCTGTTCCAAAGGAAAAAAACCCAGCCTCTCCAATCCTTCCTCATTGTTAAAATTCTCCATTCTTGGTAACATCATCATAAATGTCCTCTGTACCCTCTCTGGTGCGATCACACTCTTCCTGTAATTTGGTAACCAGAACTGTACACAGTACTCCAGCTGTGGTCCAACTAGTGTTTTATACAATTCTAGCATAACCTCCCTGCTCTTATATTCTAGACCTCGGTTATTAAAGGAAAGTATCTACTGTGCTTTCTTAACCACCTTATCTACCTGTGCTGCTTCCTTCAGGGATGGTCGGAGATAAACTCCAAGGTCCCTCTGTTCCTCTACATTTTTCACTATCCTACCATATATTGTGGTAAATCCATTGCCTTGTTAGCCTTCACCAAATTCATTACCTCACTCTTCTCCGGGCTTGAATTCCATTTGTCACTTCTCTGCCCACCTGACCAGTCCATTGATATCTTCCTGTAGTCTAAAGCTTTCTTCCTCACTATCAAACCCACAGCCAATTTGTGCATCATCTGCAAACTTCTTAATCATAACTCCTATGTTTAAGTCTAAATCATTGATATATATCACAAACAGTAAGTGACGGGTATTGTTACCTGTGGAGCCCCACTGGAAACAGTCTTCCAATCACAAAAACATCTATTGAACATTACCTTTTGTTTCCTGCCACTGAGCCAGTATTGGATCAAACTTGCTACTTCCACTTGGATCCCATGAATGTTTAATTGACTGATCAGTTTGCCATATGGATCCTTATCAAAAGCCTTGCTAAAATCCATATCGGCCACAGCAAATGCAGTACCCTCATCAACCCTTCTTGTTATGTCCTCAAAAAATTAAATTGATTTAGTCAGACACAGCCTTCCCTTGACAAATCCATGCTGACTGTCCTTGAGTAATCCGTGCCTTTTCAAATCAGGATTTATACTGACAGTAACAAGGATTGGGAGAGACCTCAGTCAGTGTACTGAGAGAAACGCAGGGTGAGGGAGAGAGATAGTGAGAGGGAGAGACAGAGAGAGTGAGAGAGAGAACCCAGTTAGTGTACTGAGAGAAACACAGTGTGAGAGGGAGAGAAAGATAGCCCAGTTGGTGCACTGAGAGAAATAGTGTGAGGGAGAGAGAAAGACTTCAGTCAGTGAACTGAGAGAAACACAGTGTGAGGGAGAGGCAGAGAGAAACCCCAATTAGTGTACTGGGAGAAATACAAAGTGAAGGAAAGAGAGAGTGCAAATGTATGTCATCTTCCAGGCAATTTATCATTGTTTATGATAAATTGTTGGAGAGAGAAAAAAAATATTATTTCACCCAACCTCCCAATGTTGACAAATTATTTAAACAATTTGAATGTTCCTGGAAAAAAAAGAGACATGTCAAAGCTTTTCACCTAGCACTCATCAGGATAGATGCAAGAATACCATATTTCAAAGGGAACAATTAATACTGAGAAACAGGGTGCTGGTTGGATGGAAAGTCGAATCTGATTGGTCAAGATGTTGCGCTGGCGAATGCATCAGGGAACAATTGTCCCCCATGTTTTTGTTTAATTGAAAAGGTGCAATGCCTAGACAAATTCCTTTTGCCTGCAGAGGACCAGGCCATGCATATGAATATTAAAAAATCCAGGACAAAAACAGAATTACCTGGAAAAACTCAGCAGGTCTGGCAGCATCGGTGGAGAAGAAAAGAGTTGACGTTTCAGGTTCACATGACCCTTCAACAGAACTGAAGTATAGTTAGGAGAGGGGTGAAATATAAGTTGGTTTAAGGTGGGGGGCGGGGGGAGAGAAATTGAGGGTGGGGTGGTTGTAGGGACAAGCAAGCAGTGATAGGAGCAGATAATCAAAAGATGTCACAGACAAAAGGATCAAAGAGGTGTTGAATTTTTCCAGGTAATTCTGTTTTTCTTTTGGATTTCCAGCATCCGCAGTAGTTTTTTGTTTTTAAAAAATCCAGGATCTGGTTCCAGTCCACATGTTCACCAAATCTAATCATTTCTTCCTTCGGCCATATCTTATTTGTGTAGCACATTTTGTTCAAATCCATCCATTAGTTTTTTAGACATATTGTTACAGACAGACAAACAAACAGGGTTGAAAACAAACTCTGTAACTCCAAAGCTGAAAGAATAAATGTTCTTATTAAGAGTGTCCATCTCATTGAAGAGGCTTCAGGCAAATCCACATCCGGCAACCTGCTCTGAAAACTGTTGACATTTTGACAGCTGTGACAAATTCCACCCCAGCAGCAGAAACAATCCACAGCATTGTAAAACAATCACCATTCGAAATAAAACAAATCACAAAAATCGAAAAGAAAAAGTCAATTCTACCGATCTGCCAATGTGAGCAGATCCTTGAAAAAAATTCCAGGATCCCGATCTTCACCAAAAATAAATCAGTTCTTCTGTGGTTCATACCCTGTCAGTGTACCAGGTTCCGGTAAAATCTGCCATTAGTTTGTGAGATAAATTGCTTACAGACAAACAGAATAACAGGGATGAGAACATTACCTCCACCCATCTTCAGTGGCAGAGGTACTGTCAGTACATTGAGCCCCGATGTCTATTCTCAGCCAGCATTATACAGGGGGAAAGGAGTGGATTCTCAGACCAGAAAGATGATCCCACAATGTACTCAGTGGCCTCTGAAGGGAAGCAGCCTCAGTCCACAAGAAGTTCTTGCACCAGCCCCCACCACCCCCTCAGTCAGCTGGCTTGTGCTGGCTCCCGCTGGATGATCCCACATGGAATGAACATGGTTCTGTGCTGGATATAATTAACAGCAGCAATGACAGAAGAATCTAACCCATGCAGTCATCTATGAATTCGTCGGTGTCTCAGAAGGTTAGATATCCGAGTGAATGCCTTCCCACACAGGGAGCAAATGAACGGTCTCTCCCCAGTGTGAACTCGCTGATGTGTCAGCAGGGTGGATGAATCTCTGAATCTCTTCCCACACTCATAATAGGTGAATGGCCTCTCCCCGGTGTGCACTCGCTGGTGTTTCTGCAGGGTGGAAGAATCACTGAATCCCTTCCCACATTCAGCGCAGGTGAATGGCCTCTCCCCAGTGTGAACTCGCTGGTGTGTCAGCAGCGCAGATGAATGACTGAATCCCTTCCCACACTCACAGCAGGTGAACGGTCTCTCCCCAGTGTGACTGCGTCGATGAATCTCCAGTTTAGATGGGCATCTGAAATCTTTCCCACATTCCCCGCATTTCCACGGTTTCTCCATGGTGCCGGTGTCCTTGTGTCTCTCCAGGTTGGACAATCAGTTGAAGCCTCGCCCTCACACAGAACACATGTACAGTCCCTCCCCACTGTGAATGACGTGATTTTTTTTCAGGCTGTTTAAACAGGTTGAACTGGTTAAAATCTGTGCATTAGAACACCCTCACTCAGGTATTTGTGTGTCTCGGTGCTTTTCCAGTCACACTGATGTTTAAAACCTTTTGAAGCAGACATAACAGGCAAACATTTTACCCTCTAGGTTCAAAGGCTGATGATATTCAGGTCCTGATAAATCGAGTGACTGTCAGATCTTGAGGAAACATTTGGTTTGAGATTTCTGTCTACAAACCCTCTCCTTCCTAATATCCTGTAAAAGGAGTTTACAAAAATCATCACTGTCAGTACAGGATAGAAATTCAGAACAGACAATTCTAGTTTCTATGGAACGTTCATTCTTCTTTCATCCAAAAGTCATCCCAGACACCTCCTCCCCATTCTTACTTTGCCGCACATAACTTTGAACCTCCCAATTGTCCTGAAGGAGCGATTCATGCTGATCGACAGACCATGGTCAGTGCTGCATGTCCTGGAACCAGAGACCGAAAATGTTTATGGAGGCTGCTGGTATGTACATATAAGTGGACTAAAAATGTGTGACATATAGCACTGTATTTCTTAATGAGGGATACAGTAGGAAGGGGTGTGACGTCCACAATGGAATTCTGCCTGAATCAGCCAATAGGAATCACTCTGCTCCGCGGTGACGTCCTCGGGTTCCAGTCTGCAGGCCAGGCGCGCGGACACGGGAGCCCCACCCCCACCCATTGTTCCCCGACTCCTCGAGCCAAGGTTTCCAGGTAACCGGCTGCCGGCTCCAGCCAGAACGAGACGCCGCTCGGCGAACTCCTCCTCCCCCACACTGTCTACGGCGGCTGGCTGGTCCGAAAAGAGATCGAGCGCGACCGATGGCGGCAACTGCACTGCGCCTGCTCCGGACAGCGAAGGTCAGGTCAGCACCTCTTTCTGCGCCTGCGCGCTGGACTGTCAGCTGAGGGAGTGGAGGAGGGGAGTTTATAATCTGTGCTCCTTTATTTTCTTCCACGTCATGTAGTTTGACTTTAAACAGCACCGGATTTGTTCTTAGCTTCACAAACGAGGATAGGTCAGGTGGGCAGAGCAGTGGCAAATGGAATTCAACCCGGAAAAGTGTGAGTTAATGCACTTGGGGAGGACTAACAAGGCGAGGATGACACTGTGAATGGCAGGACCATGGAAAGTACTGAAGATCAGAGTGACCTTGGTGCGCATATCCACAGATCCCTGAGGGTAGCAGGGCAGGTAGATAAGGTGGTTAAGAAGGCATATGGGATACTTGCCTTTATTAGCCGAGGCATCGAATACAAGAGCAGGGAGGTTATGCTGGAACCGTATAAAACGCTGGTTAGGCTACAGCGAGAGTACTGTGTGCAGTTCTGGTCACCACATTATAGGAAGGATGTGATTGCACTGGAGAGGGTGCAGAGGGAGATTTACCAGGATGCTGCCTAGGCTGGAGGGTCTGAGCTGTGAGGAGAGATTGGATAGGCTGGGGTTGTTTTCCTTGGAGCAGCGAAGGTTGAGAGGGGGCCTGAAAGAGGTGCATAAGATTATGAGGGGCATAGATAGGGTGGATATGAAGATACTTTTTCCATCAGCAGAGGGGTCAATAAGGCAAGAGGTAGAAGGCTAAGAACAGAGTTGAGAAATTTTTTCACCCAGAGTCTAGTGAGGGTCTGGAACTCACTGCCTGAAAGGGTGGTTGAGTCAGAAACTCTGGTAACATTTAAGAGGTATTTAGATATTCACTTGCATTGCCATGGCCTCCAGGGCTATGGACCAAGTGCTGGAAAATGCGATTAGTGTAGCCAGATCTTTGTTGACCGGCGCGGACATGATGGGCTGAATGGCCTTCTTCTGTGCTGTAGACGTCTATGAGTCTATAAACACAGTAAAACTTCCTCCTCTGTCCAACATCTGTGGGTAAAACACTTTCTTTCTTCCCCCTGGGAAATACAGAGATATGTGGGACTCTGTAACTGGAATTAGTGCCATAAATGCTGAGGAGTGAAATGCTTTGATTTTGTTGAACCTGTTTGAATTATATGAGCTATTTTAAGTCAAATTTATCCTGTCTATTCAAATACTATTTGCCTTTTAGTTTGAGAATTACGGTAAATTTTTTTAAAAAGTGAAGCCTTGTCCTTCGGTTTATTCTGTTGGGGTTGTCTGGGAAATTGCTTATTTTAAGGGGATTGTAACGAGAGCAATATGTCAGTGTTGTTATATGATACATAGTAGATATATTGTTTATAGTTCTGTAATTTATTATTATTTCTAGTTTTGTAAAATAGTACGATAGCTACATTATTTATTTCCAGCCATAGAGTCCTTATGGCACAGCGGGATTCCAGTCGGCAGCTCGAGTCCATGCTGAATCTCTGTAGGGCAATCCAGTCTGTCCCATTCCCCCTCTATATCCTGTTCCCTTGCAAGTTTATTTCCTTCAAGTGTTCATCCAGTTTCATTTGGAAATCGTTAATCATCACTGTTTCCATCACCCTCATAGGCAGCGAGTCCCAGGTCATGACCACTCGCTGTCTAAATAAAGTTCTTCCTCACATCCCACCATATCTTACCTAAGTAATACAGAACTTTATATCACACAAATTTTTTGACCAATATACACAAATACATATATAGGCTAGCAGCCTGCATGAAGATTTTCAGGTCTCTTGTGTACAGGACAGGAAGTGGTGAGCGTCAATCTGCTGATCAGCCTGGAATGACACCTTCATGAGAACTAGATGGATGTATATTATTTACAGAGGAGTGAGAATGGAGAGAGATTGTTGGGGTCAGATATTTACAGGTTTTGGGGAATGAGAGAGGAAAGAATGTTCCACAGAAACTAGATTTTTCTTTTCTGAATTTCTACCCTGTACTGAAAGTGATGACTTTTGTAAACTCCATTTACAGAATATTAGAAGGGGAGGATTTGGAGACAGATACCAAACAAAGCGTCAAGGCCTGACAGAGTCACTCGATTGATTGGGACGTGAATACCATCAGCCTTTAAATCTAGATGGAGAAACATTTGTCTAGTCTGTCTCCTTCAAAAGGTTTTGAACATCAGTGCAACTAGAAAGGTACCAAGACACACACACACACTTGAGTGAGAGTGTTCCAGTGAACTGACTGTGGAAAGAGCTTTAACCAGTCACACATCCTGAAAAAACATTGCATCATTCACAGTGGGGAGAACCGTACAGATGTTCTTTTTGTGGGCAAGGCTTCAACTGATCATTGAATCTAGAGAGTCACAAGGACACCCTCACCATGGGGAAACCATGGAAATGTGGTGTCTGTGGAAAGGCATTCCAGTTCCCATCTGGGCTGGAAACTCATCGACGCGTTCACACAGGGGAGAGGCCTTTCACCTGCTCTGAGTGTGGGAAGGGGTTCAGTCAGTCATCCCATCCGCAGACACACCAGAGAGTTCATGCTGGGGAGAGACCATTCACCTGCTCTGACTGTGGGAAGGGATTCAGTCAGTCATCCAATCTGGTGACACACCAGAGAGTTCACGCTGGGGAGAGGTCATTCACCTGCTCTGATTGTGGGAAAGGATTCATTGATTCATCCGCCCTGCTGTTACTCCAGCGAGTTCACACTGGGGAGAGGCCATTCACCTGCTCCGAGTGTGGGAAGGGATATATTGATTCATCCACCCTGCTCGTACACCAGCGAGTTCACACTGGGGAGAGGCCGTTCACCTGCTCTGAGTGTGGCAAGGGATTCAATCAGTTATCCAGCCTTAAGACACACCTGTGCCTTCACACCAGTGAGAGACCATTCACATGCTCCGTATGTGGGAAGAGATTCACTCATTCATTCAGCCTGCTGACACATCAACGCATTCACAATGGGGAGAGGCCATTCACCTGCTCTGAGTGTGGGAAAAAATTCACTACTTCATCCAACCTGCAGAGACACCGGCGTGTTCACACTGAAGAGAGACCATTCGCCTGTTTTGAGTGTGGGAAAAGATTCACTCAGTTATCCAGCCTGCTGAAACACCAGCGGGTTCACACTGGGGAGAGGCCATTCATTTGCTCTGAGTGTGGGAAGGGATTCAGTGATTCATCTCACCTGCTGAGACACCAGTGAGTTCACAAGTGATTACAGGGGTTGGATTCTGCTGTTATTGCTGCTGTTAATCACATCCAGGACTGAACCATGTTCACTCTGACGGTTGGTGAAGTGGGAGGGTCAGAGGTTTCTTTCTGCTGGACAGGCCTCACAGCTTTGCTTCCAGTGGGCTGATGCTCTTTCAGCCTGTGAGTGCACGTTTCCACCGAAATGATCCACAAAAGCTGGTGAAGTATATTTATTTTATCCTGGGTAGTAAATAGTGTTTTGCCCACCACTACAGGTATATCTAAAATAAATACATTTGTCTCTGTTCCATTGAGTCTACAGCACAGGGACCAGGCCAGTCAGCTCAATCGGTCTATGTCAGTATTTATGTTCCAGATGAGCCTCCACTCCCCCCATCAGCATATCCTTCCATTCCTTTCTCCCTAATGTGTGTATCTAGCTTCCTCTTAAATATATTCATGCTATTCACCTCAACCACTCGCTGTGGTCGCAAGCTTCACATTCTCACCACTTGCTGGGTAGAGAGGTTTCTCATGAAATGCCTATTGGATTATTGAGCCTCTTTATAATCTTAAAGACTTCCATCAGGTCACCCTTCAGTCTTCTCTTTTCTAGAGGAAGGCAGCCCAGCCTTTCCTGAGGGTTAAACGCTCTCAGTTCTGGTCTGATCCTTCTGAATATTTTTGCCACCTTCTCCGGTGTGTCTGTCTCCTTTCTCTAAATGGAGATCACAAATATTGACTGTCCTCCCAGTGTCGTCTAACCATGGTTCCAAACCAGTGGAAGATAACCTTCCTGCTTCTCAATTCTATCCATAGAACCATAGAAAAGTTACGGTGCAGAAAGAGGCCATTCATCCCATCGTGTCTGCACCAGCCAAAAAAGAGAAATAAGAAACTAGCCGCTCATTTTAACCCAAACTTTCTAGCACCTGGTCCGTAGCCTTGCAGGTTACAGCACTTCAGATGCAGGTCCAGGTAGCTTTTAAGTGAGTTGAGTGTTTCAGCCTCAACCACAAACTTAGGCAGTGAATTACAAACTACAATTTTATACATCATTACATCCCTGCTTTTGTATTCAATATTTCGCCCAATAAATGAAAGCATTCCATATGCTTTCTTGACCATCTTGTCCACCTGTCTTGCCACCTTCAAGGCACTGTGGACATGCACTCCAGGGTCTCTCACTTCCTCAATCCCTCTCAATAGCTTCCCGATTATTGAACATTCCCTTGTTTTTTTTGCCCTCCCCAAATGCATTACTTCACGCTTTTCAGGATTGAATTCCATTTGCCACTTTTCCACCCATTCAACCAAACCATTGATATAATTCTGGAGTCGACAGCTATCCTCTTCAACTATCAACTACATGGCCAATTTTTGTGTCATCTACAAATTTCCCAATCATGCCTCCCACATTTAAGTCTAAATCATTAATATTTACAGCAAGGGCCCCAATACTGAGCCCTGTGGAACATCACTGGAAACTGTTTTCCATTCGCAAAAACATTCATTGACCATTACCTTTAGTTTCCTGTTGCTGAACCAATTTTGGACCCAACCTGTCACTTTCCTGACAAGTCTGCTATGTGGGACCTTGTCAAATCCCTTACTGAAATCCTGGTAGACAACATCCACTGCACTATCCTCATAAATCTTCCTTGTTACTTCCTCAAAAAATTCTATTAAGTTAGTAACACAGGATCTTCCCCTAACAAAACCAGGCTGACTATCCCTGATCTATCCGTGTCTTTGCAAATGATAGTTTATTCTGCTCCTCAGAATTGTTTTCAATAATTTTCCCATCACTGAAGTCATACTGACTTGCCTATAATTTTCTGGCCTATCCCTCGCATCCTTTTCAACTAATGGTACAACGTTCACAGACCTCCAATCCTCTGGGACTTCACCGGTATCTAGTGAGGATTGGAAAATGGTACTCAGAGCATCTGTTATTTCTTCCCTGGCTTCTTTCAACAGATTGGGATACAGTCCATCTGCCCTAGTGATTTATCCACCTTCAAGGATGTCAGTCCCTCCATTACGTCCTCTCTCACTATGCTTATTGCATCCAATATTTCACTCTTCCCCTTTAACTACAATGTCTGCATCATCCCTCTCCTTAGTGAAGACAGAGACAAAATACTCATTGAGAACCCTGCCCACATCTTCTACATCAACTCACAAGTTACCATGTACATCTCTGATAGGCCCTACCTTTTCCTTAGTTATTCTCTTGCTCTTAATGTACTGGTAAAACATCTTGGGATTTTCTTTGATTTTACCTGTCGACATTTTTTCTTATCCCCTCTCTGCTATCCTAATTTCCATTTTTACTTCACTCCTGTATTTTTTATACTCCTCTAGGCTTTCTACAGTATTAACTCTTTTGTGACTGTCAGAAGCTTTCTTTTTCTGCTTTATCTTGGCCTGTATGCTTCTGGATAATCAGGGGGCTCTATATTTGGCAGTACCACCCTTTTTCTTTGTGGGGACATGTCTACACTGTGCCCGTAGAATCTCACCTTTGAATGGCTCCCACTGATTTGACACAGTTCTTCCTTCTGCTAGCTGTATCCTGTCCACTCTCGCCAGCTCACCTCTGAGCTTTGTAAAATTTGTCTTCCCCCAATTTAGTACTTTTACTCCTGTTCCATCTTTGTCCTTTTCCATAATGATGCTAAGTCTAACTGTATCCCTCTAAAAAGGAACCCTATATATGGGCCCCACACTTTAGGAAAGATGTGATGTTCTCGGAGAGGGTGTCGAGGAGATTTTCGAGAACGGCACCAAGGATGAGGGACTTCAATTAGCTGGAGAGACTGGAGCAGCTGAAATTGTTCTCTTCAGATCATAGAGTCATTTAGGCATAGAAGGAGGCCGTTCAGCCCGTCGAGTCCATGCCAGCTCTCTGTTGAGCAAACCAGCCAGTCCCATTGCGCTGTTCTACCCCGTAGCCCTGCAGGTTTATTTCCCTCGAATGTTCATCCAATTTCCTTTTGAAATCATTCATTATTTCCACTTCCAACACCCTCGTAGGCAGTGAGTTCCAGATCAATACCACTTGCTGTGTAAAAATGTTCTTCCTCACATCTCCTGCCCAAAACCTTAAATGTGTGTCCCTTCATCCCTGTACATCAGCTAATGGGAACAGCTTTTCTTTCTCCACCTTATCTAAACCTGTCATATTCCTGTACACCTCTATCAAATCTTCCCTCAAACTCCCTTGCTCCAAGAAGAACAACCCAGGCCTGACATCTAAAAAAAAGGACAAACAAAATATGTTAATAGCTGAAATCAAATGGGACTGTTTGTTTTCTGTTTCAAAAGTATTATGAAAATATTGTACTGGACAGTGAAGGAACTGGAATAACTCATCAAGGGTGCAGTTCAATGGAATATATCAATCTGGTGCCCATATACATTGCCATGAATTCAGGGAAGTGTAGAGACAAAATAAGTGAGATATTTGTATCCTTTGCCTGTGAACATTTTTAAAAATAGAAAACCGCATTTGAAAGCCTGGCCACTACCTGAAATATCAGGACCATACTGGGGGAGATAATAGAAGATCTCGAGACTGTTACCCACTTTGATCTTTTCATGAGGTCACCTGAAAGTCAATAATATGTCATGATTTTGGGATAGCAGTGTGAGTGTACAGCTGTGATTTGTTACGTGTGAGACAACTAACAGCGGGAAATGCATGGTGAACGTGCGCTGAAGAACTGGTCCCAACCATGCACAGCTACCTGACACCCAGAATGACATTAAATGGTGATTGTGACCAGGGGAATGAGACAACATTTTGACATCATCAAGGATTTGACACATACTCCATAGTGAAACTGACTTTAAAACAACCAGGACAGAATTAAATACACTGGTCATGGTCAATAAGTGAGTAACATTAAATTAAAAAGGGATAAGAACTTGGACTGAACAATTAGAGGCTTAGCAGAAATAATACTCAGTAAGAACTAGCCACAAGTTGGATAGGGATAAAGAGAGAGCTGGAGAAACTTGTACATCTATGCTTGACTTGTTGCTCAAAGCATATGTCCTTATGTACTTGTAACTTAGAACTCATGATGCTCCTTCAGGAGGAGTAAAGATCAGGTCGATGTTACCCCAGCGGGGGCCAGAACAGAACTGGAAAATAACAGAGTGAAATTGAGTGAGGAGTCGGAGAGAGAGTTCTCTTCCCCTCAAGGTGTGGACTGTAAGAATGCTGGGGTACCCCTAATTTGGCATTTCTTGCTAATTAGCAAACGTTAAATTAAATTCTATGACTAGTTATGCATTTATTTTTAATTTGATTGTTACATTTCTCCTGCTTCTACTCCTGTTGTGATTACGCTTTGGGTAAAGATGGTTGACAAGTGACAGGATGGGAAATTGTGCTTTGGGTCTTCATTGACCGAATGTTTTATTGATCCAAAAGGTTTAAAAGGGGCCAAAGTTCAGCAGTAAATATAGCATAGCTGAGAACAGATGACTTGCTATATGCAGGGAGATAAACAGCTCCCAGAGGACTGAGTGTTAAGGCCACCATGTTTTCACTGGTTGGCCTGGGAACGCTGACTCCCTGTCCTGGGGATGGACCGTAGGGAAGCCAATTGTTTGAGAGTTTGACATGGCTGGACGGGTGTAGATGATTCAATGACGGGTTTTGTAATCGGTCCATTCAAATGATGGCTCGGCAATGATTGGGTTAAGTCAATCTGCATAGACTTTGCGATGTAACAAAGTATAAGAAGGAATTCTACAAGAACAGAGATTTTTAGAGACAAGAACAAAAATTGCTGGAAAAACTCAGCAGGTTTGACACTATCTGTGGCAAGGAAGACAGAGTTAACATTTTGAGTCTGTAATACTCTTCATCAGAACTAAAGAGAAATAGAAATGTGGTGAAATATAAGCTGTTTAAGGGGGGTTGGACAGGTGGAGCTGGATAGAGGGCCAGTGATAGGTGGAGGCAAAGGAGAGATTGCCAAAGATGTCATAAACAAAAGGTCAAAGGGGTGTTGACAGTGTTGACATTAGCTAAAGGATGTGCTAATGGTGACATTAAGGGTAGAAAGCAGGATGAGCAAGGTACAGATAGCCCTAGTGGGGGTGCGGTGGGGGGGATACCATAAGATCATAAGACATAGGAGCAGAAATTAGGCCATTCGGCCCATCGAGTCTGCTCCGCCATTCAATCATGGCTGATAAGTTTCTCAACCCCATTCTCCCGCCTTCTCCACGTAACCTTTGATCCCCTTACCAATCAAGAACCTATCTATCTCGCTCTTAAATACACTCAATGACTTGGCCTCCACAGCCTTCTGTGGCAATGAATTCCATAGATTCACCACTCTCTGGCTAAAGAAGTTTCTCCTCATCTCTGTTCTAAAAGGTCTTCCCTTTACTCTGAGGCTGTGCCCTCGGGTCCTAGTCTCTCCTACTAATGGGAACATCTTCTGCACGTCCACTCTAGCAGTATTCTGTAAGTTTCAATCAGATCTCCCCCCTCATCCTTCTAAACACCATCGAGTATAGACCCAGAGTCCTCAAACGTTCCTCATATGTTAAGCCTTTCATTCCTGGGATCATTCTCTTGAACCTCCTCTGGACCCTCTCCAAGGCTAGCACATCCTTCCTGAGATACAGGGCCCAAAATTGCTCACAATATTCTAAATGTGGTCTGACAAGAGCCTTATAAAGCCTCAGCAGCACATCCCTGCTTTTATATTCTAGTCCTCTCGAAATAAATGCCAACGTTGCATTTGCCTTCCTAACTACCGCGTCAACCTGCAAGTTAACCTTAAGAGAATCCTGGACTAGGACTCCCAAGTCCCTTTGCACTCCAGATTTCTGAATTCTCTCCCCATTTAGAAAATAGTCTATGCCTCTATTCTTCCTACCAAAGTGCATGACCTCACACTTCCCCACGTTGTATTCCATCTGCCACTTCTTTTCCCATTCTCCTAACCTGTCCAAATCCTTCTGCAGCCTCCCTGCCTCCTCAATACTACCTGTCCCTCCACCTATCTTTGTATCATCTGCAAACTTAGTCAGGATGCCCTCAGTTCCTTCATCTAGATCATTAATGTATAAAGTGAAAAGTTGTGGTCCCAACACTGCCCCCTGCGGAACTCCACTAGTCACCGGCTGCCATCCTGAGAAGGACCCCCTTATCCCCACTCTCTGCCTCCTGCCAGACAGCCAATCTTCTATCCATGCTAGTACCTTGCCTCTAACACCATGGGCTCTTATCTTACTGAGCAGCCTCCTGTGCGGCACTTTGTCAAAGGCCTTCTGGAAGTCCAAGTAGATAACATCCATTGGCTCTCGTTTGTCTAACCTACTCGTTACCTCCTCAAAGAATTCTAACTGATTTGTCAGGCATGACCTCCCCTTGATGAAACCATGCTCACTTTGCCCTAATTTACCATGCACTTCCAAGTATTCTGAAATCACATCCTTAATAATGGACTCTAAAATCTTACCACTAGGGAACAGGCAATTCTAGATTTAGTGATGTGTAATGAGGCAGATTTGATAAGGGAGCTTAAGGTGAAGGAGCCCTTAGGAGGGAATCGAAATAGGCTAAAAGGTGGGGCTAAAACAATGTTGTCACCATTGTCACCTTAATGTCACCATTAGCACATCCTTTACCTAATATCACCACCGTCAACACCCCTTTGATCTTTTGTTTATGACATCTTTGGCAATCTCTCCTTTGCCTCCACCTATCACTGGCCCTCTATCCAGCTCTACCTGTCCCAACACCACCCGTCCCAACCCCCCTCACCCTTAAACTGCTTATATTTCACCACATTTTTATTTCTCTTTAGTTCTGATGAGGAGTCATACGGACTCGAAACATTAACTCTGCCTTCCTCGCCACAGATGCTGTCAGACCTGCTGAATTTTTCCAGCAATTTTTGTTTCAGATATCCAGCATCCGCAGTATCTTGCTTTTATCTTAGAGATTTTTTAGAAGTTTTACATATTACATTGACTGGTGCCATGGCATCTGGGACAGACCAGGGAGCATTTACGTGGAGATGGTGCTTCTACCCAGAGTGTAATGGTAATGCTGCTGCACTTTGATACTACTGCTCAGACATGAGCAATTGTCAGGTCTCATTTATACTGACTAAAATCTAATCATTGTCGCCAATCAATGTTATCACTGTGAATCATTTAAGAGTTTGGGAAAGGGGGACAAAGAGTTAATTAACTCCCTGAACCCCATTTTCTAACATCGCTGTGTCAAAAATAAAATCACATTCCCCCTCTCTGGCTCCTTTGCCAATTACCTTGGAGGGACTCACTTGCTGTTAAAGAGCCTGCCAACCCCTCTCACCCACTTTCCCTAAAGTGCATGAAGCTAATCATGAAAGGTCCAGAAAAATCAAATATTTTTATTGATAAAAGTTCATTAATGAAACAGAACTTTTTTTTAAAACGTAAATTACTTGAGGATCAAAGACAACCAGAGGTAAAAGGATTTGCACAATGTTCTGAACCCAAATGGTTTCTCTTTAGCTCCTCTGTACGCTGTTCCTGTGACTCCCCGCTTTGGACACAGGGCCACTGAACCCTGAGGGGTCCCATCACCAGCAGCCCCGGTCACCCCCCACTTCTTCCCCAATTGGCTAGAAGCCCATTTCCCAGTCAGCCAATCAGCATCTTCCCGTCTATTAGTCGACACCCATTGCAATTTCTTAACTGGGACGTAGGCCCCGTTATTCTCGGCTAAATTCAGCCCTCAGCTCCGTCGCCTGGCTGTCGTTGACATGAGCAATAGAGACAGAAAGAAAGGTCAAATGGGAATTGAAAACTTGTGCAAGTTGAAGCTTGAGGGAGTGCTGGACTGTTGGAACTGCTCTCTTCTGGATGAGAAGCCAACCCAAGGGCCCCGTCTGCCCCTTTGGGTGGACTTGGACGTTCCCCTGGCTACAATTTCAGAGAAGAGCAGGGACTGCTGTGTTTCCTAAATTACAACAGTGACTACACTTCAAAAAGTACTTCATTGGCTGTAAAGCACTTTGGGATGTATTGTGGTTGTGAACGGCCCTTACAAATGCAAGTTTTTAAATTCAAGTTTTGTGTTACCTCATCTTATGATCTGTAACTTAATCGATTTCAGCCACCCCCAACTTGCCAATTAATGAATTCACTTTGGTTCAGACAAGAATTTTGACAATTAAGGCAAAGGCAGAATTCTCTGGATTGTAAGTTTAAAAAAAGGTTTATTAAAAGAGAAAGGTTTACTTCACAACTTTAAAATAATGACTTTACAACCTCATGTGGTGATCAGTGCATAAAAGTATAACCCTCTCTGGCTCCTTCTTTGACAGCAATTCTTATAGAATTCAGCCTCGGGAGTCTGGCTCCTTCTTTGACAGTAATTTTCTTGGAACTCAGCCTGGGGAATCTTCATACTTGGCTAACAAGGAAGACCTTCAGAACCTCTACTTTTATGTCCAATGTGACAATTACCCCGTGTCAGAGTGGGGCTTGTTGTAACATGACAATTGGTTAATTTAATTGGATCCCAAATTACTTACACCACCTTCTCTCATTATCTTAGACAGGAATACAATAGAACTGTTTCATATGATCCCTTTATCTGATTCTATGTGATCCCTTATACAGTTCCAAATGTTGAGGCTAATCAGAATTTGAAGGTCTCTCTTGCCAGTACATTTATCTTCATTGCACATTCTTTACATACACAGCAATTAAAGTATTATATTTTTACAGCAAATAAAACTCAGTCTTTTACTATAACTACTGATTCAGAATTGATTTATTAATTATAATTCAATTAAGGCTCACTACTTATTCAATCAGCTGTTACTGACTGGTAGCTAATTAATACAGTAATATTTAATTCATAGATTTGGTTGACACAAGAATGAGTGGTTCAAAAAGACAGTTTGCAGAAGACAATAGTTTCTTATTAATCTTGATTGGATTGAACAATGAGCCTTCTTGAACTGAACTTTGGTAGAATATGATGTCCTATAACTTATCAAAATTAGAAAATAGTTTCTTTGTTTAAACAATTTGCATTGGGCCTGCAGGTTCTGGAAACATTTATGTTGATGCAGTTTTTATGATAAAAAAATAAAGATCCAGCCACGTTAGAGTTTAAAATGGCTTCCTTAACCTTGTTGCCTATAACAGTGAATACAGTGTGAAAGTGATTGATTTTTAAAACTAAATTTAGCTACCCAGGCCTACCTACAGTTTCATGCATTACAACAGTGACTAGACTTCAGAAGTACTTCATTGGCTGTAAAAAGCTGTAGGAGGTCATGTGGTGGTGCAAGGTGCAAAGAAATGCAATTTTTTCCAATTGTCCACAAATTTGGATATATTACGTTTTGTCTGCACATCAAAATAACATGGATTGAGTCTTAATTTTGTGCAATAACCTTGTCTTTGACAACATTTCAAACACTCTTGTGAAAATCCAAACATGCTGCATCCTGAATTATTTGTGTTGAAACACAGCGAGTTTTGTGATGTGGAACGCACTGCCTGAAAATGGTGCAGAGAGCAGATTGGACTCTATCTGTCAAAACAGAATTGGGCAGATTCTTGAAAGGAAAATAAAATTGCAGGATTCTGGGATTAACTGGGTAGTTTCTCAAATATCTGACATGAACACGATGGGCCAAATGGCCTCCTTCTGTGCTCTGTGAGCCTTGTGTGCATTTAAAGTGAGTGGCAATGACCGAGAACCCACTTCCTATGAGTGTGCTAGAAGCAGAGATGATGGCATGATTTCTGAAGGAAATTGGATGGGCACTTCAGGGAAATGGAGCACTACAGGGATAGGACTGGGCAATGGGACTGACAGGTTTTCTCTACAGACAGTCAGCATGGACTCAAAGGGTCGAATGGCCCCATTCCCTACACTAATGACTCAATGATCTAATGAGAGAGATTTCAGCTGCTCCAGTCTTTCCAACTAACTGAAGTCCCTCATCCCTGGTGGCAATATCGTAAATCCTCGCTCCAGACTCCCTAGAACTTCGCAAATTTCCTTGAATGTGGGGCCCATGTGTAGGGCATTCTAGAGGGATAGAATGAAAAACACGGAGTTTATGTTCAACTAGTTCAGAACCATGGTTAGACTACACTGGGAGGATGGTCAACATTTGTGATCTCCATTTAGAGAAAGGAAATAAGGCACTGGAGGAGGGGAAACAAAGATTCACAAGAATAACACCTGAACTGAGAGTATTTAACCCTCAGGAAAGGCTGGGGCGCTATTCTCTAGAAAAGAGAAGACTGAAGGGTGACCTGGTGGAAGTCTTTAAGATTATAAAGGGGTTCAATAATTCAATAGGGATTTCATGAGAAGCATCTTCATCCAACGAGTGGTGAGAATGTGGGACTCACTACCACAGTGAGTGGTTGAGGTGAATAGTATGAATTCTTTTAAGGTGAAGCTTGATACATACATTAGGGAGAAAGGAATAGAAGGATATGCTGATGAGGGGAGATGAAGAGGGTGAGTGGAGGCTCATGTGAAGCATAAATACTGACAAAGACCAACTGATCCGACTGGCCTGGCCCCTGTGCTGTAGACTAATGGAATAGAGACAAATGTATTTATTTTAAATCTACCTGTAGTGGCAGGAAATACACTATTTACTATTCAGGATAAAATAAATATACTTCAACAGCTTTTGTGGATCATTTCAGTGGAAATGTGCACTCCCAGGCTCAAAGAGCATCAGCTCACTGGAAGCAAAGTTGTGAGACCGGCCAGTCCAGTAGAAAGAAACCCTCTAACCCTCCCACTTCACCAATTGTCAGAATGAACATGGATCAGTCCTGGATTAACAGCAGCAATAACAGCAGAATCCAACCCCTGCATTCACTTGTGAACTCGCTGGTGTCTCGGTAAGTGTGATGAATGAGTGAATCCCTTCCCACACACGGAGCAAGTGAACGGCCTTTCCCCAGTGTGAATTCGCTGGTGTGCCCGCAGGTTGGAGGACTGAATAAATTCCTTCCCACACTCAGGGCAGGCAAATGGTTTCTCCCTGGTGTGAACTCGCTGGTGTGCCCGCAAGTTGGAAGACTGAGTGAATCCCTTCCCACACTCAGAGCAGATGAACGGCCTCTCCCCGGTGTGAACGCGTTGGTGAGTCCAAAGGTTGGATGACGTTGTAAACCTCTTTGTGCAGTGAGAGCAGCTGAACGGTCTCTCCTCAGTGTGAATGCGTTGGTGGACCCTCAGATCTGCCGCACTTTTGAAGCTACTCAAACAGTCAGAGCATTTAAAGGGTCTCTCATCGGTGTGAGTGATGTGGTGTGCCATCAGGCTGGATGACTGAGTGAATCGCTTCCCACACTCAGAGCAGGTGAACGGCCTCTCCCCAGTGTGAACTCGCTGGTGCTTCTGCAGGGTGGATGACTGAGTGAATCCCTTCCCACATTCAGAGCAGGTGAATGGCCTCTCCCCAGTGTGACTGCGTAGATGAATCTCCAGCTCTGATGGAGCTTTGCATCCCTTCCCACAGTCTCCACATTTCCATGGTTTCTCCATGGTGCGTCGCCGTGTGTCTCTCCAGATTCAACGATGAGTTGAAGTCTCGTCCCCACACAGATAATGTGACAGACAACAGTCTCTCACTGCTGTGAATGGTGCGATGTTTGTTCAGATTGTATAACTGGTTAAGTCTCTTTCCACAGTTAGTACACTGGAACACATTCAGTCAGGCGTGTGTGTCTCGGTGCTTTTCCAGTCACACTGATGTTTAAAACCTTTTGAAGCAGACAGAACAGACAAACATTTCTCCTTCCAGATTCAAAGGCCAGTGTTTTACACGTCCCAATTAATCAAGTGACTTTGTGAGGTTACGATGTGATGTTTTGGGATTTCTGTCTGCAAATCCTCTCCTAAAATAGTGTAAAAAGAATTTACAAAAGTCACCATTGTCAGTATAGGACAAAAATTCAGAACAGCCAATTCTAGTTGCTTTGGCTTATTCTTTCCTCTCTTGATATACAGGTGGAATGGGGCTCTACAGAGAGTCAGCATGGACTCATGTTGCTGAATGGACAACTTCTGTGCCTTATTGACTGGAAATAAATACAGTACTATATAGGAAAACTAGAAATAATAAATGTACTTTATTAAAGAACCATAAAAATCTAGCATTTACTGTCTTAACACTAGACAAACACAATCTATATTCAAAAATAGAGTCATAGAGTTTTACAGCACGGAAAGAGGCCCTTCAGCCCATCGTGTCTGTGCCAGTCATCAAGCCTCTATCTACTCTAATCCTATTTTCCAGCACTTGGCCCATAGCCTTGTGTGCTATGGCATTTCAAGCGTTCATCTAAATACTTCTTACATGTTGTGATGGTTCCTGCCTCTACCACCCTCTCAGGCAGTGAGTTCCAAAAACCCCCCACCCTCTGGGTGAAAAAATCTTTCCCCAAATCCCTTCCAAACCTCCTGCTCCTTACCTTAAATCTATGTCCCCTGGTTACTGACCCCTCCACTAAGGGGAAAGGTTACTTCCTATCTACACTATCTGTGCCCCTCAAAATTTTGCACACCTCAATCAGGTCCCCCCTCAGCCTTCTCTGCTCTAAGGAAAACAACCCCAGCCTACCTACCCCTTTTTGATCCCTTTTTTTTACTGTCATTTTTATTTCTTAATTTTTATTTATCTTTTTCCAACTTATTTTCATTATTATTATTTTTAAAATTTATTTCAATTTTTATTCATTGTTTTATCCCCAGCTTTTAGCCTTTTCAATCTTTTTTCCCACCACCATCCCCTCCCCCTACCCCATCCCATCCCACCCCACCCCACCCCACCCCACCCCCACCCCCACTAGGGCCATCTGTCACTTTCAAGAGTGCTTACCCTGGTCCTGCCAATATCACATTCTGCTTTCCACTCTTCATGTCTCCATTAGCACCTCCTTTAGCCAGTACCACCACTATTAACAGCCCTTTGACCTTTTGTTTATGACATCTTTCGCAATCTCTCCTTTGCCTCCACCTGTTACACCTCCTTTAAACAGTATATATTTCACAATATTTCTATTTCCCTTTAGCTCTGAAGAAGTCATATGGACTCAAAACGTTAACTCTGTCTTTTTCTCCACAGATGCTGTCAGATCTGCTGAGTTTTTCCAGCACTTTTTGTTTTTGTTCCAGCCTATCTAGTCTCTCTTCATAGCTGAAATGATCCAGCCCAGGCAACACCCTGGAAAATTTCCTCTGCACCCTCTCCAGTGCAATCACATCCTTCCTACAGTGTGGTGACCAGAATTTCACACAGTACTCCAGATGTGGCCTAACACTTTTTACAACTCCATCATAACCTCTCTGCTCTTGTATTCAGTGCCTTGTCGAATAAAGGTAAGTATCCCATATGCCTTCTTAACCACGTTATCTACCTGTCCTGCTGCCATCAAAGATTGATGGACATACACACCAAGGTCCCTCTGACCCTCTGTACTTCCAAGGGTCCTACCGCTCTCGTGTATTCCCTTGCCTTGTTAGTCCTCCCAAAATGCATCACCTCACTCTTTAATGTCCTACCTTACTAGCTTGTCATCTTAAATGTCAGCCATCTCCTGGGGAAATCACCCCTTTAATTGTTAACATTAGGAAAGAGAGCAACCTTTCAACCAGACAAATTAATGTGTCAGGTTGAGGGAACAAAGAATGGCAATGATTTTAAGAGAAAGAGACGTGAGCCAACCTTTCCAGAGTCTGCACCCTCCCTGGATTCACTTCTTCTCCCTTCAGTTCCTGCAAGTCCATAATTAAACCCCAGAATTAAAAAACAAATAGAAGTAAAAACATTGATTTCCTCACAGATGTTGCCCAGAGGAGCAAGTTTTGGTTTGAAGCTGATTGTCTCACCTTTCGCATTGTGACGTCCACAATGGAACGTTCACCGAATCAGCCAATAGGAATCACTCTGTTCCGCGGTGACGTCCTCGGGTTCCAGTCTGCAGGCCAGGCGCGCGGACACTGGAGCCCCGACCCCACCCGTTTTTCCCCCCTCCCCCTGCACCTCCTCGAGACAAGGTTTCCAGGTAACCGGCTGACGGCTCCGGCCAGAGGGAGCAGTCGCTCGGCGAACTCCCCATCCCCCCACCTCTGTCTACGGCGGTTGGCTGGTTCAAAAAGAGATCGAGCGACCGCTGGCGGCAACTGCACTGCGCCTGCTCCGGACAGCAGCGCTTTCTGCGCCTGCGCTGCCAGCTGAGGGAGTGGGGGAGGGGAGTTTACAATATGTCTTCCCCTCATTTTCTTCCAAGTCCTGTAGTTTGATTTTAAACAGCACAACATTTGTTTTAGCTTCACACACTCTAAAAATAGAGGCCGAGTTTCCTCAATTTCTCCTCATAGGAAAATCCCACCCCGCAGGCATTAGTCTGGTGAACCTTCGCTAAACTCCCCCTGTGACAAGTATATTCTCCCTTAGGTAAGGAGACCAAAACTGTACTAAACACTCCAGCTAATGGAGGGAGTGTGTTGTGGGGGCAGCTACTTACAACGCTTGGGGAGTAAGAAAGGAAATAATGTTCCAGAGGAATTAAGAACAGGCAATTCTAGTTTCTATCCTGGACTGAGGGTGCTGACTTTTATAAACTCCTTTGAGAGGATATTAGAAGAGGAGGATTTACAGAGACGAAAATCGAACCAAACATCAAGTGAAGAATTGGCAGTCACTCAATTATTGTGCGACCTGAACATCAGCGGCCTTTGAATCTTGAAGGAGAAAACTTTGTTCTGTGCGCTTCAGAAGATTTTAAAATCAGTGTGACTGAGAAAGGACGAAGACACACACCCGAGTGAGAGTGTTCCAGTGCACTGACTGTGGTAAGAGCTTTAACCAGTTAAACAGCCTGTAAGAACATCACTGTTTACAGCTGGGAGAGACCGTACATGTGCTATATGTGGACGCCTCAGCTGATCAACGAACCTGAAGAGAGACTAGGAGGCCCACACTATGGAAAAACCATGGAAGTGTGGGGACTGTGGGAATGGATTCAGATCCCCATCTCAGCTGGAAATTCATCAACGCAGTCACACTGGAGAGAGACCATTCACCTGCTGTGAGTGTGGGAAGGGGTTCACTCATTCATCCCACCTGCTCAGACACCAGCGAATTCACACCAGGGAGAGGCCGTTCACCTGCTGTGAGTGTGGAAAGGCATTCACTACTTCATCCGACCTGCTGACACACCAGCGAATTCATACCGGGGAGAGGCCATTCACCTGTTCTGATTGTGGGAAGGGATTTAGTCGGTTATCTCACTTACAGGCACACCAGCGCGTTCACACTGGGGAGAAGCCGTTCACCTGCTCTGATTGTGGAAAGGGATTCTCTCACTCCTCCAACCTGCGGATACACCAGCGAGTTCACACTGGGGAGAGGCCGTTCAGCTGCTCCGAGTGTGGTAAGGCATTCATTGATTCATCAAGCCTGCGGATACACCTTCGAGTTCACACCAGGGAGAGGCCATTCACTTGCTCTGAGTGTGGGAAAGGATTCAGTCGGTCGTCCTTCCTGAAGGCACACCAGCGGATTCACACCGGGGAGTGGCCACCCACCTGCTCTGAGTGTGGGAAAGCATTCATTGGTTCATCCAGCCTGCTGAGACACCAGCATCTTCACACTGGGGAGAGACTGTTCACCTGCTCTGAGTGTGGGAAGAAATTCAGTCGATCAACCTACCTTCAGAAACATCAGCGAGTTCACAAATGATAACAGGGGTTGGATTCTGCTGTTATTGCTGCCGTCAGTCACATCCCGGAGAGAACCATGTTCATTCTGACGATTGATGAAGTGGGAGGGCCTGAGTGTTTCTTTCTGCTGGACTGGCCGGTCTCATGACTTTGCTTCCAGTGGGCTGATGCTCTTTTAGCCTGGGAGTGCATGTTTCCACTGAACTGACTCACAAAAGCTGATGTAGAATGTCTATTTTATCCTGGATAGTAAATAGTGTTTTTTCTACCACTACAGATAGGTCTCAAGTAAATACATTTGTCTCTGTTCCATTGGGTCTACAGCACAGGGCTTGGCCAGCAGTTATTGCCCATCCCTAATTGCCCTTGTTCAGAGGACATTTAAGAGTCAACCACATTGCTGTGGGTCTGTAGTCACACGTAGGCCAGGTAAGGACAGCAGATTTCCTTTCCTAAGGGACATTAGTGAACCAGATGTTGTCATCATCAGACTTTTAATTCCAGATTTTTGTTTGATTTAATTTTCACCATCTGCTGTGTTGGGATTCAAACCCAGGTCCACAGACCCAAACCCTGGGTGTCTGGAATAGTGGTATTGTCCAGTGACAATACCACTATGCTCCACACGAGCCTCCACCCATCCTTATCTAAACCTGCAATAATCTTGTTCACCTCTATCAAAACTCCCCTCAGTCTCCTTTACTTCAAGAAGAACAATCCCAGCTTCTCCAACTTAAACTTGTAAAAATCCTTCATCCCTGGAACCGTTCTGGTAAATCTCCTCTACACCCTCTCAAGGACCCTCGCATCCTCTTAAAGTGTAGTGACCAGGACCGGACTCAGGACTCTCATAGTGGCCTCACCAGAGCTTTATAAACTATTGGCATAACTTCCCCACTTTTGTTCTCAATACCTCTGTTTCTGAAGCCCAAGATCCCATATACTCAAAACAGGAATATCAAACCTTTTTACTTGAACATTAAAAGCATTTGAACAACATTCTTAAAATGGCTAAAGAAGATTTTGACCAATGAAGGAACGAGCTGTTGCCACAAAAAGAAGCCTTTCTGAACTTGTTGTCTCAAAAAGAGAATACAAAATGTTTGAGTCTGGGAAATGAACTGAAAAATGAAAAAGTTCCACCTCCAACTGAACAAGAAGAAGACACTTTAAATGTGGAATTGACTGGGATATTCCTTTTGGATTTAAACAATGGAGAAACTACAGACATGGAAGAAAATAAAGCTCAAAGGGTGAACTCTGAACAAACAGATTTTCAAACTGAAATTGAAAATACACATATGAACAGCAATGAGGGCTCTCCTTTTGCAGAAGGAACTTTGGACTATAATTATTGTAAGAAGAAAACTTTCAGAAAACACTGCAAGCTGTAATATTTCACATCTTCAGTGGAATGTGATTCCTGGACATGGAATTCAGCAATGTGCTGTTATCAAGATAGACTTGTGAATTTGAAGTGGACATTGGAGGGATTATTATGTGTATTGCATGTTATAAGATAGTTAAACATAGGAAAACATAGGATTCAGGAACAGGAGTCAGCCACTTGGCCCCTCGAGCCTGCTCCGCCATTCGATAAGATATGGCTGTTGTTAAGATGTACAGCAGGTTGTAAGTTGTAATATTCTAAATAGGATATTACGAGGGTGAGACATTTTCATTTCTTCCTGAGGAAGGTGTTGTGAATATCTAGTTTCATAATTCATGTTTTAGAAATATAACTTTTAGTTTAGGAATTGGATTTTTTTTAAATGTACGATAATTGGAAAACCTGGGCTGAGAATCTGACAAAAACACCCTAAGGGAATTCACAATCACAAGGTGTGGCCCATGTTGATTTAAGAAGCCAAAGCTCAAAGGGTAAGAACTGTAAAACGGCAGGTGGGCTCTTTTAGCTGGAGACCTGGAGACATTGGGTCTGTCAATTATTGTCCTGACAATTTCTGGTGATAGACTATCCATCAATATTCATTACAAGCCTACCGACTCCCACAGCTACCTCAACTAAAGCTCCTCACACCCCGCTTCCTGTAAGGACTCCATCCCATTCTCTCAGTTCCTTTCCCTCCGTCGCATCGGTTCTGATGATGCCACTTTCCAAAACAGTTCCTCTGACATGTCTTCCTTAACTGAGGTTTTCCACCCATGGTGGTTGACAGGGCCCTCAACCGTGTCCGGCCCATCTCCCGTGCATCCGCCCTCACACCTTCCTCTCCCTCCCAGAACCATGATAGGGTCCCCCTTGTCCTCACTTATCACCCCACCAGCCTCTGCATTCAAAGGATCATCCTCTGCCATTTCCGCCAACTCCAGCATGATGCCACCACAAAACACATCTTCCCTTCACCCCCCCCCACTACACTGGCGGCTTTCCGCAGGGATTGTACCCTCCGGTTCCACTCCTCCATCATCTCCTACACCTCAGCCCCCTCCCACGGCACCTTCCCACGCAACCTTAGAAGGTGCAACACCTGCCCCTTTGCTTCCCCCCTCCTCACCGTCCAAGGGCCCAAACACTCCTTTCAAGTAAAGCAGTGCTTCACTTGCACTTCCCTAAATTTAGTCTGCTGCATTCGCTGCTCCCAAAGCACTCTCCTCTACATTGGAGAGACCAAATGCAGACTGGGTGACCGCTTTGCAGAACACCTTCAGTCTGTCCGCAAGCATGACCCAGACCTCCCTGTCGCTTGCCATTTCAACACACCACCCTGTTCTCATGCCCACATGTCTGTCCTTGGCATGCTGCAATGTTCCAGTGAAGCTCAATGCAAACTGGAGGAACAGCACCTCATCATCCGACTAGGCACTTTACAGTCTTCTGGACTTAATATTGAGTTCAACAATTTCAGATCATGAACTCTCTCCTCCATCCCCACCCACTTTCCGATCCCCCCTTTTCCAATAATTTATAATTTTTTTACAAATATATTTTTCTTTTCCCACCTATTTTTAAATTTATTTCGATCTATTGTTTTATCTCCACCTTTTAGCCCATTTCGACCCCTTCCCCCCACCCCACCCCCACTAGGGCCATCTGCTGCTAGCTTGTCCTGCTTTCTACCCTTAATATCTGCATTAGCACATTCCTTAGATAATATCACCACCGTCAATGCCCCTTTGTCTATGACATCTTTGGCAGTCTCTTCTTGGCGTCCACCTATCACTGCCCCCCTATCGAGCTCTACCTGTCCCACCCCCCTCTACCAGCTTATATTTCACCTCATTTCTATATTTCTTAGTTTGATGAAGGGTCATACAGACTCGAAATGTCAACTGTATCCCTCTCCGCAGATGCCGTCAGACCTGCTGAGCTTTTCCAGGTATTTTTGTTTTTGTTCTAGATTTCCAGCATCCGCAGTATTTTGCTTTTATCTTAATTATTATCCTGTCTTTGTTAGAGAGGTGAATTCTTTATGCAGACCTCAGGGAAAAAAGCTTTGGTTTTGAAGCTAAAAGTTAATTAATTTAAATATCAATTGGACATCCCAACTGGTCTCTGTTACCATGGGGATAAGTGATTCAGGGTGGAGCCTTGGTTGGAATTCTGCGTGTTTCTCACAGAAAGCAGGCAGTCTGCAGTTCGCTTGGACGCAGCCAGCTGTGGGACCAGGAGGTGTGAACCAGCTGGAAACTTATAGGGCCATTAGGAACTAGGGGTGTTCCTAATGTTTAAATCCCTCAGCAAAAAGGCGTTGAATCCCACGCTTGGACTGAGGAGTCCACAGTTTTGAGGTCTTAAAGGAAAGTTGGAGGGTTGTTTAGCCAAAAGCTAATGGAAGGACCACCATAAAATCTTGGAACTTGGAGAACAGCTGGAATACTGAGGAGAATTAAAGAGAATTCTGGAGAGCTTTGACATATCTTTGGGATGGTCCCAGGAACAGAAGTGAATGAACCTTCAAAATATCGTTAAATATAAATGAATTCATGTGTTAGGGGTGGGGGGGAAGTTAAAAAAGTAGAACTGGGTTAATAGTATAAGTCTTTATTAACTATCGTGTTAAGTTCATTGTGCTGGTTTTTAATTTTCTTTTCTCTTATATACATAGTAAAGTTTGTTTTTGTTTAAAAATATGGAATCTTGTGGCGTAATTCTTTCAGTTAATCACTGGGTATTCGAATTTCTCTTTAAAAGTTAATGGTCTCGACTGGGATCCTAACAATAGCCACAAACAATATTTCGAAACAGAAAGAATATGATTTTCCTTATTTTGTACAAAGCATTACATGATGAGACACCCATAGCTAGGATTCCCAATAATTTCTGAGTTCAAGCAGTTCTTTTCATGAAATAATCTGATAATTGATGACTAAAATTGGAACTAATTGTTGTGCTTTCTAAAGCAGGAGGGCTATCGCCCAGCACAGAGGGTAATTTGGGATTTCTCCCATAGACCAATTGATAGGGACTATACCCTCCAACCATCTGAAGTGAATTCTTTACATGAATCATCCATGCCAGTGCAGTGGTCAACTTGCAGTTTGGCTGATCAGCTAAGATTTTATGCATTTCATTGATCACCGCGTGATTCCTTTCACAGAGTCCATTGCTGAAAGGACTTTCAGCTGTGATGTTCATGAACATAATGTTCATGTTTTCACACATGTCTCTAAACTCATTAGCAAATTCCCCTCCATTATCAGTCAGAAACTTAGCTGGTGCCCCAGGTCTAGTCCCTATCCATTTCTCCATGACTTGGTCTATAATCACTCTTTTGTCCTTGCCATGTGTTATGAGAGAAACACTAAATCGAGTTACTATGTCCATAAAGTGTAGAATGAAAATATTTCTGAATTTGTCCCATACCTTTAGATCCATGGCAACTAACTTGTTCAAGTCACATGCCAAGGGAAGGTTTACAATAGGATGTGACGGTGTCCTCCGATACTTTTTACAGATTTCACACCTTGCATTAATCTCTTCTATGAGCCTCGTATGCTCTTCATCAACCACCCTGCAGGAGTTTTAATCTTTGACAAGAAGGGTGAGCAAACTGTCTTTTTAGCTTTAAGACAATTTGCTTTTCTTCTCGCTGATTCTTATCACTTGATTCCATTAATCTTTCTCAAACACTCTGATTCGAAACAGCAGGTATTGTTAAAGGGATACGATAATGCCCTGATTGAGTAAACTGCAGACTCACTGACTTTCCAAAAACAGTTGTCTTATCTTGATTCATGTCCAGTTGCAATTGTGCCTTTTACCTAAGGTTTACTCAACAGTGAGGGGATCTCACAAAAGACTACACCAGTCCTGATAAAGTGGCTGAATCCAGATATTTTGCATGGAATCACCACTCTTTTTAGTGGCTTCAATGTGTGACATCACCCAAACCTAAACAAGTTGAACCCTCCTTAACCTTGTGTCCATCTTCACCACGAGGTGAATCTGGGTAACATCTTCACCAATCTGATCCACATACTGTCGAGGTGCAGCCACTATCTAACACAGCACAGTTGAAAGCGTCTGTGAACAATATACTCAGAAATGGACCAAAACTCTTTGTGACGAGTACAATTCCTTCAGAGTGATAATTGTCATGATCTTCAGCCTCAGAATTCTCTGTGTCATGAGTCACTTTGAAGACCCTGATTTTCCACTTTGGGCAGTTTGGCTCATAATCATATTTTGAGTTAATCCTGAAACACTTGTTAATTGTTCCCATTCATCTATTAGTGCTGTTCCAATCCAGATCTGTTAAAGGTGCTTTCGCCCTCATTCAAAACCTGTCAAAGTCCGATTATGCTCACAGGCTTTCTTGTAAATATTATCAATGAACCCGAATAGAAGATCCAAACCTTCATCGATATCCAACTGACAGGCATCCAGCTCACAAAATTCTTCTGTTCTGATTTTACTTTTGTTAGGAAGTGACAGTGCCAAGGCCAGACCTTGTTCCCTCCTTGGTTGGGACATAACCCGTGTCCACATATCCACTTCATTCTTCCACTGGTTGTATGGCTCAGACTCCAAGAACAGGCTGGGTATCTGACCCTGACAATTGCTTTCAGCCATTTCTCACAAAAATTACTAGGATTGGAAGCTTTTGTCCAAAATTTTATTTCCGTTTAGTTTCCATCCTTCGCCATTAGGCAAGCAATCTGTTACCATGACAGCCTTATGGTGAAGAAAGAAACTGGAGCCAGTCTTTACTTGGTATAGACTTATTCACAGAGTGAAACTTTAGTTATATAACTCCTGACTCCACTCCATGCCAGTAAGTTTCTTTTTATCTGTGCTCAAGTAACCATCCAATCAATTCCCTTCACCTATGTATATGTAACCACAGCTGATACAATTAACACCCACAGTCAGAGCATCGAAAGGGCCTGTAATCAGTGTGACTGCAATAGTGTCTCAGCAGGTTGGATGACTCCATGAATCCTTTCGCACACTCAGAGCAGGTGAACGGGCTCTCTCCTCTGTGTGAATTCGGCGGTGCTTCCGCAGGCTGGATGTATCAGCAAATTCCTTCTCGCACTCAGAACAGGTGAAAGGCCTCTCCCCAGTGTGAACACGCTGGTGTCTCAGCAGGTTGGATGATTCAGTGAATCCTTTCCCACACAGAGAGCAGGAGAACAGCCTCTCCCCGGTGTGAACTCGCCGGTGCTTCCATAGGCTGGATGAATTTGGGAATCCCTTCCCACATTCAGAGCAGGAGAATGGCCTCTCTCCAGTATGAACACGTCGGT
This sequence comes from Cetorhinus maximus, assembly GCF_964194155.1. Lineage (NCBI taxonomy): Eukaryota > Metazoa > Chordata > Chondrichthyes > Lamniformes > Cetorhinidae > Cetorhinus > Cetorhinus maximus. The sequence continues at coordinate 11,018,417 of NC_135901.1, forward strand.
GTGCCCGCAGGCTGGTTGACCGAGTGAATCCCTTCCCACACACGGAGCAAGTGAATGGTCTCTCTCCGGTGTGCGCTATCTGGTGCCGCAGAAGGTTGGTTAACCGAGTGAATCCCTTCTCACACACGGGGCAAGTGAATGGCCTCTCCCCAGTGTGAACAACACTGTGGTTCTGCAGGGTGGATGATTCACTGAATCCCTTCCCACAGACGGAGCAGATGTATGGCCTCTCCCCAGTGTGAACGCGTTGGTGCAACCGCAGGTGTGATGACTGAGTGAATCCCTTGCCACACACGGAGCAGGTGAACGGCCTCTCCCCGGTGTGAACTCGCTTGTGTGTAACCAGATGTGATGAGTGATTGAATCCCTTGCCACACTGAGAGCAGGTGAATGGCCTCTCCCCCGTGTGAATGCGTCGATGAATTTCGAGTGCAGATGGGGAACGGAATCTCTTCCCACAGTCCCCACATTTCCACGGTTTCTCTATGGTGCAGGTGTCCTTGTGTCTCTGCATGTTCGCCAATCAGCTGAAGCCTCATCTGTACACAGAATATGTGTACGGCCTCTCTCTGCTGTGAATGGTGCAATATTTTTTCAGGCTGTGTAACTGGTTAGAGCTCCCTCCACGGTCAATCCACTGAAACACTCGCAGTCAGGGGTGCGTGTCTCTGTGTTTTTCCATTCACATTGATGTTTAAAAATGTCAGAAAGAGACAGAGCGTTGATGAGTTTCTAGCTTTGATGGGGAAATCAATCCCTTCCCACAGTCCCCACATTTCCATGGTTTCTCAGAGGACCTGATGTCCTTGTGTCTCTCCAGGCTGGACAATCAGTTGAAGCCTTGTTCACAAGCAGAACACATGAATGATTTTTCCCTGCTGTGAATGGTGTGATTTTTATTCAGTCTGTGTAACGGATTAAAACTCTTTCCACAGCCAGTGCACTGGAACACTCTCATTCGGGTGTGTGAATGTCTTGGTGCTTTATCAGTCACAGTGATGTTTGAAATCTTTTTCCACAGACAGAATAGACAAACGTTTACCCTTCCTCATTCAAAGGCCAGTGATATTCAGGTTCTGCTGAATCAAGTGACAGTGAGATCCTCCCCTTCTAACCTCCTGTAAAATGCGTTTACAGAAGTTATCACTGTAAATACAAGATATTTTCTTTTATTCATTCATGGGATGTGGGCTTTGCTGGCTGGGCCAGCATTTATTGCCCATCCCTAGTTGTTCTTGAGAAGGTGGTGGTGAGCTGCCTTCTTCAGCTGCTGCAGTCCATGTGGTATTAAATATATAAATTCAGAACAGAGAATTCTAGTTTCTATGGAACATTTTTCCCTCTCATTCCTCCAAATCTATAAATCTCTGTCCCACACACTCCTCTCCCTCTCTGCTCATTGTTCCAGACTCAGTGTCCAGTCTCCAACTTATTCTTTTCTCCTCTCCAGATTCTCTCTCCTCCTGTCCTTAAACTGGTGACTCAGGCTGTGGATCAATCCCACTCCTTCACTCTAATTCTACCAAATACCTTGCCTCAAAACAACAAATTACCTTCATTGACTTTAGCAATGATGTTAAATGAACGGAAATAACCACCTTTTCCCAATTGGGCCTCCGGTTCAGTTTGGTGCCGCAGAGCAGCCGGAAGCGGCGGATGGTGATTCCGGACCAATAGGAAGAGAGGGGGCGGGGCTGGAGGACCGAGTTGGGGCTGCTGGTCCTCCAACCAATCGGAGTGAATGAGGGGCGGGGCCCTAATCGCACGCCCCGACGCATGCGTGTTATGGGGCAGAGATTGGAGCATGCGCAGTGCGGGTGCTGGACGATGTCCTGTTGAATCCGTGGGGGGGGATGACTTGAGGCAGGAGAGGAATAGAGGTGGCGGGTGGACTTGGAGGCTTCAGAAACACCTCCTGTAGGCTCCCATATCCCATGTTTCCAACAAGTGGAACAGCAGTTGAGGGGTTTCTGATGACAGACCCGAGGGTAACGGCCGCACCGCCATCTTGAGAAGGGAGGGTGTGCAGCCGGGCGCATGCGCGGCGACAGGGATGATGGGATTTGGACCCAGGAAATTCAAACCAAAGATCCCATCAGGATCTGAGCAAGTCAGAAACAGAAATACCTGGCAAAACTCAGCAGGTCTAGCAGCATCGGCGGAGAAGAGCACAGTTGACGTTTCGAGTCCTCATGACCCTTCAACAGAACTAAGTAAAAATAGGAAAGGGGTGAAATATAAGCTGGTTTAAGGGTGGGGGGGGAGAAGGGGGGGTTGTTGGGACAAGCAAGCAGTGATAGGAGGAGATAACTAAAAGATGTCACAGACAAAAGAACAAAGAGGTGTTGAAGGTGGTGATATTATCTAAAAGAATGTGCTAATTAAGTGGAGAGCAGGACAAGCAAGGTACAGATAGCTCTAGTGGGGTGGGGTGAAATAAGACTAAAAGGGCATAAAAGGTATAGATAAACAATGGGTGGAAATACATTTAAAAGTAATGGAAATAGGTGGGAAAAGAAAAATCTATATAAATTATTGGAAAAAACAAAAAGGAGGGGTAAGAAACGGAAAGGGGGTGGGGATGGACGAGGGAGTTCAAGATCTAAAACTGTTGAACTCAATATTCAGTCCGGAAGGCTGTAAAGTGCCTAGTCGGAAGATGAGGTGCTGTTCCTACAGTTTGCGTTGAGCTTCACTGGAACAATGCAACAAGCCAAGGACGTAAGTCCCTCAAGTCACCAGGACCTGGGTATCATCTGCATCTGATTGTGGAAGGACAAACAGGGCTGCCTGCTCTGTTTGTGGTAAGTGTGACCCTGGTGTGACTGCACCGATGAATTTCCAGCTCTGATGGGTAACTGAAAACCTTTCCACAGTCCCCACATTTCCAGTTTCTCTCCAGTGTGACTGCGCTGGTTTTGTCTTCGGGCAGAAGAGCTGAAGCCTTGGCCACACACACAAAACACGTATACGGTTTATCCAGGCTGGAAACGGGTCCCTTTGCTTCCATGTTCAAAGGCCGATGATATTCAGGTCCTCATGATTCTGTCAGATCTTGATGTGATGTTCGGTTTGTGTTTCCCGTCTGTAAATCCACCTCTTCCAACACGTTGAAAAATGAATTTAAAACAGGACAAGGGAGTGTGAGGGAATCAGAAAAACAGAAAGGCAGGTTGTGATACTGAGCTGAATGAATCTGGTAATTTGGGGGCTAGAATAAAGTGGGCAGAGCTTCAGGGTCCCAGTGACCAGGAGAGAAAATCATTGATTTGTTGATTTTATTCCAACTTTCCACACAGGCACCAGAGAACTGAACCTAGCCAGAGTAGAGGGAGGGAGGGAGATAACTGGGAAATGGCAGAGATGGTGAGATGGTTTTGAATATCAGCCCAGGGAGGAGGGAGAGTGTGTAGGATGGGGATTTACAGTTTTGGAGGAACAAGAGAGGGAAAAATGTTCGATAGTGACTTGAATTGTCTGTTCTGAATTTTCACCCTGTACTTATTGTTGACTTTGCTAAACTCCTTTTACAGGGCATTAGAAGGGGAGGATGCGCAAATGGAAAATTCAAACCAAACATCACATCAGGATCTGACATAGTCACTGGATTCATCAGGACCTGAATATCATTGGCCTTTGCATATGGAAAGGGAAATGTTTGTCTGTTCTGCCTGAGGGAAAAGATTTCAAGCATCAATGTGATTGGAAAAGCACCAAGACACAAATATCTGAGTGGGAGTGTTGCAGTGAACTAACTGTGGAAAGAGCTTTAACCAGTTACACAGCCTGAAAAAATATCACACTATTCACAGCGGGGAAAAATCGTGTACGTGTTTTGTGTGTGGACAAGGCTTCAGCTTGTCATGCAACCTGGAGAAACTCAAGGACATCCACGCCATGGAGAAACCATGGAAATGTGGGGACTGTGGGAAGGGATTCAATTACCCATCCAAGCTGGAAACTCATCGACGCACTCACACTGAGGAGAAGCCATTCACCTGCTCCGTGTGTGGGAAGGGATTCACTCAGTCATCTATCCTGCTAACACATCAGCGAGTTCACACTGGGGAGAGACCATTCATTTGTTCTGTATGTGGAAAGGGGTTTAGTTGTGCATCCCATCTTGTGACAGACGAGTGAGTTCACACTGGGGAGAGGCCGTTCACCTGCTCTGTCTGTGGGAAGCGATTCACTGTTTCATCCCGTCTTCTGACGCACGAGCGAGTTCACACCGGAGAGAAGCCATTCACCTGCTCCGAGTGTGGGAAAGGATTCATTTCCTCATCCCTCCTTCTGGCACATCAGCGAGTTCACACTGCGGAGAGGCTGTTCACCTGCTTGGTGTGTGGGAAGGGATTCACTGTTTCATCCAGGCTGCTAACACACCAGGGGATTCACAATAGAGAGACACCATTCACCTGTTTCATCTGTGGAAAAGGTTTCACTCATTCATCACATCTGCTGAGACACCAGCGTGTGCACATCTAGAGGAGGCTCTTACTGCTGCTGTTAATCTGCTCCATGTGTTGGAAGGGATCTACTTGTTCAGCCACCTCTTGACACATCAACATCTTCACTCTGATAAAAGACGTTGCAAATGCTCTGACTGAGAAGAGCTTTACAATTACAAATAACCTGCTGAAACTTCAAGAGGACATCAACAGGCTGCTGGATTGGGGAGACACAAAGCCTGACAAAATTCAACACAGAAAAATGTGAGGTGATACACTTCGATAGGAAGATTGAGGAGAGACTGATCATGTTAAACATTAATGAACAGTGAGAGCTGTGTAAGAATATGGGGCTGTTGAGGGTATTTTGAGAAATTAGGATTGCAAGCGTTAAATGGTCAGAAACATTTCTCTGAATAGATTCTCTCTGCAATGAGATGCACTGCCTTGGACTTTCTACTGCCTCAAGGTTTTGAATGTGTGAGAAGTGGATTTGGTGTTGTATAAACTCCCTTATTATCCCAAGGAAAGAACAAGCGGAAGTTCTTCTTTGATTGTGGAAATACAGCGAGCTCTTGTAAACCTGGGGAATATTATCAATTAGAAATCCTTGTTGCTAATTTCCAGCATTGAGCTTTGACACAGTTAGAACACTCGTCACCATGAAGGTCCTGGGTTACCTCAGCACCATGGAAACAGACACCCAGTTTGCGTTTGTGCTCAAGCCCAGGGTGAAAAGCCGATAGGGGGAGGCTCAGGAACACTTCCCAGAGACAGAACCTACTAGGCTAATGATTGGCTAGAATGGGACTATAGGAGATCGATGATTGGATGGATTTTTCTGTGATTCCAGGTTTGGGGATTTATCCCAGTGGGTTTGAGTCATTCTCAGTTTGGAAAGGTCAGGAAGGTCACTGCTCCAAATTGGCTTAAACACGAATGTGAATCAGAGAAATGAGGCCCCTCCTACATCCCAATGGACAATAGTGCAGAATCAAATTCTTCTTTGTACTTTGTAAACTGCTGCTCAAACACAGTGTATTCAGTTTCACCTGAATAACTGTTACCAACATGTAGCCATCTTACAACCATTGAGCAGATTGTCATCGGAACAGGATGGTGCAGGCGCTATACAAATGCAAGCTGTTGTTGATATTGACTGCGGGCGGATTCAGTTGCCCATCTGAGCTGGAAACTTGGTCCAGTCCTGCCAGGGAGAGGGTGTTCACCAACTGCATGAGGAAAAGGATAAACTTGCTCACTCCATTTACTGACACGGCAGGACAGACACACTGAGAAACGGTTCAGAAACTTCACAGAGGTGAAGGGATTTCATCCAGTTTTCCCACCTGTTAACATCCCAGTTTAAAAAGATCAAATGGTTCAGTGCATTGTTACTGGAGAGAAGCTGTTTAAATGTTGTGTGTGTGAGCAGAGATTCACTCGTTCATCCGACCTGCTGAGACAACAGTGAGTTCACATCTGACTGTCGGGGTTAGATTTTGCTGTTATTTCTGCTGTTTGGGGGACTCTCGATTCTTCACTAACCCCCATTCCTTCTGGTGGATAATGGAGGGTCTGTGCACTTGGGCTTCTGTATAATTTTGCTCCTCATTATATTGATTGGCCCTCCAGCCCGAACCTCCACCCATCACAGAACAAAATGACTATTCACAAACTGGGACCTCCAGTGACGGGACATTTGCCCAGCGTTCCCCACGGTGGGGAATGTCCCCTATCTACACCACAGGAGACCAGTGCACAGGCACAGTTTCAGACAGGGTTTGGAGCATGTGCAGTGTGAGTAATGGCCATGGATGGCACTTGTTTTTCGTATCTGCAGTCGGTTAGCAGTCGAGGGGAGACAGAGGGAGTGATGGAGCCGGCGGGAGGGTGAGGATGCTTCACACTTTCTGTAGGCCACAAACCCCAAATCCATGTTTGCACTGGTCCGGCATTCCCCAGTGACAGGCCCGGGTTAGGGGAACAGTGTGGAGCAGGGCGCACGCACGATCATCCTGGGCCAGGAAACAGGAGAGAATTTGTGAATTTCACAGAATCACAGAATGGTTACAGCACAGAAGGAGGCCAGTCAGCCCATCATGTCTGTGCTAGCTCTCCGAACAAGCAATTCACCTCGTGCCATTCCCCTGCCTTCTCCCTGTAACCCTGTTCATCCTTCCCCTTCAAATAATAATTCAGGGTTTGTATCCTGGGCTGACAGTGGTTGATTTTGGAAACTCAAAATCAGGGATTAGAAGGAGAGGATTTACACACAGCAAACTCAAAGCAAGAGAAATGTTTGTTCTGTCCTTGGTGATTGTTTTTGTAAAAACCTTAAACAGGGGGATTTACAGACAGGAAACTCAAACCAAGCATCATATCAAGATCTGACAGAGTCACTCGATTCATAAGGACCTGAATATCACGGCCTTTGAATCTGGAAGGAGAAATGTTTGTCTGTTCTGGCTGCAGGAAAAGATTTCAAACATCAGTGTAATTGGAAAATCACCGAGACACACACACACACACTCGAGTGAGAGTGTTCCAGTGCACTGACTGTGGCAAGAGCTTTAACCAGTCACAGAGCCTGAGGAAACATCACACCATTCACAGTGGGGAGAGACTGTACACGTGTTCTGTGTCTGGTCGAAGTGTGAACTGATCATCCAACCTGGAGAGGCACAAGGACATCAACACCATGGAGAAACCGTGGAAATGTGGGGACTGTGAGAAGAGATTCAGTTCCCCATCCCACCTGGAAGCTCATCGATGCACTCACACTGGGGAGAGGCCGTTCACCTGCCCCATGTGTGAGAAGGGATTCACTCGGTTGTCCTGCCTTCAGACACACAAACTTGTTCATTCTGATAAACCGTTTACATGTTCTGACTGTGAGAAGAGCTTGAAAAGAAAACCAGATTTGCTGACACACCAATGTATCCACACTGGGGAGAAACCGTTCACCTGCTCTGTGTGTGGAAATGGATTCACTCAGTCATCCAGCCTCCTGACACACCAACAAGTTCACACTGGGGAGAGGCCATTCAACTGCTCCATATGTGGGAAGAGATTCATTAATTAATCCCACCTACAGAGACACCAGCGAGTTCACAAGTAAATGCAGGGTTTCGATCTTGATATTATTGCTTCTGTTAGTCACATCCAGAACTGAACCATGTTCATTTTGATACTTGGTGTTTGTTTCTGCTGATGTTAATGACCCCAATAACTGGGCTGGAGATTAATATTCTGGATAAACATCAAATAAACCAGCTTGGTGTCAAACACAGTGTGTGGAATATTTGTCTTCTGCAGGATAAGAGAAGATTAATTGAAATCCTGTTCTTGACTGTTCCATTTTTGGGCCTTTTCTCCTCTGTTAAAGTAGGATTTGTATTTCTGCAGAGCCTTTCATGACATCAGGATGTCCCAAAGCATTTTACAGCCAATGAAATTCCTTTGAAGTGCAGTCGATGTTGGAATGTAGGAAATACAGCAACTCATTTGTACACAGCAAGATCCCACAGACAAGAAGTTGATAATACCCAGATAGTCTGCTTTAGTGATATTGATTGAGGGACAAATATTGACCAAGAATCTGGGGAGAAATCTCCTGCTCTTTGAAATAGCCCCAATGGATCTCTTACACCTGCCCGTTCAGTCTCATCTGAAAGACAGGACCTCATACATTTCAGGGCTCTCTCAGTACTGCAGTGGAATGTCAGCCTAGATTTTATGTTCAAATTCTAGAGGTGGATTTGAACCCACAACCTCCTGACTCAGACATGAGAATGCAAACTCTGAGCCATGGCTAACACCTCATCATTACTTTGGATTTTTCCAGTTCTCAGAACCTTGGCCACTCTCATGGACAGCTTCCAGCTCCCCTTACCTTCTAGAGTGCCTCTCCTTGCCCGGATACCCTGGGGAGGTATCAGTAACACACCCGTGTACCTGCCCTCGGAGTGTTTGATGGGACAGTGTAGACAGAGAGCCGGAGGGGCAGTGAGTGTCCTGGACATTATTGTACAGACTGCTCCATATCTCATTCCTGGTTCTGAGTCTTTTGGTGATGATTTGAATTTGATGTCCTCTAGTTACTGACTCACCGACTGGTGGAAACAGTTTTTCCTCATTTACCTGATGAAATGTTGAACCTCTCCCTCAGATCTCCAATCAGCCTTTGTTCTAATGAAAAGAGCCCAGTTTCTCTAATCTCTCCTGATAACTAAAGCCTCTCTTCCCTGGGACTTCTCTGTGACTCTCTTCTGTACCCTCTCCATGGCCTTGACATCCTTCCTGGTGTAAGATCCCCAAAACTTGACTCAATATTCTAACCGCAGCCTAGCCAATGATTTGCACAGGTTTACATGACCTCTGTCCTTTTGAACTCTACACCCCGAATTATAAAACCCAGGATCCCATTTGCTTTTTAACCACTTTACCAACTTGTCCTCCCACTGTTAAAAGTTTGTGTCTCTGAATCCCTTGTAGGTTTTAGAGATATTAACACAACATGACTAAAATACATTGACATCCAATGTCTGATTAGAACGTATATTATGGGATAGAGAAGTTTAGTCAGAGTTAGGAACTCAAACAGACTCTTCACTGCAGACAGGTCACCACGGAAACACTGAGAAGACATTTCATTCCACAGAATCGACTCATTGGAAACTCTAATCAGATCAGGGGAAAGGACAGAGTTTGTCTGTTATTAACCATAGCAGAAATGTAAACAAAGTGAGGAATGGAATCGATTAGATTATCATCTGTGATGTTTATACCTATAATTGTAAAACTATAAGAAATAACAGAATTACGAGTAGGCAGGGGAGTTTAGGGAGAATGAGAAAATTACTGAAGAAAAATAACTGCTGGGAACGAGGGAAGGTGTCCTTGTAAGTCACGGATTAGAGAAATTCCAGCTGTCTTTTCCTCACTTCCTGCCAAAACCCAACAGAGGAGACAAAGAGTCAGGGGCCAGAGCTGGATCACTACAGAGTACAAAAGTGGAGGGTTCTGATGTAAGGGGGCAATCAGGACTGAAGATACCGGAGATCAAGCTCAGGGTGCCCGAGGTTCCATCCAGCTGGCTGACCATGTAAGTGACTGTGGATTGGATAAAGAGAAAAAGCGAGGCTTATGGCAGATACCCTGGGCTCAAAACAGCGGAAGCCCAAGAGGAATGTAGAATGTGTAGGGGGGAACTTAAAAAGGAGATTAGGAGAGCAAAAAGGGGGCATGAAAAAACATTGGCAGATAAAATAAAGGAAAATCCAAAGTTATTTTACAAGTACATTAAGAGTAAGAGGATAACTAGGGAAAGAGTAGGGCCCATTAAGGACCATAGTGGTAATTTGTGTGTGGAGCCAGAAGAAGTAGGTAGGGTTTGAATGCTTTGAGTCGGTGTTCACAAGTGAGAGGGACGACGTGGGTATGGAAATCAGGCAGAAGGACTGTGATATAATTAAAGAAATTAGCATTGAAAGGGAGGAGGTTCTAAATGGTCTGGCAGGCTTAAAAGTAGATAAATCTCCAGGCCCGAATGAATTATATCCCAGGCTGTTGAGTGAGGCACGGGGGGAGATAGCAGGGATGCTGGCAATAATTTTCAATTCCTCTCTGGCCACAGGAGAAGTGCCAGAGGACAGCCAATGTGGTACCATTATTCAAGAAGGGAGGAAGGGATAAATCAGGGAACAACAGGCCAGTCAGTCTAACCTCAGTGGTGGGGAAACTATTGGAAGCAATTCTGAGGGACAGAATTAATCTACAGTTGGAGAGGCAGAGATTAATCAAGGACAGTCAGCATGGTTTCTTTAAGGGGAGGTCATGTCTGACCAATTTGATTGAATTTTTCGAAGAGGTGACCAGGTGTGTAGATGAGGGTAATGCATTTGACGTAGTCTACTTGGATTTCAGCAAGGCTTTTCATAAGGTCCCGCATGGGAGACTGATAACGAAGATAAGAGCCCATGGAATCCAAGGCAATTTGACAAATTGGATCCAGAATTGGCTGAGTGGCAGGAAGCAGAGGGTGATGGTCGAGGGGTGTTTTTGTGACTGGATGCCAGTGTCCAGTGGGGTTCCACAGGGATCGGTGTTGGGTCCCTTGCTGTTTGTGGTATATATATACGATTTAGACTTGAATGTAGGAGGGTTGATCAGTAAGTTCGCGGATGGCATGAAAATTGGTTGGTTGGTAAATCGTGAGGAGGATAGCCTTAGATAACAGGAGGATATAGACAGGCTGTTCAGATGGGCTGATCAGTGGCAAATGGAATTTACCCGGATAAGTGTGAGGTGATGCAAACAAGGCACGGGAATAAACGATGAATGGTAGGACCCTGGGAAGTACTGAGGATCAGAGTGACCTTGGTATGCATGTCCACCGGTCCCTTAAGATAGCATGACAAGTGGATAAGAAGGCATATGGGATACTTGCCTTTATTAGCCAAAGCATAGAATATAAGAGCAGGGAGGTTATGCTGGAACTGTATAAAATGCTGGTTAGGCCACAGTTAGAGTATTGTGTGCAGTTCTGGAATCCACATTATAGGAAGAATGTGATTGCACTAAAGTGAGTGCAGAAGAGATTTACCAGGATGTTGTCTGGGCTGGAGAGTTTTAGTTGTGAGGAGAGATTGGATAGACTGGGGTTATTTTCCCTGCAGCAGAGGAGATTGAGGGGGGACATGATTGAGGTGTATAAAATTATGAGGGGCATAGATAGGGTAGACAGGAAGGAACTTTTCCCTGTGGTGGAGGGATCAATAGCCAGGGGGCATAGATTTAAGGTAAGGGGCAGGAGGTTTAGAGGGGATGTGAGGAAGAAATTTTTCACCCAAAGCGTGGTGGGAATCTGGAACTCACCACCTGAAAGGGTGGTAGAGGAAGAAACCCTCATAACATTTAAAAGTATTTAGATGTGCACTTGCGATGCCATACATACAAGGCTATGGGCCTAGTGCTGGAAAATGGGAATAGAATAGTTCGATACTTGCTTGACTGGCGCAGATGTGATGGGCCGAAGGGCCTTCTTCTGTGCTGTAAACCTCTATGACTCTCTGTGACACTTGGGACTTGGATGTTTACTCAGATTGATGGAACAATATAAGATAGAGTAGAGAACGTGAATTTGCTCATTGCTTTATTTCTGTATTTCTTAAGAAGGTATTAAAGTTGCTGACATGAAACCTCCTCAGTGTGTTTATTAATAAGAAAATGTAAACTAGAATCTTCCCTGTCTTTACTGTTCTATTTCTCCAGTCCTTCTAAACCATAAGCATTTAGTGAATATTTTAGCTTTTTAATTCAGGAAATATATCACCTCATATTTTGTGTGTTAAATATAGTCTGACATGTTACCTGCACCAGTTACTAACCTGTGTATTCACAGTGAGTCACTTATATTCCTCTTCACTGTTCTGCCCATTTCCTATTGTAAAATCATCTGGAGATTTTGATTTTAAACCCATAAAGCGAAACCCGATCATTCCTTTATATTGAGAAGAGCAATGGTCAAAACACCAACCCTGGGAGAGAACTGGATAGTCTGAAGAATATCCATTTGTCACTCCTTTTTAAAATATATTTCCTGGGATGGATATTGCAGGCAATGCCAACATTTGTTGCCCATCCTTAATTGCCATTTGAAGGTAGTTAAGAGTCAACCACATTGCTGTGGTCTGATGTCTCGTGTAGGCCAGGCCAGGTAAGGATGGCAGATTTCCTTCCCTAAAGATCATGAGTGAACTTTTATATGGTTTCCTCTCCTCACGTCCTGCTTCAATTGCCCTCTGCAACTCCATCCACCAATACCCAGAGAATTATTAGGTGACATGCCACTAAGGTTACGACACAAAATAAGAACTCATGGTGTAGGGAGCAACATATTAGCATGGATAGCGGATTGGTTAGCTAACTGGAAGCAGAGTGTAGCAATAAGTGGGTCTGTTTCAGGTTGACAAGCTGTGATGAGTGGAGTGCCTCAGGCATCAGTTCTGGAGCCTCACATATTTATGTAACTCAACTATTTATATGTAAGTATATTTATATATCAGGATAAAAATATACTATTTGTATAGAACCTCTTCTATTTAGAGAGAGTGGACAAGCAAACGGAGTATAATGTAGGAAAAGTGAACTTGCCACTTTGGCGGGAAGAATAGAAAAGCAGAATATTATTTAAATGGAGAGAGGCCGCAGAGCTCTGAGGCAGAGAGACAGAGCCCTGGTAAATGAATCAGAAAAGGTTAGTCTGCAGGTAGAGCAAGCGATTAGGAAGGCAAATGGAATGTTGTTGCCTATTACAAGGGGAATGGAATATAAAAGTAGGGATGTTTCACTACAGTTCTACAGGCCATTGGTGAGACCACATATGGAGTACTGTGTACAGTATTGGTCTCCTTATTTAAGAAAGGATATAATTGCATTAGAAGCGGTTCAGAGAAGGTAAACTTGGTTGATTCCTGGGATGAAGGGGGTTATCTTATGAAGAAAGGTTGGACAGGCTGGGCCTGTATCCATTGGCATTTAGAAAATGGAGAGGTGATCTTCCTGAAACATATAAGATCCTGAGAGGACTTGACAGGGTAGATGCTGAAAGGATCTTTCCCCTCGTGGGAGAAACTAGAACGAGGGGGGCACATTTTAAAATAAGGGGTCTCCCATTTAAGATGGAGATGAGAAGAATTTTTTTCTCTCGGCCGGTTGTGAATCTTTGGAACTCTCTTCCCCAGAGAACAGTGGAGGCAGAGTCAATGAATATTTTAAAGGCAGTAGTAGATTTTTTCTTATTCATTCATGAGATGTGGGTGATACTGGCTAGACCAGCATTTGTTGCCCATCCCTAATTGCCCTTGAGAAGGTGGTGGTGAGTTGCCTTCTTGAACTACTGCAGTCCATGTGGCGTAGGTATACCCACAGTGCTGTTAGGGAGGGAGTTACAGGATTTTGACCCAGCAACAGTGAAATAAAGGCGATATATTTCTAAGTCAGGATAGTGAGTGGTTTGGAGGGGAACTTCCAGGTGGTGGTGTTCCCATCTATCTGCTGCCCTTGTCCTTCTAGATCACTTATAGGGTATGGAAGGTGCTGCCTAAGGAGCCCTTGGTAAGTTTCTGCAGTGAATCTTGTAGATGGTACACACTGCTGCCACTGTACTTAGGTGATGGAGGGAGTCAATGTATGTGGATGGGGTGCCAATCAAGCGGGCTGCTTTGTCCTGGATGGTTTCGAGCTTCTTGAGTGTTGTTGGAGGTGCACTCATCCAGGCAAGTGGGGAGTATTTCATTACACTCCAGACTTGTGTCTTGTCAGTGGTGGGCAGACTTTGGGAAGTCAGGAGTTGAGTTACTTGCCACACGATTCCAAGCCTCTGACCTGCTCTTGTGACCACAGTATTTATATCTTCAATGATGTGGTCAATGGTAATCCCCAGGATGTTGACAGTGGGGGATTCACTGATGGTAATGCCCTTGAATGTAGAGGTTAGATTCTTTCTTGTTGGAGATGGTCATTGCCTGGCAGATGTATGGTGTAAGTGTTACTTGCCTCTTGTCAGCCCATGCCTGGATATTGTGCAGGTCTTGCTGCATTTGGACATGGATATTTCAGTATTTGAGGAGTCACAAATGGTTCTGAACAGTGTACAATCATCAGCGAACATCCATACTTCTGACCTTATGATGGAAGGTCTGTCATTGATGAAGCAGCTGAAGATGATTGGGCCTAGGACACTACCCTGAGGAACTTGGCTAATCTTGACTAACAAGGGAGCCAAAGGTTATCGGGGGTAGCTGGAACGTGAAGTTGAGGCCAAAATCAGATCAGCCATGATCTTATTAAATGGCAGAATGGGTTCGAGGACCAGAGCCCTCTGTACTACTGAGTTCTGCTCTCCACTTGTATTGAAGACTGTTTTTCTATTCTTCCTGCCAGAGTGGACAAGTTCACATTTTCCCACGTTATCCTCCATCTGTCAAATTTTTGCCCACGCACTTAACCTGTCCATATAACTTTGCAGACTCTCGACTTCCTCTTGACAACTTCTTTTCCTATCTCTATTCATGTCATCAGCAAATTTAGCTACCATACATTCGGACCCTTCATCCAAATCATTGATGTAGATTGTAAATTGTTGAGGACCCAGCAATGATCCCTGTGGCACTCCGCTAGTTACAGCTTGCCAATCCAAAAAAGACATATTTATCCCTGCTTTCTGCTTACTGTTAGCCAACCAATCATTTATCTATGCTAATATGTTACCTCCTACACCATGTGCCTTTATATTGTGCAACAACCTTTTATGTGGCACCTTATCAAATGCCTTCTGCAAATCCAAGTACACCATATCTGTTGGTTTCCCTGTATCCACCTTGAATGTTACTTCATCAAAAACTCTAACAGATTAGTTAAACACAATTTCCCTTTCACAAAGCCATGTTGGTTCTACCTGATCAAATCTTGATTATCTAAGTATCCTGCTTTAACCTCCTCAATAATGGATTCTATCATTTTCCCTATGATAGATGTTATGCTAACTGGCCTTTCGTTTCCTGCTTTCTGCCTCCTTCCTTTCTTGAATAACAATGTTGCTTTTGCTATTTTCCAATCCGTGGGAACCTTTCCAGAACCTAAGGAAATTTGGAAGACTATAACCAATGTATCTGCAATCTGTGCTGCCACTTCTTTTAAGATCTACCTATCTTGGTGTCATTGGCAAATATAGAAACCATAAATTCAGTCCCTTTATCCAAATCATTGATGCAGATTATAAAAGTTGAGGCCCCAGCACTGAACCCTGTGGCACTCCAGTAGTCACATCTTGCCATCCTGAAAGAGAGCCATTTATCCCTACTCTCTGCTTCCTGTTAGCTAACCAGCCTTCGCCAATGCTAATATTTTATCTTCTACACCATGTTCTCTAATCTTGTGTAGGAAGATTTGATGTGGCACCTTATTAAATGGCTTTTGGAAATCCAAGTACACCGCATCTACAGGCTCCCCTTTTTTCCACGTTGCTTGTTACTCCCTCAAAAAACTCTAATAAATTAGTTAAGTATGATTTCCCGTCACAAAGCCATATTGACTCTGCCTGATCACGTTATGATTTTCTAAGTATCGTGCTATAAACTCCTTAATGATGGATTCTAGCAATTTCCCTATGACGCATGTTAGGCTAATGGCCCTGAAAATTCCTGCTTCTGTCTCCATATTTTCTTGAATAACGATATTACATTAGCTAGTTTCCAAACCATTAGGACCTTTCCAGAATTTGAGGAATTTTGGAGGATTATAAATGATGGATCGACTCTCTGCAGCCACTTCTTTTAAGTTTAGTATTCTATACTAATTGTTTTAATAATTTTATATCTTGGCCCTATGGCCCCAGTCGTAATTGGATCACTAAACGGAATTTTCATTTCAACAATATCGCCTTTAAATGGCGGGGTTCTTACCCAGCATTCGCGTCGAAAGAGAATATGCCCTATACTCACTGCAGGAGGCCATTGCGCAGGCGCATTACCGGGTTGTGGCTAGAGCATGCGTATTGTGGGTGCTGAAGGCGCCGGGAGGGAGTCATCTCGACTCTGCAACAGGTGAGTAACAGTCGATTGTAGGAGGATAATGGAGGCGGCGGAATGGGTGGAAAGGCTTGATAAACACCCAGTGGAGGCCTCAAGTACCAGAAAAGGAACCTACTTGTCATGCGTTGGCCACACTTCGGGGCGGCATTTCCGGTTGGTGGCCCCGGGTTCACGGTCGCCATCTTCATAGGGGGCAATGTGCAGCCGCCATATTTATAAGGGGCAATACTGGGCCAGGCAGCCAGAGGGGGTTCACCGCTCAGCCCCGCCCACTTAGTTCTGCAAACCCCGCCCTTAACAGGCACTCTGATTGGTGGGAGAACTAGATGACTTCATCAGTCCTCCAGTCCCGCCTCTTAGAAACAACTTCGCCTGCTGCTTCTCCACCTCTTTCCAGGCATTTGATACAGTGTCACACAACAGACTTGTGAGAAAAGTTATAACTCATGGAATAAAACGGACAGCAACAACATGGATACAGAATTGGCGGAATGACAGGAAATAAAGAGTAATGGTTAATGGATGTTTTCCGGGCTGGAGGAAGATTTGTAGTGGAGTTTCCGAGGGGTCGGTATTGGAACCCTTGTTTTTCCTGACAGATAAATGATTTAAACCTTGGTGTATAGTCAGCAATATTATGAATTTACATACGATACAAAACTTGGAAGCATTGTAAACTGTGAGGAGGATGGCATAGAACTTCAAAACGACATAGACAAGTTAATGGAAAGGGCTGAATAATGGCAGATGAAATTTAATGCAGCGAAGTCTGAGGTGATGCATTTCGTTTGGAAAATCTTGGAGAGACAATATAAAATAAAGGGTACAACACCAAAGGGGGTGCAGAAGCATAAGGGACCTGGGTGTCTATGTGCATAAATCATTAGAGGTGGCAGGACGGTTTAAGAGATTAGTTAATAGCACATATGGTATCTTGGACTTTATTAATAGGGGCACAGAATACTTGAGCAAGGAGGTTATGCTGAGCTTGTGTACTACACTGGTTAGACCTCAGCTGGAGTATTCTGGGCACTGCATTTCAGGAAGGATGTGAAGGCACTGGAGGGAGTGCAGAGGAGGTTTGCAAGAATGGATCCAGGGATGAGAGATTTCGGTTATGAAGATAGATTGGAGAAGTTGGGATGGTTCTCCTTGGAAAAAAGAAGGCTGAGAGGAGATTTGATAGACGTATTGAAAAGCATGAATAGACAGAGAGCAACTGTTCCCGTTGGCAGAAGGATCGAGAACCAGAGGACACAGATTTAAGCTGATTGGTAAAAGAAGCAAAAATTATATGAGAAAAAACTTTTTCACACAGCAAGTAGTTAGGGTCTGGAATGCACTGCCTGAGATTGTGTTGGAGTATCCATAAAAGTATCCAAGAAGGAATTAGATGATTATTTGAAAATAAACTATCTGCAGGGTTACGGGAGAAGGTAGGAGAAAGGCACTAGATGAAATGCTCATTCGGAGAGCCAGTGCAGACATGATGGGCCAAATGGAATCCTTCTGCACTGTAACAATTCTGTGCTTCTCTCTCTCTCTCTTTCTATCAGCCTCCTCTTATGGAGACCAGAGTCTTGTGTGGGCCCAGATCAGGCATGGCAGGTTCCCTCCTGAAGGGCATTACTGATCCAGTTCGGTTTTTATTACAATCCAGCAGCTTTTATGGCCACTTTTTGCTAGTGCCACAAATTGCCAGATTCATTCAGCTCAATTTCACAACCTGTTTATCTGGGTTCTCCCTCACACTTTTTTTCTATTTTAAATCCATTTCACAGGGCATTAGAAGGGAAGGATTTTCAGTCAGGAAACTCAAATCAAACATCAAATCAGGATCTGACAGAGTCACCCAATTTATCGTAACCTGAATATTATCAGATTTTGAAATGGAAGGAAAAAACACCGTTCACAGTGGGGAGAGACAGTGGAAATGTGGGGACTGTGGAAAGGGATTCATAACCCCGTCTTTGCTGGAAATTCATCGACGCATTCACACTGGGCAGAGGCCGTTCACCTGCTCCCAGTGTGGGAAGGGATTTACTCAGTCATCCAACCTGCTGACACACCAGCGGGTTCACACTGGGGAGAGACCATTCACCTGCTCAGAGTGTGGGAAGGGATTTACTCGGTCATCTGACTTGCTGACGCACCAGCGGGTTCACACTGGGGAGAGGCCGTTTACCTGCTCTGAGTGTGGGAAGGGATTCTCAGTTAAATCCCACCTGCTGACACACCGACGTACTCACACTGGGGAGAGGCCATTCACCTGCTTTGAGTGTGGGAAGGGATTTACTCAGTCATCCAGCCTGCTGACGCACCGGTGAATTCACACTGGGGAGAGACCGTTTACCTGCATGGGTTGTGGGAAGGGATTCACTCGCTCATCCGTCCTGCTGATACACCAGCGACTTCACACTGCAGAGAGGCCGTTCACCTGCTCTGACTGTGGGAAGGGATTCACTCAGTCATCCAGCCTGCTGTCACACCATCAAGTGCACACTGGAGGGAGACCTTTCATCTGCTCCAAGTGTGGGAAGGGATTCACTCAGTCACCTGAC
The DNA here is from genome assembly GCF_964194155.1 of Cetorhinus maximus. Classification (NCBI taxonomy): domain Eukaryota; kingdom Metazoa; phylum Chordata; class Chondrichthyes; order Lamniformes; family Cetorhinidae; genus Cetorhinus; species Cetorhinus maximus. The sequence continues at coordinate 11,037,026 of NC_135901.1, forward strand.
CTGCTGAAACACCAACGAGTTCATGAGTAACAACAGTGATTGAATTTTGATGTTAACCACATACAAGACTATGTGACAATAAACTTTGTTCATTGGGGTCTGTTTCTGCTGATGTTAATAAACTCCAGCCCAGTTATGGCGTCTCCCCCTCCCCCCAACAGGCCATCTGTCACTTGTTTCTATGTTGTTCTTTCACAGAATGCTGACCCTTGTTCTGCTCTTCACACATTCTGCCTTCTTACCTTTGTGCCACTATCAGCACATTCTTTAGTCTTCACCACTGCAATTAACACTCCCTTTGTCTTTTGTCCATGACATATTTGTCTATCTCTCCTTAGCCTCCACCTGTTGCTGACCTATCCTGCTTTACTTGCTCCAGCCCCCTTAAACAGTATAAATTCCATCACATTTCAACTTCTCTTTAGCTCTAAAGAGTCATGTGAACTTGAAATGTTAAGTCTGTTTCTCTCTCCACAGACGCTGTCAGACCTGCTGACCATTTCCAGCATTTCCAGTTTTTATTATGGCAATTAACTTGCTGATATAAGTCAAATAAATCATGTTGCGTTAAGTACACAGTGTATTGAGTCTCTTTTTAATATCTCTAACACAAGTTAGATCCTTTTGACGGGTTTTAACTCTCCCCTGTCTCCTTCATCCTCCCCTCCAACAACAAATGTGAGGAGTTCATGGAGCTTCTTTGTCACTAAGATTGAGACAATCCGATCAGCTGCCTCTGCTGCTTCCCTCCCTTCCACTAGCCCACCTGGCCCAGCTGTCCCTGAAGTTTTCCATTGTCCTAGCCCTGACTTGCAACTTTCTGTTGTTTCTTTCTGATCTATCATACCTGATTTCTCCATGGTGCAAGTTTCTTGGTGTCTCTCCAGGTTGGATGATCGATTGAAGCCTTGTCCACACACAACTTATGTGTGGTTTCTCCACACTTTGATTGTTGTGGTTTTATCAGGCTGTGAAACTGGTTAAAGCTCTTTCCACACACAGTTCACTGAAAGACTCTCACTTTGATACGTGTGTCTCAGTACTTTTCCAATTTCAATGATAATTTAAATGCACAGGCAAAACAAACAATTATTTCTCCTTCAAAAACAAAAATAGCTGGAAAACTCAGCAGGTCTGACACCATCTACGGAGAGGAATACAGTTAACGTTTCAAGTCCGTATGACTCTTCATCAGAAAAGTCAAACAGACTCAAAACGTTAACTGTATTCCTCTCCACAGATTCTGTCAGACCTGCTGAGTTTTTCCATCTATTTTTGTTTTTGTTTCAGATTTCCAGCAACTGCAGTATTTTGCTTTTATCTAATTATTTTTCGTTTCCTAATTGGAAGCTGACCATATATGAATGAAGTGATTGCATAAGATCTTGTTGAGATTCCTGCCTGCAAATCCTCCCCTTCTAACCCCATGTAAATGGAGTTTACAGAAGTTATCACTGTAAATACAGTATAGAAATTCAGAACAGACAATTCTAGTTTCTATGGAACATTCCACCCCCCCCTTTCATTCCCACAATTCTATAAATCTCTGTCCCACACACTCCTCTCCCTCTCTGCTCATTGTTCCAGATTCAGTGTCCAGTCTCCAACTTATTCTTTTCTCCTCTCCAGATTCTCTCTCCTCTTGTCCTCAAACTGGTGACTCAGGCTGTGGATCAATCCCACTCCTTCACTCTAATTCTACCAAATAATGCAGCTCAGAACAACAAATCATCTTTAATGTTTTACACCGGGCACTGGAATTTTAGACAAATCAGTTTTCAAAATGATGCGGAATTTCAGCCAATCAGGGAGGTCCAGGCTCAGGCCCGCCCCCTCGTTCTCTCCGATTGGTTAGAGGATCAGCCGCTCCTTATTTGGTCCTCCAATCCTGCCTCCTCTCCTATTGGTCCGGAGCTGCCTTCAATCAGCCGGGCATTGTGAGCTGTCAGGTGAGAGGTCACTGTCGGGAGCGGGTTAATAAACCCCGGGGTGGGGGGGGGGGGGGGGGTGGCGGGGTTTACAAATCCCGAGTGCGGCCCCAGAGCCGAATATTAAACAATGAACATTCTCCACTCTCACTATCCGCCGCTTCCGGCTTCTCTCCGGGAACAACCTCAAAGAGGCCAGGACCCTTCGAGCATGCGCGTAACTGCCCGCCAACCCGCGGCAGATAGAGCGGTTTCTGAGACGCACGGGATTGTGGGTGACCCGGCCACCTTTGGAGGCCCAGTCTTAGTTTTTCTTTCTCTGCATCTGGGGAAGTGAGGAGGAGATTCTGATCACATAAGGATTGCAAAATAAGAAAGGCCAAAATCCATCTCCCAATCCGCATCATCCAGCAATGGATCTGTTAGCCAATCTTGGCAATGCGTCTGTTTCAATAAATTTGAAACAGAGCAATCCACAGCTGGTCAATAATGCTTTGCATTTTAATGGGAAGTATCAGATTTTGTTTTACGACTAAGAGCTTGCTCGGTGGACTGTAAATTTTTACTCTTCTCTTTGGATTTTATCCAAAAGGGCTGGTGTAATTAGAAAGACTTGGTTTGCAAGATGCGGTCATTATGAGCGTGATAACAGAACATTTTGTCAAAGTTCATTAACACCTGATCACTTACTAAGTGAGCAAGTGTGTAAAAATATAACTCAAACAATCACAGTTTCTACAGGTTATCCTCTGATGACAATTAGATAGATAAGAAAGGAATCAGGAGTGTGCAGTCCCTTCCAGCTGAATAACAGTGCTGAGACATTGCAGGAGGATGGTTTGATCAATGATGTTAGAGACTGCAGGCAGGCCAGGAAGGACAATGATGGGTAGTTTACCTTTGTCACACTCAAATAAGATGTAATTTGTGACTTCAATTAGGGTTGTTTGGATACTATGGCAGAGACAGAAATCTTATTGGAGGGATTCAAAGATTGAGTTGTAGGAAAGAGGGGCATGGATTTGGGAGGTAAGAAAGACCTTGAAGAGGAAAGGGTGGTGCGAAGGGGCAGTAGTTTACAACGGCTGAGGTGAAGGATTGTTTTTATTGAGGAGGGGGTGATGATGGCAGATATGAAGGAAAG